>NW_019525057.1:399525-415439 GCF_002814215.2 Seriola lalandi dorsalis
GGGTGGTGGTGGGGTGGTGGTGTTGGTGTCCGGGCAAAGCAGGAGCTGTTTTAAAATCCAAGCCTCAGGCCTGTCTGACCACAGGAGAGAGAGGATAGAGAGTGTCTGTTTGTTTTGATTAGGCAACTGAGCAGCTACTGCAGCTCACACTCAGGATTGAGCCAAGAGAGAGTCAACATGAAGGTACTGCATGAATGTATATATATATATATATATATATATGTATGTATGTGTGTGTGTGTGTGTGTGTGTGTGTGTGTGCACGCTGGCTCTTCATTCAGAATTTACAGAAGATTCCTCTCACTGTCCTTCATGAGTGATGACACTCCTGTCTCTGCAGAGCCAAAAGATGGATGGATGGCATACTTGTGAGTGTGTGTGTGTGTGTGTGTGTGTGTGTGTGTGTGTGTGTGTGTGTGGAGTGATGAGCTCCGTCTCAGCATTCATTCAAACTGCTGTCACTCACACAAAGAAAAAAAAGAGCTCCATACTGACGCATAAATTCCATAAAAAGAAAAAAAAAAAGTAGAAATATCACAAAGAGGGATGACCACAATCACACGCGTTGTTAAGCGTGACTTCAACTAAATCCTTACCTTCATATGTTCCGCTCTCTAGCAGGGCTCCACTTTTCTCCAATTCCATAAACCGGTCAACGGTCACAAAATTATAATCCACCCCTGGGACCTCTCCCTCCTTGGGCTGCCTGGTTGTGCCTGCGGGAGATAAGCGAGAGGAGTTAGAGCCGTCGGCGCCGCGGACGCCCACTCACTGCTGAACGAGAGGAGACTCAGTAATCTTTGTCAGTGTTTTAGAGGAAGATCAGAACAAACTGGAGCTGAAACACGCTGACCCTGACCGGCTCTGTTCATTAAGTGCCCTCTTTATTCCTTTTTGTCCTTTTCCTTCTTTGCACAGCTGAGGCTGAATATTTGAGCAGTATGCTTTCTGTGTGTGGCAGAGGATGAGGGGTTTGGGGGGTGGAGTGGTGGTGGTGGTGGTGGTGGTATCATTTCAGGAGCTAAGTGATGCAATTTGGACACCAAGAGGAGAAATCAAGTCAATCTGCATGGAGCTGACAGCGAAGTGGAGGACTCCCTGACAGGAGCCAGCTGACTGCAACACAAAAGTGATGAAAGTATTTATATTTTTTACCCTCTAACAGCGGCATTTTATGTCACCGCCACAACAATCGTCTGCGTCCTCCAGTTGCTACAACAACGTTCGTCAGAGTGTTTATGATGTTGAACCGAGGTACAAACGACTTCCTAAACACTTTCCCCATCACCGTGCGCTAATTAGACTTGTTAAAACTGATCCCGGCTGTGATAACACGCAGCCACTCTGCCCCCGAGGTGCTGAATGGGTTTTTCATCCGAGCGAGGGTTGTTCACTCTAAAAAGAGGAGCACGTAAAACGCACTTGTTAGACCCTCACCAGGGCGTATAAAGCATCCATCTGTGCGTTTTAAAGTTAGCTGGGGAGCCACTGCGCTGCTGATCATCTCTGGTAGGTGGCGTGGTGTGATTTGATTTTTTAAAGGCCGACCTGACATCACTCCTGCATCACTACACACCTGGCTGGGGAAAAAAAAACGCCTGTGGAAGTTTCTTCAGTTGTGGGACAGAGAGAGTTGGGAGTGAAGAGGTTTCAATTTCCGTAAACGCTGATTATCACGCTTTTAACTACACAAACAGAACTTATCAGTGAAATGAGCTGAAGCTGAGACGACCCACTGGGAGAAAATGAGCGCATTTAAGTGAAGAGAGGATGAAATCATTAGTTTTCCTTGGTTCACTTAAAAATGAAGAAAAGGATCATCTGTCCCTAATCACCTCGCTGTCCCTAAAAGTGAAAATTCTGTTGGAAGTGTTTGCATTGCTTTACCTTTAAACCTTTAAGTTAAATTTGTATAGCGTTAACACGCTTGTTCCCTCTTTTTTTTCTGACCCACTTCCTGTCAGGAAGGTAGCACATTTCACATGCTTGAAATGAACTGACTAAGGTTAACCAATGGCTGCCCAGAACTAGGGCTGGACAATTCATCAGAAAAGTATCAAAACCCACATTTAGAGCCTCTCACCAGCTTCATCTAGCCGACAGCCGAGTGGTGAGGGCGCGCGCCACGTGAGCGCAGACGCTCTGAGCAGCGAGTCCCTGGTTCGGCTCCCGGCTGGCTGGACTCTTTGCTGCATGTCGTTCCCTTTATCTCTGTCCCTCAATTTCCTGTCTCTCTACAGTCATGTCAAATAAAAGCTTTAAAAACCTCCCAAAAAACAAAAACAAAAAACAAACAAAACAAAAAACAAAAAAATGTTCTTTCATGTGTCTCTGCCCCGTCCAACTAATGTTCACTCAAAGCGAAGCTGGCCATATGGATGACATGAGCGCAAACACTCAGCCACAGGCTACGTCCACACTGATACCTTTTAGTTTTAAAACGCATCACTTCTGCCTCGTTTACGTCTAGCGTCCACTACTCCAGATCCATGTTAGTTTGAAAACTTCGGGTTGTGCTGTAGACTGGAGACCCCCCCCCCTTTCTGATTGGGTCTCATCAGTCACGACTACCAGACAGCGGTGGATCAAACATGGACAGCAACCAAAGGTAACTTTGGTAACAGTACTGTGATGACCTTCCTCGGCATCAAATGTCCGAGCAGGTTCATCCAGGTAGTTTGATGTCTACATTTATGTTCATCTGAAAAAGCTTCTCCCTTTTCTCGAGGAAAGTCTTGTTCAGAACTTTTCGGATGAGCAGCGACACGTCCTGAATCAAAACCCTATTTCAGAGATATTGCAGAGAGCTTTTGACAGTTTATCTGAAAAGACAGTTTGTGACAGAAGAATCCTTTTCCAACAAACATTTCTGAGCTGTTGTCTGTGGGTTCAGGCACTGACCGTGAACTGTAATGTCCCTGCTTTTTCATTCTGCTGGAAAACTTACTTGTTTGCAATTTCTCTGATGTCGCTATCAAATAATTCTAGAAATAAATAATAAAGAAATAGAAAAAAATAAAGCTAAGCATTTGCAATCACAACTCTATCCCAAATATATATATAGATGTATATATAAAATCCAGACAGCATCAAACAATGTAGTGAATAGAAAGCATTAAGCTGCTTGCCAAGCCTTTCCTATGTTGTCTTGTTAATGTGCTGATTAACTGGCCCTTAAACTGAGACACTAAGCCCACAAAAGGCTTTATGTTCCGCTCATCTGATGGGGACTGCAGCAGTCGCACTCTGCTTTTTTTGTTTACACAAGATTCAGTCATGAGAGTCAATTTCTTTCTCGGGCAATCAAGTTGTGAAACACAACTATCATATGGAATAAAAAGTGTGCAAAAAAAACAGAAATCTACGAGTTGACGACCTTCAGAGCTCAAACATCCCACCGCGACCTGCTGACGGAGGAATTTGTAAGAGCTTATAAAAGCAAATGAGCAGCAGGGAACACTGTTATTTGCTGGAGAGACTGTGAGTGGATGTGTCGGTGTGTTTGTGCGTTTTGTGTCGCACCTCCAGAGGAGAGTTTCTTGATTGTGTCTGTCTGCATGGGGGCTTGTGTACCCGTCAGATTAGCCTCCCTCACAGGCAGAGCGACTGGCTGAGCAGCACGCACACACACACACACACACACACACACACACACACACCCAAACACACACAAACGCGCGAGCACACATTTCAAAGAGGACCTTTGATGTCGCAGAACTATATTTAGCATCATCTTCTGGTGGAGGGGACTTCTCTCTCGGGTGACAATATCCAAAAGGAGGCAGTCACAATGCCTCTGGATTTTCAGTCCTTTGTATGTGGGTCATGATCCTACAGAGCAAATCACTCGTTCTCAGATTATAGCGACCTTTCTGAGGCGCAGGTATAATGGCGCTGGATATTTTTAGGAAGGCACATAATCATTATTTACAATGCCTTGATTACTGAAAATTGAGAAACCCATTAAGGTTAAATACTGCGTCCATCATTCTGTCAGCCTGCGGGAGCCTGGATTCTCAAACCCCTTCAGGTGTGTCTGTGGATTCGGGCCGATTCAGGAGTGTGGGAAGCTGAAGGTAAGGCTGCTCCTGTTCAGTTTGTGAGACAGGACGACGCAGAGGAACAAAGTAATGGAGATGGATCTCAGGAGATGAACTACGTGGATCATATTCAGTAGTTTTTTTTTTTAATATAGCTTATCTATATATTCAATAGGGACAATGCAATTTAACATAGTTCCAATACAGAGCACAAGACTGATGTTGTTGTGACACATTTTGCCTTTATCAAACAAAACTGCAGCTCCTGTGATACCAGGCTCAGCCATATTCAAATTTTGAGCATATTTTGATTAATTAAGTCCTAGTTCAAGTCCTGTCCTTAGCAGAGCTTTGACATACAGTGTAATTAAAATAGTCCGTTTCCATCACTGTAAAACCACAACACACTAGATATGAAAGTAAAATACTACACTGAAATGCACGTAAAGTCTAAAAAGACACGACAACAGCAAAAACAAACAGGTAGAACGATTGATAATATCATACGATTAGCTGAAGATGTACGGATGTAGAGTCTAAAAAGAGGCGACAGTAAAACAAGCAGACAAAACAATTAACAATACAATACAATAAGCTAGAAATGGGTACATCTCTGCTTTGCTGTTAGGCAGCACTTCACCTGTATTAACATGGATTGATAACTGTATGTTGAAGCTATGGAGCTTATGGGCACCACCTCCAGAAGAGTAACCACATTAAGTTTAGCAGCTACATACTGTAGATGCCACGGAGACTGCAATAAACTGGTCCTGTTTTCACTAACACTGGGCATACAGTACTTTGATGGAAACATCAAAGAGTGCAAACATGATTACTTAGAGATTCACTGATATTCGGATCATATAAGAATAGTTACTCCAAGGCACATTAGCAGTTTCAAGCTAATAAATCCCAAGTGTGTTACAGGCCAAAACTCTTTGTAAGATTAAACATTAGCACATAGCAGTGCTCTCACTGTCACACAAACATGTTCAGTCCCTTAAAAGCTTTACAGTTATAAAGCTGAAGATTTTCATCATATCAAATCCAGTTCATTACTATTTGTGGCTGATATTTATTCTGATACAGAGAGAAATGAATTTACATTCATTAGTTACCTCTGTATATAGAAGTTTGCATTCCCGCTGGCAAGGTCAGCTGTTTCTTACACTGCATTCAAATGACATGCGTTTGCACGAGGGATTCGCAGGAAACGACACATGCATGTTCTGGATTAAATTCAACACACACACACACACACACACACACACACACACACACACACACACACACACACACACTGCACCTGATTTGTCCACATTGTCTTGTATCATGCACTGGGAATTTTGAGGAGGAAGCACATTTGTGTGAGTACAAGTATATGATCGCAGTGATTTATAAAGAAGAAATCATATTTGTCACGGCTGAACAACAAACAGAGCAGCTGCTCAAAGTCTCTTTTCCTGCAGCAAGTGATTGATGAATGTGTCTCTTTGACCGGAACACTGGGGCTTGAGGATGCACAGAAAAAAACACAGATATATTAAATTGAATCCTGGGACATTTTACTTCTTATAGATATTTCTATCCTGTTGTTTCCTTATCACCTCTTTTTGCTCCTTTAAAGTCAAATTAAAAGCCTGAAACACAAATATGCTTCAGCTTTTGGAAGGTAGCGACTTTCCCATCAACACCAAATATGTAAACACAATTACTCCATGCTATAGTGTATAATTAAAGCACGTTATGACACAATAAGAGCTGTGGTGCCATTAAGAGTTGAATTCCGACACCAAACTCAGTCAGTTCCTGCGCTTGAGGCATCTACAGCAGGACCACCATGCGCTATTGAGCAGAAGTATAAATCCACCTTTACACTTTACTGCGACCTCTAACGGTCTCCACAGACGACAGTGTAAAACAAACAGATCATGGTGAACCAATGAATAACAGGACGTTTGTTTCTTGTTGCAACTGTGTAAGAAATATTCAAGGGGAAACAAAACAGAGAGGCAGCACGGGAAGAGAAAAAGGGGGAGCGCTGATAATAGTTATTGAGATTGTGGTCGTCGTGGCGGCGGGAAGCGAGCACGGGATGCATGAAAAAGAGGCAGCACATGTAATGGATGAGGGAGCAGCTTAAGTTGCAGCGTGGGTTGAGGCTCTTGTAAACCTACAGCCACTCCGCTGTTCTCCAGTTCGTCCTCGAGCCGCATTCAACTCCACAACTGCAGGCCACGAGTCCAACTCTCACTTGTGCAGCTGAGCACCATTTACCGGCCCGCTCCGGTCACAGCTCACACACCTGTAGTGGTTTCACACTGGGACTAGTGCTCCTACAGATTACATTAATATGGCTCTGAGCTACGCGCATGTTAATAAAACACACTTTATTAAACGCACGACCCCTGCGTTCTTCACACTGGCACGTTGCACAGTACGAACACAATAACCTGAGCGGAATCTGAGCCTGAGATAAATGTCGGCAATAAAATAAGAGCTTAATGTGGATCCAGACGGTCTTGACCTCCAGAGAAAGAGCCTCCGCTGTGTATTCACGACGAGGAGTCAGAGTGTGTGTAAAGACCCTGAGGAAGTGATTACACCATCAGCATCCTGGCAAATCATTTCCATATAGTTACACAGAAGGTTGGATGTGATTCTAAATGTAAACGGTAATGACGTCCTTTTGCTAAATTATAGACAGAGAGGCAGAAAGTAAGCGACGCGACGGCGTGTTGAGTCAGGAGAGATATGATGTAAGTGCTCTTTCACAGGCTGGAAGGTAAGTGTTTTTTAGGGAGACAATGAATAAAGTGAGAGGAAGAGACGGGACAGAATGTGCCTCGTCTCTCTCAGGTCATCACGTCCTGTCCTGACGTTTTGCTGAGACATGATACCATCGCCGCTTCCTCACAACTGACTTTGGTCAACGCAGCACCTGATGTGAATACAATGAGGATTTAAGAAATAATCATTAAAATGGGGGTGACTCGATGGCTGAATGGCTGGGGCGCATACCATGTTGGTGCAGATGCTTGGAGTCCTGTCAATCTCCACTGTCCTATCAATTAAAAATGACTAATGGGATTTCTTGACATTTCCTCCGGCGCCACCATGAGGTTCACATTTGTGGTTTTGAGTGAAATATCTCGACGACTACTGGACGGATTTCCTTTCAAAGTTTGGTTCAGACATTCAGGATGAATTGCGATAGCTTTGTTGATCTGCAGGTGTTTCCCCTAGCGCCATCATGAGTTCAAAATGTAACTTTATGCAATACTTTGGCTGATGACTTGTAAAACTAACGATGTTCCCATCAGCCTAGGTCTAATAAGCCGACGTTAGCATGCTAACAAACCACATTAGTATGGTAAAAATAACACTAGCTAAACATCACCATGTTAGCATCGTCACTGTGAGCTTGTTCAAGTGCCGGTGCTGGTGCTGTGCTCGATTCTCAACAGTTATGAGATGTTTTGGGCGTTGCCTTTGATGTGCGACTGACAGGTTAATAATTGCTAACCTGTGTAGCACTGAGCCGTGAAGAAATACTGCAGAGGAAGTCTGTCAATAACAACATGCATTTTAGCAAGAAATCAGCCATAACCCTAAGCCCAAGTTCAGCAGCAGGTGACTGTTTTCCCCAATTATCTGACAACTAGTGTCAGTGATAATATACTCAGATTAATTACAACAACTACAGCACATATTTCACTATTACTGCTGTAGCTCAGGGTGGGCATAAACACTAAGCAGCTTGTTGGCGTCATTAAATTAATGTGTCCATCTTTCTCCCTCTGGTTTAAAATACACATACCCTCAAACACAATAAAAACACAGGCCTCATTAGCCATTCATTGAGAGCTTACCTTGAATGAATTGTTGTGTGAGGTTTTATGTGGTGGATGAGAAAATATGTAGTCTAGGTATCAGCCACAGTGAGGTGACAGACTGCAGGAAAGAACAGGAGCCTGCTCGTCTATCTGCACCATCTTTTCTGAAGTCTCCGACTCTCTTCTATTCCCATCCTCCGGCTTGTTTCTTTTCATCTTCTACTCTAGACAAATTTCAAACGCACATAGAAATAGCAATTTCATTTGGCTATTGAGTTGCAGCCACTTTCACACAATCTCAGCGGTGCTCAAGTTTGAAAATCCCTCTCTAGCTCATCTGCTTTGATTTATGTTTGACTTCTGACAGCAGTTCAAGTTCAGGTGCATCAGACCTGGTCATGTCATGCAGCTTTAAAAGAATATATACTGCAACCGGGCTGAGCAGGGGTCTGAGGTTGGAGACAGGATCAGCTAGCTCATAGCCTCCGGCAGTGTACACCATCCCTTTTTGTACTGTTATAACAGTCCAGTGCTGTGGACAATAGCCCAGGCCGGACGTGTAAGGCAGGTCTTACCCTTTTCACCCTAAACCCTCTGTTATGACTGGCCAAGACAGTGTCAGCACGGCCTATTGTAGCCACCCTAATCTCGCCATTAGCCAATTAGGAAGTGACGGGCAGCTGTAATGCCCTTGCATTAGAGGGATGGATTAGTTTGCCATTCAGTGCCTGCCGGCGGGCAAATGGACTGATGGAGGACAGAGAACCGCTGCAGCACGCCCACCCAAAAGCTGCTTTCGCTGCACTTTGCCGTCACAGACAGCAAGTGTGGCGATGTGCTTATTCACTGTTTTCACTGATGATCTGGAGCACGGTCTTAATCAGCTGTGATTACATATCATTTAAGCGGTAATAAAGTCTATTGAGCAGGGAGTGCAGAGGAGGCTGCTGGTGATGAAAGTTAATATGGTTGCTTTGTGATCTAATCATACTGACGGGGAATGTTTGGCATCCCTGGAAAAGCACGGCTACAAAACCTCACCCTCGGTTCTTGACCAAAGATCAGTCATTTTTGTGCCTTCTACTCGACTTAATGAGATTTCAGGTTCATTCGAGTTCAGTCAAGTTCAGTGAGAATGACTGTGTTGCTCTCCTGCTTATTGACAGCCAGTAATGTGGGATGGATTGGAGAAAGCCAGGCACTGAACCGCACTCCCCTGCCTGTTGGCCCTCTGCCGCCCTCCCCTGAATTCCATTAATAGCTCTGCCCTCCAGGAGGTGCTGGGTGGACCGCCTGTAACACAGCCAGAGATATTGATGACTGTATCCTCCTCCCATAGGGGAGAGGAGCGAGAACAGAGGGCTGATAAAGAGATAAAGAGGTGGTAAAAAGGGGAATGCATAGGGAGAATCATATTGGAGGCCAGTATTTTAAAGGGGATTCATCTCCTGGCCTTTTCACTTTTCCCTACAAAGGACAAATACACATGAATACACCGCAGACTGCAAACAAAATATTAACTGTAACATACTCACACTGGGACGGCATCTATCACCAGAGACAAATCAGCAGAAATAAAGTGGAGATTACAAGAGAACTACTTACTTCTTTACTTGGATGAAAATCAAGTTTTTAACTTTGTTAATGCGTCCATATGGTGTTTTCTATATAATGCAAGACAAACCATGAGCGAAATAAGCAGTCAACGCCATGACTGCGCATTTCCTCCTCGGAACTACAACGCACCAACGACAGACTCATAAAAACAGATGCAGACAGCCAGGGATTCATTCATCACAAAGCTAAGGAACCCATCTCTCTGATGTTTCCTCTGCTAACTATGTTGATACGCGCTGCTCTTTCACTGATCACTGAAACCTTGTCAGTACAGAGGGTTTGCATCAGCACAGCCAGTCCAAGCTGACGAACAATATAAACAAATAACTATGCTAACTGCTCTGATACGTCCCTAAAAAACTCCTGAGTGTGAGTCAGACTGAGGCTCTAACACGTGGCTGAGTCTCTCTAATGTTTCCTCCTCCGATAACCATCGTGACACACACTGCTATTTCACCTGTCGAGCTGGTGCAAGCAGCAGTTTGGATTTTTTAACCACGTAAAAAGAAAATATTAATCATAGTTGAGTATTTCGTCTGGAGTGGAACTTTAATTAATCATTTCCATTCGTGTTTCCTCTGAGGGGAAAAGGTCAGTGTTTTGTTCTCTGCAAAGCATTTTGCATGGTATTCACTTTTCAACTGTTTCTTGTTGCTTGTCAAGTCCCAGTAGCCAACAACTGCTGCCTGAAAACCACATTTTCTAAACTAAACACTGCTCACATATCCAGACGAGCATTTTGCCCCTGAATTGTGAGCAAAGATTGATTAGATGCTTCAAATACAGTTCCAAAGCTGCACATATGCTAACAGTTTGAAAAAAAAAAAATCATAGCGACACTGTTGCTGCAAGCTTGTGTAAGAAGATCAAGAGGGGCTGCTCCAAAATCTAATTTATTCAAACACACGTCGGTGTGAAGCTGGAGCCTCGAAATCCTGCCAAACCTACATCGAGTGAGGACAGGTTGTACCATCTGATAATGTAATACCCTGTCGAAATGTGATAAGACTTCCCCTGTAAATGGGCTGAAAATGTATTAATGCAGTTAAATCATGTGATGCATTAATACGTAGAGCAGCAAGTTTGACTTCATAAGGAGCGAATGTGTAATATTTTCACAAGATTAAGACTTCAGCATCAGTTTCAGAACTCGGATGAATAAGTAAAAATAATGATTTAAGCCTTTAAATTATTAGTCATACTATAGGGTAAAAAATTTAATATAATATAATCTGATTACATTAAAGATACCGTATGAGAGTTTTTACATTCAGTCTTTCTAACCAAACTGCTTTGAATATATGTTTTAACTTTAACAAACACACTGAAAACAATTTCCATCCTCCTAAGCTGAAAGCTGAAATTGAACATTATTTAGATCCATGTTTGCTAGATTGCCGTCTTCCTCATCACTGCCGTCATTGCTCTTAGCACATTCCTGCTACCTCCACAGGGCGACTAGTGTTAAAACACAGCACAGGCTAGATTTAATTAGCAAATTACTACATAATCAGCATATACAGAGAGCTGAAGCTTCTATTTATGCAAAATGACTAGAGAGGTGAATGTGTGCAAAATGACAGAGTGATTTTCTCATGAGTTTTTAGTAGAAAGAATTGATTTTTTTACTGGGAACTATTTTGTATGTTGCTTCTTGAGCATGTTAAACATGAATTTAAAGACATATGAAAGTGATATGACTTCAATGGCATTCTCTCTGAGCTTAGGAAGAGCAAGCAGGAACAAGGAAGCTGTCAATGAACAGAGAATTAATCTGCAACCATTACGATAATCGATTAATGGTAAGAGTTTGTTTTCAAGCGAGAATGCTCGATATTTGCTAATTAAAGCTTCTCAGACATTTGCTGCCTTCATTTGTCATGTGTAATAGTAAATTCAATATCTTTGAGTTTCGGACAGTCAAAACAAGCATCACCTAAATCTGAAGGAAACTGTGATGGATGAATTCCCACCCCCTTTATCTAATCGGACAATCGAGAAAATATCAGCATATTAATCTAATGAAAATAATCATTACATTAAAGTCAGAGCTCTACTTCTGATACAGATCATGAGGCAGGAGGATAAAAAACATCTTATCCTCTAGTTAATGGTCAACGGTGAAACCTTCATCTTAATCTGCCGATGCTGCGTGAATATCAAGTCCTCAGCCGAGTGCAGATGTTACTCTAGAGCCCATGCACAGCAGTCAAACACTTAAACAAGTGATAAACTACCACAGAGTCCATGACAGTGACGGATCGTCCTGTCATTGCAAAGAGCTCTCTCTGTATTGATTAAGTGCTGTATCAAACACATTTGGGACAGGACGTGGCTGTGAATCCCAAAAGTTGGCAGCAACAAGTCAGCCTGACGTTCAGGCTGTAACTCATTTGCAAGCAGTTGTAGGCCTATCCCACACACATGGTACAGCGTGCAGCCAAAGATAAATATACACAGTGTAAAAACAACCTACCCCTACACAGGGATGTCATCATGATATCTGTTATCATTGAGAACTGGATCAGAACAAGCTCCTCTATCCTCGTTTCCGTGTCTCTCGTGGGAAGATGTGAATGGCTCCTTTCATCACATCTCAAGCCTCCCTCTATTTCTTCTTGCTCCTGCAGCATGCCACTAAAAGAGATCGCCTTTGGTCTTGCGCCGCATCTCAACTTCCATGGGAATCAAAGCCATCATGTTTGCAGGGGAAAGAGAAGAGTGAGAAAAAAAAGAAAAAGAAAAGAGGAACACACCCTAAAAATAATTCAAAGCCGTGGAGGACACTCTTGACAGCCAGCAGCTGAGCGAGTGTTCACGCCAACCAACGTGAATCTGGAGAGATCCCCACGAAAAAAAAAAAAAAAAAATCATAGAAAACACAAGATGGCCGTTTCATTTTCTCCACAGCTACTCCATTTTTCCTCTGAATCCACAGAGGACTTGTGCTATGTAGACCACACAATCTCTCACACACTGAGCCCACGATGGGCAGGTATAAAGAGAGCAGAAGAAGAAGAGGGACGAGAAAGAGAGGGCAGTGATATAGAGAGATTAAGGGAAAGCTGATGTCATCCGTTTGGATATGTGGCCGTGGGGTGGGAGTTTTTCTGGGTGTGTGTGTGTGTGTGTGTGTGTGCAGTGATCAGGGATGTGAACGTGCTGCTGTGTCAGCCTAATCCCCCCAGCCAGGGCCACACTGGCTCGAGCGCATTACCACCCAATGACACAATCTGTTTGTCAGGACGGCCCGCTCCGCTTTTATTCATTCATAACGCGCCGTCACGACAGCGGAGCCTGGAGGCTCAGACTGACCGCTCTACCGGAACAACAACCCGACACGTATCCCATCAGCCCCTGCTCCGACCCAGCTCTCCATCACCGTCTACCCTCCCAGTCCTCCAGTGTCAACAACCGCCACATCAGAAGAGACAATTTTGTGTGTTTCTCGTAACCTCTACTGATCGAGTGAAGGATTTGAACCGACCGCCCGGTGGGTCAGAGAGGCTGGAATAATCATCCCACTCCGCGTGGTGGTAATCATCTCATACTGGGACCTCTTGGCCTTTTAATACCAGAGGCTAAGCTATCTCATAATGCCATCACCTCTGCCCCTGTCCTGCTATTGGCCCTACAGCGTTCTGCGTATGTGAGATGTGTGTAAAAGCACTTTACAAGCCTCACCTCCGCTGTTAGAACAACGGGGGACCTCCCATTATAAGTGCAGGAATATGCAATCCTGCCTGTGTTTTCATGCACACTTTGCCCTTTGATCCACTGGCTGTTTTTGCTCTGTTTCCCCCTCCCTTTATTTACAGGCGTGTGCCGTAGTCACGACATGTCTTGGTTTCGACACACCATGTATTTCCGCAATGACTCAAGCTACTCAAAAATGCCATCATCTCGGATGTCTCTGGTGAAATACATTTTGTTTCACTCGTTTCATTCAAAGAGCTACAAAGCTACAAAGCCTGTAGCTCAGTCACAAGAAGCTTCTCCTGTACTGCAATTACACTGTGGCAGAGAAGACAGTGAGGAGCACGACTTCAGGCGGTGAAAAAGATCTCTGCTGGGACGTTGCTTTCTAACTGGAGGTGCTGTTTCCCAGCAGGCATCGGACGTCAGTGCAGCAGAGAGGCCTCATTTGTTTGCAAATGAAAATCTGGTTGACGTCAAAACCCAACGTTAGCAAACTGTTTGCAGATGGTGGGTTTTTATCTCACATGTCAAGGGGATTAAGCAGAGGTGGACGAAGCACACAGTCAAAGTGTCGAATACAAGTGAAAGCTGTTCAATCAAATCTTTACTTGAGTACTGAAGTACTTGCTTTTCAAAATACTTAAGTATGCAAAACGTCCACACATTTTTGTGTTGTTCCACAGTTGATTTACGAAATCTAATGACTCAATGAAGACACCCACTGAATGCACTGATAGACTGTAGGACCTGTAGAATAAAATCCGAACCCTACAGAAATGGCCATAAAAAACCCAACTGAATCATCCAAAGGAGCCATTGTCGTTCATTGGCAGTGACGGAGTTTGCTCGTGGTAAACACAGAAAAGATTTATACAAAAGGAATCTTTCTTTATTTCTGACTGCAAAACTTCAAACATGGGCTTCAGATAAGACCTCCTGTGATGAACACAGCATAAGGTCTATTGCAGCTTTGCTTCAAAGTAAGGAGTTCGTCACAGAAACATAGTGGAGTCAAAAGAACAACATTTGTCTTTGAAGTGTAGCGGAGTAAAAGTCATACGTTTCCAAAGAACACATACCTGAAACATATAGTGAAGTACAGTCCTCCAGTAACGCACTTGGTTGGAAGACATCGGACACAACTTAAAACCAACAAAATATCATCAGCTGTGTCGTCTCCATCAGACTGATGTCGACATTAGACGTCCTGACATTGAATTTTGGTCACCTGACGTCAAAACCTACATTCAAGCAAATAAAGGCGTTGGTGGCCAGCTGCGCACCCGCAGGGCTGTGTACACTGTGTTGACACATTGTGACTATAAAAAAAAAAAAAAAAAAGCTCTAATGATGGTACTTGTGATAGATAAATGAATAAAAACTCATGTGGATTTACGGGGGAACAAAGTTGCCACTTGAAAGAACAAGCACTGATTTTGTTGTCACTGTTGATTCAAGTCATCAGGGGTTTTTCAGGCCTTAACTAAAATCCACTCAAAAGTTGAAGGTCTGAAGGATTTTTTTTTTTTTACAAGTATCCAAACCAATACAAAGCCATGAATAATGAAAAGCAATTTTTAAAAAGTGACTGCAAATTATTTATGATTTCTATCCTCCTCCTTCCTGTTTGTTGCTCAAGGCGAAAAAAGAAAAGAAAAAAGTGTTCCTGGGAGCTTCCAGAGTAACGGGCTTTGCTTGGAGTAAATAATGGTTTGCGGAAAATGCTTCCATAAATAATAATGGCTGTGTTTAAACACACTCGCTCCTCTGAAGGTGGACTGAAGGATGGGGAGGAGCGAGGAGGTGCTAGGTGGTTTCACACGGGGACAACATATTTCAGCCATAGATCTAGTCAGCATGACGAGGTGAGAGGAAAACACATCGCTATCCGCTTTAATTACCTCAGGAAACAATGGACTCATGATGTGATGCGTCTGTGGTTTTCTGGCTCCAAGTGGGAGCTGTCAGAAAGATCTCAAGTTTTCTAGTAATTAGGACTTGAATGTTGATTTGAAAACTATTTTTAAGTTGGAAACTGATGAGCATAAGCTAAGCAAAACTCTCTCCTGGCCGCAGCTTTACACGTATCAGACAGATCTCTCCTCTAACTCTTATCTACAAATAAAACCCATATTGTAATAAACCCGAAGTAGTTTGGAATCAAATGTCTATCTCTTTCTGTCTTTGTCTCACATGTTTGTGTTGCTTCTGAAGATGAAAACCACACTCTGGATTAACACCAAAAAAACTGTTTTTCTTTGGCCCAAATCTGTCCACCAAATTTCATGGTAATCCATTCGTCAGCATGGTGGGAAACAAGTCAAACATGACTTCCTCTGCAGTATCGGTACAGAATCTCCTAAATAAATTGACTCTATAGCCTTCTCCACCACATACCCCCCCCTTAGTGTCTCTTTCTCTCATTACCTCTTTGATACAAGCGTCCATTAATTCAGGATCCAATTACTTGGACCGCTCCGAAGCCCCTCCCACCCGCCACCCATCTGTGACAGCTCGGCCAATGGACGACTCTCTCCGTGCAACAGATCAAATTCCACCTCCACAAATAATGCCTCACCAGAATGCCACTGCCGGCGCCGCACAAACTTTAATTGGATCCTTTTAATAGTGCTCACTATGGCCACTTTCAGCCATGTAATTAGGTTTCTCTTCCTATAGAGTTTAATGGTTGTGAGGTGGGTGAGTCAAGTGAAGGGTGGTG
>NW_019525057.1:415459-427430 GCF_002814215.2 Seriola lalandi dorsalis
GTGAGGGGGGGGCGGAGAAAGAAAGGGAGAGAGAGAGGGAAAAAAGGCCAGACTCTTCGTTCTACACTAGGCTTAATCCAATTTCATCCACAGAGAAATCATCTCATGCCATATATACTTTTTCAATGGGGTTTTTATGGGCCACCATAAAAACCACAGAGTAGTGTTGAATATCCAGCCTCACTGATTTTTTGGCTGTGAGCAAAGCGTCCCTCCTTTGCTCCCGGCGTCTCTCTATTTGACCCTTTCCAACTGGTTCCCCTGGCAAAAGCACTGCTCCACACGAGGGGGAGGAAAACAACCTCGATTCGGTAAACGCCGGCGCCGAAACTCCCCCGAACAGAATGCAAATGACGGGATTTCTGGAATGATTAATTTCTGCCACTTGTGAGGCGATTAGAGGGAGTCAATCAAATGAATAATATATGTATAAGCACTCTATCAGAAGGCAGTGGCACAGTCACGGGGATGAATGGATGAATGGATGATGGGAGAACAGTAAGCAGCTTAATGACAATATACAAATACAAAGAGACACACCCCCGAGGGACGGAGAGAGGACTGACGGGGAGAGGAGGGAGTGAGAATTAAAAAGCAAAGGTACAATGACACCGCGGACATACAGTAGATTAATGGGTCACTCACTTGTCCAGGTGAGAAAGGACATTCAGTAATTCTGGGTGACTGCTCTGACAGTTCATAGCTCAGCAGTTGAAAAAAAAAAAGAAAAAAGTATTTGTTTACACCTGAAAGTCGATTCCTAACTGTGTTTGTCCTGAAGATGGATCATCTCGTCCTTAAAAATGGCCGCCGGTGAAACAACAGCCGAGCAGTCCATCACACTACCAGAAGGCCAAATGATGAGGAGACACACATTTCCCAGAAGATGCCCGATGCTGCATCACGTCATCAAGAGTTTCCGACATGTAAATGCAGATGTTTAGTGCTCTGATACTGTGTGTGTGCCTTGGATAATCCAACCTAAATAATACCAAAGTGCTTTTCTTTAAAAAAATATATATTTGTACTAGTGTATTGTGACTTGTAATGTTTTTGGTTTTATCTTACCTGCCTAGGGTCTACATTAGCATTTTTGCTACAAAAGGGCGTGTTTACATTGTGTATTTTGAACTAATGTTCATTAACTAACATGCATTGTTCCTATCATATGAACAAATAAACAAATTAATAAATGTATACAAGGCAGACAAACATCAATGTGTCAGCTAAGTTCGAGGTATAAAAATCTAATGTAATATTAAGCAGGCACAGTATTTAAACCCTCACTCAACCCGCTCTGCCATCACACAACTGCCTCAGGTTGTCCAATGACAGGGAAGCTCACCAGTTTTAAACATGGCAATGTTTCTGTCACATGATGGGAATGAGATCCATTAAAAACATTGTTGGGATCTGCAGCTGAAATGATGGTCAGTTCATTGATTGCTCAACCAGCAGAAAAAAAAAAGATCAGCAATTAATAATTATTATTCTTAAAGCAAAAATGCCAAATAACCCTTTGGCTTTTCTTTGTCAAATGCAATATTAAACTGAAAACAGTATTGTGAGTGTGGAGTGGGGAGTTGGTTGGAACATCACCTTGGAAATATTTTTCACTATTTACTGAAATTACTGAGAAAATGGAAAAATCACTGATGAAACACTTCCCAGTTTCATTTTTATGACATAAAAGATGATCTGCTTTGAATAATAATTTGTGGGGGTTTTTTTTAAGCCAAGTTTTTTTAAAAGGACATCTATAATTCCCAATCTATGATTATTTAAATTTGGTTAATTTCAGAAACTCAACTTCGGGAAACAACAATATGCCTCCTACCTCACTGTAAAGTTCGTTCTCAGTGTATGTGCACTGGATGCTTCAAGTTTCCGCATCACACCTGAGTAACTTGCGCAGTGGATCATGACTGGCTAACACCGTTCGTGATGTCACATCTCATAGGTGCACCCTTTAAACTCAGATGTAAGATGATTAATGGTGGATTAATGTGAACACCCTTGAGTTTTAAAACTCTGCACATACATCATCCTGCACAGTGAAGGTCAAACATTCAAGTGAAGTGACTATAAACCTTCACATTCACCCCGCTGCCACAACATTGAAATGCATTATAAGGTTATAATCTATACAATAAAACATACGGTGGCATAAAAATCACTGGCTGGACCATCTGGCTGCTGCTTAATTAAATACACTTAATCACATTCGAACATATGCAACACATTCATATGCCGCGGTGGTTTGGCAGGGAGGGCGAGTCAAAAATAAAATCAATTTTGATTAAGAATAAAGGACAATTTCTGAGTGGCCAAAAACATCATTACGGCTACAATGGCAGAGTGTAACGAAACAATGGTGCTCAAAGTGATTCATTCATCACTTCTGTTGTGTTAACCTTTTCCTCCGCTTGCCCACCTGCTGGAACCCTCCCGCATTAATCTGCCTCCTTGAGTTAGCGCTAGTGATGTCTGAATGGAGAGCGTGGGCTGCACATGCAGAGCCCGTGAAACAACATGTATGAATGGCAGGTCAGCGGGATGAATGTACGCACAGGTCAGAGTTAAGTTTGTGTCTGTGAAGGTGCTTTCAAAGTATTATGCATGTATGAATTTTATAGTCATGGTATGTATACAGTATCTACAGTGGCATCAGAAAGCATTTAGAACCATTTGCTTTTTGCAAAATCTCTTATTTTCAGATGCTTCATTCAGTACTTAGTTGGGGCCCCTTTGGCAGCAATTATAGCTTCAGGCTTCTCGGGTAAGTCTCTACAAGCTTTGCACACCTAGATTTGGCCAGTTTATCCCATTTTCCCCTGCAGATCCTCTCAAACTCCGTCAAATTGGATGGGAAGTGTGTGTGAGCAGCCATCTTCACGCCTCTCCACAGATGTTCTATGGGGGTTTAAGTCTGGGCTTCGGCTGGGCCACTCAAGGACAGTCAGAGATGTGTCCCAGCCACTCCACTTGGCCGTGTGCTTGGGTCATTGTTGTGCTGAACAACAATGACTCTGGAGGTTTTTCTTGAAAGGACCACTCTTGTGTTTTAGCAGAACTCATCTTTCTCTCAGTTCTGACCAGCCTCCCCCGTCCCTGCCAATGAGGAACCCGCCCACATCATGATGCTGCCACCACCAGGCTTCACCATATGGATGGTATTAGTCCGGTGATTAGCAGCGCCTGGTGTTTTCTTGACATGGTGCTTGAAGTTCTGTGCAAAGGGTTGAAATTTTGTCTCATCAGAGCAGGGTCTTTTTCCTCATGCTCTCAAAGTCCTTTAAATGCCATATGGCAAAGCAGGCTGTCATTTGCCTTTTGGCCTTCACGCTGGCTACCATAAAGGCCTGATTGGTGGAGTGCTGCTGACGTGCTCATCCTTCCGAAGCTCTGTTTGAGTAAATGTTGGGTTCTTAGTCGCCTCCCTGATCAAAGCCCTTCTTGCCCGGACAGCCAATTCTAGGAAGAGTCCTGGTGGTTATTTACACAGGTGTGTAGGTGCCTTTCTAAACTATATGTCCAACCATTGCAGTTTACCACGGGTGGACTCCAATCAGGTTCCAGACACAGAGGACGCACCAGACCACGAGCACTGCAGGACTGCAGCAAAGAGTCTGAATACTCGTGTAAATCATGTTTTCACATTGTCATTATGAATTATGGAACACAGATTGATGGGTAAAAATGGATATGTTATGTATTTACGATTAAATCTACAAAACAATGAAGTGTGCAGAAAGTGAAGGGGTCTGAACACAGTGCATTGTCCTTCTTCACCACTGATCTCTAAATACAATGTCCTCAATGTATTTGCAAAGTGATATAAATAAATAAATATATGTGCCAGTATAAAACAATAGAAGAAGGCAGTGACAGTGGGGCTTAGCTAAAGAGCTTGGAGCTAGTTTTACTTGCAAAATAAAGCACAACCAGGACACGAGGAAACAGGATGTATAGGAAGCTCTCCACACAAACGTCTGTAGTCTTCAGTTAATGAGGTCACAGTTCAGAAAATGTTTAAGGCAACAAAAAGTGAAGCAAAAAGATGTATTTTTAAACATTTTTCTCATTGAAAGTTTTGTAGAAAATTAAAATGAACTCCAATAAATGTCTTGGTTTAAAAAGAAATAATAGGCTATTATTCTACGTATTAAATTATATGTCTGTGTGAAAATACGTGTGCATTGAAGTGCATATGTGTATACTTGTGTATGTAAACTAGTCCTGTGTGTGTGTGTGTGTGTGTGTGTGTGTGTGTGTGTCTGCTGGCAGATAACCATGCAATGTGCAGCTTAGTATTCACCTATCTAGCCAGTCCCTGCGTGGAGCTGATGGAAGCCCCTTATCACGGACCCTCAGAGCCCCACATCCCTCAACTCAAACCGCCTGCAGAAAAGTGAGGCAGAAATAAATAAAATATGCAGAGAAGGAAGAGGGGGAAAAAAAAGCTCCCAGAAAAACTGGTATGTTTTTTTTTCCTGGAGATGTGGCATGCATTCTTGTTTGTTAATGAGTGTGCCTGCCTGGACCTTAATGTCCTGGATACGTGAAAATGAAAGGAGGTTATAGAGAGACTTGAGGGATTAGAGAGGGATGATACTTGGAAGCCGAGTGGGAGAGGGAACTTGAAAAGGGACTGAATAAAACAAGCCAAGCTCTTATGAAAGAAATGCAGGAAATGGAGAGAGGAGAAATGGTGACAAATGCCTGTCGTGGGGAAAGTTAAAAACCCACTTACTGTCTTTACGCAAGAATGAGGTCTGAAGACAATCAGCGAGGGATGATGCAGCAATGTGCTCATGTGTGTAAGTGTCAGAAATAAAGAGGGGTCAGTCAGGCATTTTCTTTACCATCCATTATCCCATGGGGGTGGGCGGGTGGGGGGGTAGAGGGGTATGTAGCTAAGCATCGTGAAACACATTCTTTCTGAGTCCCCAGAGACAGGATGGCTCATTTCCACTTCAGAGCTGGTTTGACTTGATGAAAAACACAAGGAGAGAAGGCGAAGGACACTAACAGATGCTGTTGGTCAGTGAACAGGCACGAAAAGACACATTAGACCTGATGATTTCTCTTCAGTAGACACGGTCGGTGTTTTTGACATTAGAAAAAGAGACAGAGGTTGAGGCTCAGAGGAAACAGGGCAGGGAAACGGAGAGGATGCACTGAATATTTACACCTGAAAGGTTCTCTGCTCTTTGTGAAACTCTGGTCATAACATTACCTGATTAGTGTTGCGCTGTAACGATGAATTGCCTAATCAATTACCCCAATTAATACTCAACAATATTGATGAGTGATTGATTGTTTAAGTCATTCAGAAAAATTGTGGGAGCACACTTTTTCTCTTAACTTCAGAGATTTAGATGAAAACTTTGACACCACTCATGAAGCTACAGCCAGAAGCTGGTTAGCTTAGCTTAGCATAAAGCCTGGAAACAGGGGGAAACACCTAGCCTCTGTCTGCCAACAACAGGGAATCTGTCAACCTGCAGCGCTCACATTCACATTATATCTTAGTTATTGAATCCATACTAAAAGAGTTTATTACTTTGTCTTTTACAGGAGATTCTGTACTTCCTGGCGGGGAGCTGTGACTTCCTGTGTTCATTAGAGCCAAGCTAACTGCTCCTCCCTTATTCCAATCTTTATGCTAGGCTAAGATAATAATCTCCTGGCTCCAGCTTCATTAAAATAGCCATAATACTATTGTTTCTCAGATCATCCTCTCAATAATCGTCTACAAAATGATGCTGGAGTGACAATAAACTGAACTACGGTGTCATCACTTCTGCAGATGCCAGAGCGTTCTTCCTCACTGCCAAATCTATAGTGATGGGTGAAGGCAAGTGATGGAGAGATGGTGGCAGGGTGTGAAAATACAACATCCTGCACACCTGGACTGATTATCCAGAGAATATAAACCGGGTCGGAAGAGAGTGACAGTGCATCGGGATGGGTGGCTGTCTGTTTGAGTGACAGATGGGAATGGCCTTAGAAAAAAAAAAAAGAAAACTGATAGATAGGTGGGAAAAATAGCTGAACAGTCATCCCCAGAGGGCACACAGGCTGACAGGCACAGAGAAACTAGTTAAACTGAAAGCTTGGAGTTGAAGTTACAATACAAGCTACTACATGAAGGAATGCATTCATCAACCTTCCTCTAAGACGTGGTGTTAATAAGAAATATTTGCAACTGACAATTAAGTATAACACCTTCTGAAATCGACATGATGATGAATTGGAGATTTATTAGCTGGAAGCGTCTGTGCTAATTATTTCTTATCAACAAAAGCACAATGGTGTTGGTAGCTAATGCCTGAAAAAAAAACTGTTCATTGTTTGAGGTTTTTATTTGTCAAATCTCTTCAGTTAATCTCTATAATTAAATAATTTTCCTTCTACTTACTTCCTGCTGAATTTTAAACGGATGGACTGTCAAAACATACTGAAAATGTTTTGTAAACACATTCTTGATGATCAGTCGTAGTCAGTGCTAACCTCATGGGACAAATACGTTGTGTTTTCCTATAACTGCCTCACAGTAGAAGCCGACCCATTTCACCAGTTGAATGCTCTGAATGTGAAGCAGCGGAAATAGGAAATGTTCCATTTCTATTGGTAGTAACCTCATACAGCTCTGATATGCATGTAGCACAGCAAACAATGAAGCAAATGTCAGTGAGATAAAATATCAAATTTCATCACAGCCTTAAGGTTTATAGCTTTAAGTGTAAAGCTTATTTAAATCATAAATGCATTTCTTTACATTTGTAAACAGCGACAAAACTGGCCTTTAAACTATCAGCTATTAAGAAAATGTTGATTGATCTATTAGTCCTCTATTATTGTAAAAATGTAAATATACCTGTAATTTATGTGATCAGAAAATCACATATTGGGCCTTAAAGTAAAAACATTTTTATCCAACAAAATATCAGGTGAATGAAACATAATGTTTTAACACTAATAAATGGATTTACCCAATTACTGAAAGAGGGTAAACTCAGTTTGAAATTAAATGATGAGCATGCTTTAAAAATGTATAGTGTGTGCATGTTATTAAATTGAGTGCACGGTTGTTTGTTTTCACGAATTAAGAAAATAGCTTAAAATAAAAGAAAATGAGGGGGTGAATAAACTAAAAGGACACAATATGCATGATAAGCACTCAAATTAATGAAAACCTGCATGGAGTCTAATTTGTGCTCCTGTTGTTAGCATCTTGTGTTCGAAGTCTTGGCCTTGATGTTTGCTTTTATTTCTTTTCCTGTGGCGACTCCTCGTCTCTGCGTTGCACTGATTGCTTTCCAACACAAAAGTCAGACAAAGGGCCAGAATAACAGCGGAGGCTAATTAGGACAAATTCTGGGATATACACGAGGAGATGAAAGAGAAGCGGAAACAACTGAGAGCAGGGTAGAGGCTGAAGTGGGCCGACAATTCAAATAATTTGTCATTGTACCTTTACACAAGTGCACAGGGAATCTGAGACTGTGGCTTTAGGTCACTGCCCATTCACAGTTAAAACACAGCAACAGATAAAACAACTGCAAAATGTGTGTTCCAGCTAACTGTTACATTTTAGTGCAGGTATCTGGGTAATTAAAATGCCCTTCTGTAGCTTAAAGGTCCCATATTGTATAAAGTGATATTCCCATGTCTTTTGATTATAAAGCAGGTCTAGCTTCTATATTAATACTGTGAAAATATCAAAGCACTCAGTCCACAGGGAAATGCACACAGCCTGTATACAGACACTGAGCCTTAAAACGAGCTGTCAGGACTACTGGAACTTTGTGATGTCACAACGGAACACTGATCACTCAGCCATGCCCCCAAGCCCCGCCCACCTGGACCCACCATCCAACTTTGTGGGATTTGGTTTCTCTGAGTGTTTACCTGAAATCGACCATATTTTTCTTCCATCACTCAGGAAACAGTCACCGACCTGTTGTTACTAGAGTTTCAGAGAGAAGCCTGAGAGAGGAGATGTGAAACCACACTGAGATATAAAACAAATAAAATATATCTTCTTATGGATATCAAAACTTCAAAAACACAGGAAAAGTGCAAAATATATATAATAATTTTTTTGATAGATTTTTCCTGACCAAAAGATGCACATTCTTTAAAAAGTTGGAATGTTGATTGAATTAAGTTTATATAATAAAGGAAACATGACAGAAAAACCGCTCTGTTCATCAACATAATAATCATTATTGAACAAATCTGATAAATGTTTATTTGTCTTCTCTACAATACCAGCAATACAAAAGCTGCTCATAGCTTCTGTTATATTTAGGCCTCCACAGCACTCAGTTAAAATTAGATGAAAGATTGTGGTTTTGATTAAATATAGAAAAAAAAATCACCTGCGTGTGTTTTAGAGCAGCTTCACTTTTCTTTTAACATTAAAAAAGAAACCAGTCTATCTTTAACCTTATCGATCTACCTTAGCCTAACATAACCACATGCAGGACTCATGATGCGAGCCCCCGCGGGCTACAACCACCATCCACCCCTACCACCTCCCTATGAATATTTTGCACCTTACTTGTATATAAATGTAATTTCTAGCAGACAGGGTTGAAACCCTCCTCGCTGCCAATCATCGTAAGCATCGACCTGTTGCTTCATTTTCTGAAGATCAACAAAACGATTAATCAACTAATTGTTTCAGCACTAGTGTGGAGTATGCATGCCATTAGTGCATGTGTGTGTCTCAATAAAGTGGAAAAAAACATTATGCTTGTCCCAACAGAATGGCAATGCATATTTATGCCCCCCTTCTCATTATTTTCCATTAATCTACATCGGGCTAAAGGCTTTGTAATAGACACTCCGTGTCATGGGAGAGGCTGCGCACAAACACTGCCAAGGAGAGATGCACAAACAACCTTGGAGAGAGGGGGAGAAAGGGAGAGACAAACAGGGGAGGAGAACTGGTTTATCATCTCTTCCCCTCTTTTTGATCTCTTAATTAGCCGAAGATGTGAAGAAGAAGCAGAGGACTGGAGTTTGGAAATGGGACATGGTGGGCAAGTGGGTAAGACGTATAAAAGACAGAACTGGAGAGAGAGGAAGACATATCTGTTCCAAACCTATCGCATATCTCACTCCACAACCCAATTTCATTACAGTCTAATCCATTCTACAGCCATGATAAAGCTCTCCCTCTAACCCAGCATTCACCACATGGCGGGAGCATCGCTGTGTGCTTTCAGGAGCTTTTACACTGCGCTGGTCTTCATTTGTACATAACGTCTGCTCCTTGGAGAGCATCTGTCGCCACTATTTTAACAAGCCGTGTCAGTGTGGGCCTGCTTCTGCTGTGATAATTTAGTGAGAGGGAGAGAGAGAGAGTGTGTGTGTGTGTGTGTGTGTGTGTGTGTGCATGTGTGAAAGCACATGTGAAGAGTGCGTGTGCATTCCTTCTGAAGCATGATACAACTACTACTTCTGACGTGCTGCACAACTTCATGAGCGAAGTTAAACAAGTCTTCATTAGCCGTCTGCTTCTGCTATCAAGTGTGCCAGCATGGATGTGCGAGGCCCCAGCTTTGGAAGAATATGCTTAAATGTGTGTGTGTGTGTGTGTGCGTGTACTTTCCTGTGAATGTTAATGAGCTAGCGAGAAAGAAACAACAGAATGCAGAATGTGCATTTGGGAACGTCTTGGCAGCCGTCTCCGCCACCAGACCAGCGAACAACAGTTCAGACTTAAAAAAGCAATTCTTTGGATTTGGCAGAACATCCTGTGCTGATGTCTGCGGGAAATCAGGTAAATTTTTTATTTTATTTATGATGTATTCAATTGAAAAAACAATTTTAATAATGGATTAAACAGTCAATCCATTTGAGCAATATTTTCAATAGTACAAAAAATTTGCTGGTTCCAGCTTGTTAAGTGTTAAAATGAGCTGCTTCTCTGTTTATATTGATGATGATGCTATAGGAAAACTCAAAGCATCAGTGGGGTTCATCCTCTGTGAACCATAAATCCATCCAATAGCTGTTGAGATAGTTCAGTCTGAGCCCAAGTTGTGGACCAACCAACAGAACAATATAACCCTATTCGCATCAGCTTAATTCAACTCCGGGATTAAAGAGGCTATTTGTAAGTTTCCTGTGCCACTGAATGTGGTTTCTTGCCAGGATCAGGCGGTGGTGATCGTCACTTGTCAAGCGCTTTGAACATCGCTGCGTTTACAAGACAAGAGTTTATATAATACGCCCTCTGAGCAGCGCTACGTCTTAAGGTCAGACTGGAGGCTGCAGTGAGTTGTTATCCGAAAGTGACGAGATGGGCCGGGGCTAGCTGGTTAGCGTGCTAACTTCAGTAGAGGAAAAGACGTCATAGAGCCAAGAGTTAACATTGGCGTTGCTTTCCTTTTGGGTATTCTCCTTGAAAATGCTCTTGTGTGATTAAGTGATTCTGTTAATTTTCTGTTGATTGACTATTCATTTCAACTCTAGTCATTTTTGTGTAAAATATAAAATATAAATCCTCATAAGGTTGTGAAAACCCTCAAAGTCCTACAAACAACACCAAAGACAAAACCCCGGCATCCTCAATGGAAGCTACGTCCCTGCACATGTGCCGCACATGAGCTGACATATGGACGCACACAGAGTCGTTCAAAGGAATTCATGAATCCTATATAAGATGTGTTGGAGAAAGAAAGGTGGGAGGAAGAAATGGAAATTTTGTTCTTTCCTTACGACACCATCACCCCGCTGCGCTGTATAAAATAAGAAATCAGAATCAAAGAGAAGTGAGGGCTTTTTGGGCTTTTCTGGTTGACGAGGCCATCGTTCATTATCTGCCTCTCTTTGATGAGTATCTGCTTTCAAAGAAAAGAGCAAATTATGCAAAAGCACTCCAGGGGCTGAGAGGCCAGCATGTCATTCTGCAGTGTGCCTCTGTTCTGAGAAGTATGACACCCACTCCCCTCCCAACTCTTAGAATGACACACAGGTGCAGTCGCCATCGAATGCAGGTGAAGTTTTGCTCAAAGTCACAGCAGGCTTGGCGACCTCTGGGCAGAACATCTGGATGACTGATGCAGCATTAGCGGCGAGAGAGAGAGAGAGTGGGGAGGGAGACAGGTGATGTGCTTCGGCTATTTGTGACCCGTCACAAACGACGAACCACCTTAAATGTCTTGATGGGCCATCTTTGATGCTCCGGTGAGTAGCCATTATGGAGCGCTGTCCCCATTCAGCCCACATGGGTCAAACTATCCAGACAGAGGGGGGACGAAGAGAGATCCGTGACATTAGATGCTAAAAGAGAGAAACGGGCCCTGGAGGCAAATAGATCCATATTAGCCAATTAGCTTCAGTCGGCAGACTACAGGGGACAATGGCATCTGGGGTTGTTTTCTAAGGCGTGGTGGTTAACCTTATTATAGCCCTCTAGGTTGTAATACAGAGTGGTCATTACCTCAGTGGGGGCTAAAGTCTGAGGTCTGACAGATGGATCATCATTATCTGTTATTTGGCTTCATCTGTCAGTGAGGGGCAATTTCATACAGTTACGGGTGTAGCATAAACCCCAACCTGCCACCGGTATGAATAAAGAGGTTTTAAACCAAAGTGGCACAAAGATGAACTGAAAAGTAATTAAATCTAGTTTTAAAGTTTTAAAGCTGTTGCACTTAGTGTCACAGTTGTCTGTTGTTTTTGTGGACACACCCAGCAGTTACATTATGCTGCATTGAGGCTAGGAAATCTCAAATCAATATCACTCTAATAAAAAAGAATATTTTTTTCAAATATCAATTTACACTATATCATTATATGGTAAATCATAATGATATGGTTCTAAAATCAAGGTACTTTTCATGGACCTTTTGATGATACTCAAGAAATGTGCACAAAATAATCCCACCTCTTTCTTTACAGCTTTCCATTCAGTTCTACAACAAGCTGGTAAGTTGGGGGGGGGGGG
>NW_019525057.1:427450-448788 GCF_002814215.2 Seriola lalandi dorsalis
GGGGGGGGGGGGGGGGGGGGTTGGTAATGTTTCAGTGATAAGAAACAACAAATTCCACTTTCCATTTGTTGGAGGAGGAAAAACCTCAGCAACTGAACCTTGTGTTTGGGCGGTAACCAAAATTTTATATCTGAATACAGTCCAGCTGAAATATCGCTATTTTTTTCAAATAAAATGCATTTATTATATTTACAATATTGTTGTGGGGTTTTTTGTTTTGTTTTGTTTTTTTGCCGGGGTTGGGGAGAGTTATAATATAATTATATTGTTGTATTTATGTTTCAGTGGTTTTTGTTTCCTTTAATAATACATAACTATATTATGTTTGAGGAATAAGTGATGCTGCCACTAAACAGCAGTTTATAGTTTTATTTAATTATTTTTTTAATAAAATCGATATTATGAAAAATATTGCATATGACACGAGATATCGCGATATTCAATATTATAGAATATCGTGATATTTCGATATTAAATATCATGCAAAGCCTTGATTAGAGACGGAGACAATATTGACAGTATTTTCCAGCAGTATTGTGCGTTTTGAAATATTGTAGTTCACAAGATGGAAACAGAGCAGAGTGCTTGGGTTTGTCATCTAGGACATATCCCTTTATTTTTATTCATATTGGCAGTCCCCAAACCAAAAGGTAGGGAGAACTAGAAACAAAAAGAGAAGGTGTGGTGAAGATTGAGATGAATTTTTTCATCTCAATCTTTTACACATTATCTCTTAGGATAATGCAGAGGAACAGGGTGTAAATATGGATAAATATACCACTGATATATTACCAGAGACAAATAATGTGGCACCTCAAGTTGAATGTAAAATTTGTGGAGATATTGAAAAGCCAGTCATCATATTTTCCATGCATAATTCATTGTGGCTTCCCTCCGAATCTTGCTTCATACGCCGTGTGAATTGAATTGAACTGTCAATGTGTTTTTCAAGGTGAGGAAATTACCAGCTTGTTGTAAAGCTGCATGCAATGTCACAAAAACAGCCACGAATACTCCACACGTTTTCTTGTGTAGGTTCATTTTTTTTTTTGATCATCTACTGGAGTCATCTAACTCATTCCAGGATTTGCAGCGAGTGCAGTGTGTGTGTCACATCTAGCTTAGTTTTGGACATGGAACAAAAAAACACTTTGAAGATTTATTTCTGCAATGAAAAAGTGCTGAGACAAGACTACAGAGGTGATGTTCTCTCCTGACTTGGACATTGTTGTAACTCCTGCTTGGTAACGCTGTAAATGCGACGCTCTCTGGACTTGCTGAGGCTGAAAAGAGCGGAAGATTATGTCCTAGATTTCACTAAGCATGAATTATGCTGGGAGGACGACGTCAACACAGCACAAGCGCTGCTCAGCCTGGTTTTACCCGGGCTGCGTCTTCTCCACCACACATTGCTTTTTGCTTTCATTTTCGTTTGGACTGAATGAGCTGAGGGAAAGCTAATGAAAGCCTCAGAGCCCACTGACTACACAAGTGCACATTCTTCTCTCTGACTCTCAACCAAATGAGCAACTTGCTTCTCTGAAAGCAGCCGTTGCCTTGAAAAGCAATTTTGACTGATTGCCATTTTGCCTTTTGTCTCGCACGCTGCGAGGCAAAGTCCACTGTCGGCTATGGAAGTGAAACATCTCGTCAAGTCTGGGAGACCAGTCCTTCAGGGGATGCAAATGAAGACAGAGAAGTCCCTTTAACTATGTATGCGCACACACACACACACACACACACACACACACACACACACACTGAACAGCATCTCTCTGTCAACAAGAGAGGGTAGAGTAATAGACCATGAAGAAAAGGGAGCTGGAGAACAAGCGAAGCTTTGATGTGGAGTGACGGACGGGGCCAAGGCGAGACTTCACTGGCATATTACCATCGACCTCGAATAGACAGGAAAAGGAAAGAAAACAGGATGAAGGAACCAAGATGAAGAAAATAAATATTGGGGTGGGGGGGCTTAGAGACAGATGCATAGCGGATGAGAAACAGAGGAGATAAGAGGATGACGGGGGGGAAAACATTGGTCGCAATAAGTGTTTTCATGTCTTGCTTTTGCCCTTTTCACAGCAGAAAATGATTCAGCACAGTGAGCGAGCAGCTGGGCATTGGAGATTTGTGAATCTGAACATGGGATGTGAGGGGAAAGAGAAAGAGAGTAAACACACCATCTGCGTTAAAAAAGGAAGCAAAAATATTGAGGTCAAAGGAGAGAGGAGAAAAAAAACATGTTTGTGAGAAGAGGGCGGCTACTGATAAACTCTAACTTTACGTTTAAATCATTCATAGAATCAGTTGCAAACATAGCACTCATACATAAGCCATGGCTTAAATACCCTCATATTCATTTTTCATGGGTTATATCCATGTTCAAATCAAGAAGTACATCCTTTGGCCACTTGAAGCTGAAGATTCACCATAGGAAAAACACACAGTCATGTTGAATTAATGAGAAGAGCCAATGGAAGTGACAAAGCGGCAGGGGTTAAAAGGGGGAGCTTAGCGTTTCCTGCTGGGGCTTGTCGACACAGTATTCACACTGGCTGCCTAGAGCTGCCGGATCGTCATCTGCTTTGACAGCGTTCGTATAGAAGCCATTACACAAACATCTCCTATGGGGCTGACCACACAGCGAGCGCCGTAGATCAATCTCAACTTCCCACAATCCCTTTAGGAGTTATGTCCGGGAGAAGACGGGGGGAAGATGTAAAGGATGAAAAACACACACACACACACACACACACACACACACACACACACACACACGGACGGGGAAACTTGTAAAAGTGAGACTCAGTGAGAGAGGAGTGCACTGAATAATAAAATGAAGGAGTATGAAAATTTGAAGGACACCATGCTTTTCATACTCACAATAGCGCAGTTGCTGTATAATGAGAGCACTCGTTCTATTCATGACTTCTAGTAATCGCAGTTCCTGCTGAACCACAAGGATTCAGGTGTATTGAAAATTACACCCACTGAGCAGTATTAAGGAAAACCGCACTAATACAGGGTAGCTCCTCCTTTTGCTCTCAAAACAGCCTCAAATCTTCAAGCCGTGGTTTCTGCAAAGTATTGAAAGTGTTCCTTTGAGATTCTGCATCACATCATTTGTGCAGACTTGTCAGCCGCACATTCATGCTGCCAATCTCCCGTTCTACCACAGCCCAAAGGGTGTTCTGCTGGATTCAGACCTGGTGACTGAGGAGGTCACTGAAGTTCACAGAATAATGAGTTTTTAGGCAAATCTGACCAATTTCTGACAGAAACTGCCTGAAGGTGCACCGGGTACTCCACACATTTAGCATTCCACTCCATAACACTGTTGACCTCATGATAGAGAGTTAAAAAACTGGATCAAAATGGATACAGCAGAAACAGAGAAAAAGTCGGCTAATGTAGCCTTGAGCTGCTGGCACCAAGCAGAGATGAAGAGCAGACTACAGAGGTCTGCTACTTTTTTCACAAATGCAATAGTACTCCACAAGACCTGCAAATACACTTTGATCAACATGGTCTCCTAGAAATTATGTTTATATACAGCTAAATTGCAAATGCAAATAGGTTCTGTAGGAAACATAATTGCAACCAGGTAAAATTTTCTATTAACATAATGAGGATATGATGTTAATTTATGTATTTGGCAAGTCACAAATATTGATACTGAACATATCAGTAAAATATTCACCGTGTATTTGTTTCCCACTAGAATATCTGTGGTGTATGTACTTGTAGTGACTACAGCTCTATTAAACTTTATTATGGTTATGTTTAGATGCTCACAGCGCTGTAATTAAGGTGAAGAAAAGTTTGTGGTCTGGTTCACTTGAATAAGTGAATTCAGACGCAATGTTTTTATTTAACTAAAAAAAAAACATCTTTCCCTGACCTTAACCAAAGCGCTTTGTTGCCTAAACTCAAAGGGGCTATTTGTATGTTTTTCTCTGCCGCCGTAGTCATTTCTCCCTGAAAGGTGGTGGTGATTGTCACTTGACGAGAGCTTTGCCATCATTGTCTTTATAAAACAAGAGGTTATAATACACTCTCTGAGCAGTGTTTTGTCGTCAGGGCAGATTGGAGGCTGCTGCTGGAAAGTGATGAGGCTAGCTGGGTAGCATGCTAACTTCAGTAGAAGAAAAGACGTGATAGATAGACAAGAGACAACACTGGTGTTGCCTTCCACCACTGGAGACTGGCTGTTGGTGAGTAAAGGAATGAAGTTTGATGCTGAACTCACAATGTTTCTTCTAGACTGGTAAGTAAACAGCTGTTGATGCTAATGTTAGCTAAGTAGCACTAGCATACATATAGCTCCTACAACCACAGATGGGACCCCGGCCTCTGATGTGACAGTCTGTGCTTTGTTCTGTGTGATGTATAAATTTCATGTTGTCACTGTTATACTTGCCTACTCTTACTAGACATTAATTAGTATCTACTACGGACAAATGGATGATTAGGGGTCTGTTAATTTAATAAAAAATCGGTCTATTCCTTCAACAAAGTAAAAAAGTCACAGATAGAGCGACATACATCTAAGCTGCTATTCCTCCGTCCCAGCTTAAGCTCTTTGCTCAGATCCGTGTTTGATGACACTGATAAAACCCTGTCTAAAAATAGAAAAGTTCAAAGATGACTGAGCTGAGACAGTTCAGAAAGAGGTCACTGATCATCCATCTGTTCTCACTTTCTTTGAATTCACATCAAATGTTGTGCATTACGTGCAATTAAGGAGGATTTAGGAAGAGTGGTTTGTCAGGCTCTCATGTTTCTGGAGATCAAAACAGTTCTGATCTGAATTAAATTTAAAATGGGAAAGAAAATCAATAGGTGATTACAGGCTCATGCTATGTGTCCTGAGAGAAGACAGAGCGATATGTCTGTTATTGTCTTTATCCGGACAGCTTATATAAAATCACCTTCTCCTCTAACCAAAAGAGACAATATGTTTAATTCAGTAATAATGTAATAATTCAGTTTGCAATATGTTGTAGTGTTAAGTATAAGAAATGTTGCTATGGTTACCTGCAGTTTTAACCAATTTCGAAACTTTTTTAAATGTTTTTGTATAAACTTTTATTGGTTACTTGCCTGGTATTCAGAAATTGCTATGTTCCATAGCCAAGAAAATTCCCACTATGTCCATATCATGAAGCTCTAAAGCTGTTTTTAAGACCTTGTAAAACATATTTCCCAGTTAAAAATTTAACCACACATTGTCAATTTGCTACTTGTGATACAGTGGTAATGATTAACTGTAACATCTGAAATGTGAGACCCCCACTGTTTTAAAAAGTTTGGCTCTACAGAGGTTTGAAGTTTCTGCACTCATTGATTTCATTAGGTGAAATTGGCCACCCGCTGCACCTGCAGACAGAACCTGATGATGATTATTGAGTTTTCTAAACTTTTGACCTTCTGCTGCTCAACCAGATGGTCTGAAATATCAAGCCAAGCAGATTTGTGCACCTGCTCTTGTGTCTGCTTCAGGTAAAGCGATTTCACTTTGATTTCACTTCCTGTAGGAATGTCAGGAACTATTTTAAGCTAAATTTAAAACTTTTAAAAAGTCGTTGGAAATGGTCAAAATTCGAGTCATTTTGGCAAGGAGATAGTACATGTTGATGTGACTGAAGACGTATAACACTATCTACTATGGCTGTTTATTTTAAGCTCTATGAACACAGTAGTAATTATAACTTAGGGGTAGAACAGAGTACAAGCTTTGTAGGAGGATCTCATTCCCTCCTGCATGTTGATCATCCATCAGGTTTGATTTGAAGCCCAATTTACAGTGAGAAACACAAGGGAAAGATTGGCAGCTTCTAGAATAACAATCTTGAGGAGAGTGCAGGAAGTGAGGTGAAGGATCAGGGTGGGAAGGAAAAAAAAAGGATAAAATACAGACAAAAAAAAAAAAAAAACTATTTAATAAGCTCATACCCCAGGAAAGGAAAAGGCAGCAAAAAAAAAGGGCAGGGAGCAGCTTGTGAGAGTGCTGCACAGCTGAATAGACCCTGACAGGTCTAAATGAATGTTAGCCTTGGCCAGGTCTCAGAGCTGAAGGTTTACATCTCATCACTTGAATAATTCACCTGCTGGGCGACTGATTCACCCAACAGCCTCAGCGTGATAAAACCTGATTCTGTTGCTGCCAGTGCAACAGTCTCATCATCGTCAGGATTGGGGCTGTTGGTCTGAAAAAGTAAAATACCCCGGGAGAAAACAAAAAAAAAAGACTCCTCCAGTTACAAAGCCCCAAAAAGGCCTGATTTACAGTTTTTTACAAAGGAGAGTAAATCTCACTGCCGAGCTTTGTGTACGCTGAAAGAGCAAATAATTAGGAGGACAACAATCCTCATTCGCTTTACCATTTTTTGACAATTAAGATTACAGGTAAATTTTAGAGCAATTTCACCGCAATTCATTAATAATTCTGATTTATGAGAGATACCCAACACTATTCATCATGACTGGTTAATGCAGCTGTCTCTAATCTTATGATAAATATCACAACCTGAATAATGTAATTACTTAAATGGCTGATGAGCTTGATGATTGATGATGGCTTCCTCAAAGGGTTTAGTTTGATATTGAACTGTTATTACAAATCTGATATTAGCCAGTCACTCACCCCCCCTAATATCTGATGGAGAACTGATGAGGAATAGACCAGAGGTTTATGGGTACCTCTGAGATTGAGTGGATTCTAATGTGACAGTTTAGTTGGGGTTTGATGTTAAACAGTGATGGAAGAAGTACGAGCAGCCAAGTCCCAAAACTAAAATCTATTAATACTTCATTACAAGTAGAAGTTCATCATTAAAAATCCTACAAATACCAAAAGTATATCAGCGAAATGCAGTTAAAGTGTCAAAAGTAAAAGTACTCGTGCTTATATATGACAATACAAACTTGTTACCGCATTGATGCCTAAACAGAGTTTTTGGTCTCTATAGTTAATTTCTCATTCATGACAACTGTACGGGGGGTGAATTTTTATACCTGTTTAAATTTTATTAAGGCTTAAAGTTATACATAATTGAGGGTGTGCCTGCCACAAACTGGCATGCACCAAAATCCTCTTTGCCCTTTTGTGGATTAGCAGGGAGTTAGGTGAAGTCAGGAACTGCCAAGATAGCAACAGCGGAGGAACCGCTCTCCAGAACCAACGGGCGACGTCACATAGGCTACGCCCATCTTTATATACAGTCTAGGGTAGGGAGTTGTGAATGAGTGAGTGATCTACAACCTTTATGTTGCTATATTATGTTTACAGACTAAGAGTTTCACCACTTTGTTCTTAAAGCTGTGCTGAATCAACACCTCTCTAAACCCAACTTTATAAAGACAGCACTCACTACACGGCTGTGCAGATATACTTATTGTAACTAAATCATCTTCTGATAACACAATGCATTGTGTGAAAAGAAAAACAGCGGAGGAAGACTGTAAACAGACAAACAAAACCTTCAGTTGTAGTTGATGAATGTCTTAAAAAGCACAGACAAAAGAGATTTTCTTTTGATGAAGTGTCCATAGACTGTTTCCCTCTCCATTAGCCCTTCACTTCTTCATCCATCAGCTCCTGAGGTTAAAATGGATGAAAGCCAGAATTGCTTGTTAAACTAATATCACAATTACTCCTCTGTTGACAGTTTTTTCTCCCCCCACCCTCATGCAAGTTGAAGCAGTTAGATTGTGTGTATCGGCTCAGTGGTTCTCCAGTGTTGATCAAACAAGCCATGTTTTCACAACTGTTACGTGACGGTCTAATGAACATGGACGCCGTGTGCATCATCAAGGCTTTAGATAAAAGAACTCTGAAATCTCCTCAGAAAGACAGGACAGAGTGACAGACGAGGCCGAAGCACGTTTGATCAAAGCATCAAAGTTCACATGAAAAGAAAAGTTGCAGTGGCCACATTTATCATAAATTATGTTCAAACAAAAACAAAACAGAGAATTGAAGTTGGTTTCACTCATTTGTGAGTGTTAATAAAACTCAATTATTGCAAAATTCGAATAAGTTCACATAACCTTCTGCATCTTAAATTTATATTCTGATTAATGCTAAAACAAATCAAAGCAGAACTATGACAAAAATAACAGCATCAAAAAAGCAGAAGAAGAAGGATGAAAAAACAATTTTCAGTCTTCACCGTAACACTGATGTGTTATTTAGCAACCGAACAACAAGAGCTCCTGCTGTTCTCAAGGATCAAAATCTGGGAACAAATTACAGTGTGAAACAAAAATGTTTTGACATCAGGCGTGAAAGCAACATAATGGCAACAATACGCAACAGGAGGAGGCTAAATAAGAACTGAGAAAACAGGTGAGTGCATCAATGGCAAGGTGTCAGTGTGTGGAAGACTGTGTGAGGAAGCTGCACCTGAAACTGCTGACCGACCATCCCCATCAGTCTTCCTGCCACTTGGGAACATAGGGGAGCTAAATTTATTAGAATCATCATCATTTTTGACAAATTCTGCTTCATCATTGGAATCACAGCAAGTTTATGACTATATGTCTCTCATTTGACCCAAAACCTTTTCCAGGAACCCTCACAAAACGAAGAACGGAGGAAAAACAGGAAGTGAGTCAGAAGGCTTCACATGAGAGAGAGTGCACACTTACACACATATTATTCATCAGTACTGACTTGCCATTTGATTGAGCGTTTGGTTGTACCCAGGTTTGCGATCATTGTTCTCCCGATAATTTTCTTGATTAATAAATGAATCGTTTTTTCTGTAGATGATGGAAAATAGTGAGACAGACCAATTAATATTTCCACACAGAACAAACAAACAACGGCTGAGTGGTTAGGGGCACACACCGTATGAGCCTAATAATCTCTGAGCAGCAGGTTAACTTGTTTAACTGCATGTCTCTCCTCCACTGTCTCACATGTTTCCTGTCTCCACTGTGCCTGTCAAATAAAGGCATAAAATAAAAGCTTACCACTTTACTTTATCCACAGACATTTGAATTAAATTGTGTCATAACTAATGTATGAATTCATTACTTACGGCCAAAAATATGAGTGTCAGTGAGGTCACAGTGACCTTTGGCCTTTGGCCTCCAAAATGTAATCAGTTCATCCTCCAGTCCAAATGAGTGTTTGTGCCAAATTTGACAAAGTCCCATCAAGGCGTTACGTTTCACAAGAATGGGAGACACAAGCCGAAAAAAATTACTGTATTATATATGACAAGGGAAAATCATCAAATCCTCACATTTGAGAAGCTGGAACCAAAGAATCTGGGGCATTTTTGTTTGAGAAATGACCTCAACGATTAATCAATTATTGATTAATAATTGCTGCCAAATAATCTTCTTTCAATCTTGGAGCTAATCGTTCCAACTGTAGTAGTTTCCACTGCCTCCTGAAGCAGACTCAGAAATACAATATGAGCGGCAGCGTTACGATCCTTGTCGCCCATCAATGATATTTCCATTCAAATGTCTGTTTAAAAGAATTTCAATTTAACAGCCTCTTTAATCAGTGACATTTAATAGTGTTTCAGAACTACAATAAAATTATATTCAAACAAGTCTGATTCAAAAAACTTTGGTGAAGAACAGTTTTCATGTGTAAATGTCAGTGCAAAGGATTTATAGAAAAGTCTTTTTTAAAAGTTATTTGGTTAATGAGGTTCATTGTTCTTTCTGTCAGTGCAGTAAAATGTAATTATAAGTTTTGAACTTTTCTTAATATTTATCAGTGCAAAAGCAGATAAATTTGGGAGAACTTACTCCTTCATTTCAATGCTACACGAGTACCTCTCACATCGCCACTTTTGTCTTGCTTTTAGGATGCCACCACCTCTACATCAACGATCGGTTCATACAGGAAGTTTATGGGGCCTGAGCTGCTGCTGCCACCAGCAAAGCAAAGAAAGAAAGAAAGAAAAAAAAAAGAAAGAGGTGAGTCAGAGAGTGTTAGAGAGGAGTGGATTCAGTTGTCAAGAGACATAAACCGAAACCAATGCCAAGGCTGCATTTAGCGTAGACCAGGCTCGACATGCATTTTTCAGGCAAGCACAAACTACTTGACATTTGGATGGACCCCCCCCCCCCCCTCTGATGTGGGCAGCAAAGGAAAGAGCAGAGGAGCATGAGAGCACGTCAGTTTTGCAGTGGCAGAGAGGGATGGAGGGGCTGCTGCTGCACGGGAACGGGTGGGGGTGGGGGGGCCTAAATGATGCCATCCTGGGTGCAATCAGAGCGTACAGCACAGGAGATGGAGGCTGTAAGGTTCGGGCGACATGTTAATGAAGGTTTCCCCTCCGTTTATCAACACTTCTCATGAATAGACAAATTTTTACCTCAGACGTCTGTATCAAGAGATACTGAAGCAGAGCCAAAAACATGTTTGGATTTTTTGATGCAGGAGTTCAGCCTGCAGTTCCTCTTTCCTCTCGCTCCTTCTATCATCAGTCACATATCTGACTGACTATCTTTAAATGGATTCGGATGGGGCAGGCAGTCGGGTGTAATAACCTTCCTCCCTATTTTTCACGCTCATTCTGATTCCTCTTTCTTGTTCACTCACTTTCTCATCTCTTTTCCTATTTTCTACCCCTTCCTTCTCTCTCATTCTCACTCCTTGCACCCCGCCTCTCTCCCCGCTGATGGAAATATTCAGATACTGGGTCATACAGTGCTTGTAAGAACTTCACGGGTCTTTTCATCACAATGGATTTCCTCAGCAAAGCACTGATTCGAGAAAACCGGCCGCACTGCATCAAATGGGACAAAACCAGCAGGTAAACAACACAGCAGTCATTAAACAGGCAGGGATCGTTGGGCACAATGTGGAGAAGGTCTAGACGGCACAGAAACATGGACACAGTCTCTGCACGACGGAACTTTCTAGAGAGGAAATAACACATTCCTCCTCTTACGAATTAAAAGCTGAACTCTTAAGCAATAAAAAGCGCTGCTGCTCATTTTCAGTAACACTCAAGGGGTTTTGCAGCTACAGCTCCGGTAGCACCAGCAGCTTATGGTAAATATCTCTATATAATTCACATTACTGAGTCAGTTCATTGACTTTATGACCCTTCTGATTTCAGCTAACTGCTAAACGGTAGATTAGAATTTAGATTTATCCCATAATTGTCATTTGCACAGTGGCCACTGTTAAGCAAAAGCAACATGGTCTTACTTTAAGTTACTGATCACCAAAGTGTTTTGGATTGAGTCCAAGTCAGGTCAAAAGTCTTGAGAGAATACAGGCCAAGATGCCACACTGTCCAGGTCCCTGAGTGCTGGTTATTAAAATGATAACCCATGGGAATCTCTTCCTTTTGAAGTTGTGGTATTGGAGTGTTTTATTTAACTCAAACCAAGTTCTTTCAATGAACTTTAATATGTGAGATGTGTAGCTTGGCAGGCCTTTTGCTGCTTTATTTATTTTTTTTAATTTACAAGGTTTAACCAAGGCTGTCAAGTCTCGAGCAAGTCGAGTCTACAGATCTCTGCTCGCTGCCATCACGCCAGATATTTGGAAGCAGAAAAAAACTAATTTGGGAAATAGGATTAGCTAGATGGAGCTGAGGTGGAGCAAACACGTAGAAACCAGTTGCAAAACCTGTCAATCAATCAAACGTCTTTCTGTTAGATATCTTCTTACTGGACCTGTTTTTTTTTTCCAGAACTGCCTCATCAGGGTGCGACCTGATGGCCCCAGGGGTTCACATCTGGCTGGCAGGGTTTGTTTAATGTCACTCCACATCTCTCTCCTCTCGACTGTCTAATAAAGGCATATAAAAAAAATCCACATCAGGGACAGTGACATTACCGAGACTCTAATCTCTTTCAGGAGAGAAATGTGTCTTGATTTCGTACCTCAGGAGGAAATCTGTGCCCAGCTTTGTCTTCCACACAGCCGATTGATCCGGGGCTGTCTGCTGGTGTTAATCTTCCACCTTTATCTGGGCCAATCAGTGGGCCAAATTCGTTTATAGTATTGAACGTCTAGACATCGTTTCTCTCTCTCTCTCTCTCACACACACACACACACACACACACACACACACACACACACACACACAGTCCCCAGTCCCCTGGGCTTTGGTGCAGGCCCACTATTTCCTCTCGCACAGCACATACTCCCACTGTACAGGCAATCAGACAGGGAGATGTGACTCAGAATAGATCATTTCTATTAAAAAAAAAAAACAGCCTACAAAAATCTTTAGCTCTAACTGCTGCCTCCATAGATGCGAGATGAGGTTCAGGTTTGGCTCTCCGTGGGGTGCAGGTGAAAGAGTCATAAAGAGGGAATATGAGCCTTCAAGGATGAGCCTCTAACTGTGGGTCCCCTGTAACCAATACTCAAATGTTTAGTTTATATTTCTGGCGCTCTTCCTCTTCCTTTAACTCCTAAAAGCATCTTCCTTTCCCTTCATCCACCTCTTCAATGGACATCCGCCTTTTTTTTTTTTTTTTTCTTTCCCTCTGCGGCCAACTAACTCGCCTCCTCGCTCACTTCATTTACCATCTAGTTTCTCCCTTGTTGCTTTTCCAGCCTCATTCAGGTTTCTCGCACGTCTCTTTGAGCTTGTTTCCTCTTCTGTTTGATACAAACACACAAATCTGGACACACACACACACACACACACACACACACACACACACACACACACACACACACACACACACTCACTTGAACCCCTCCTTCTCAGCAGTCCAGTCAGTCAGGGAGTTATTCAAGCAGACTGGGATTTGATCACTGTGACTGATGCTCTTGTTAACTTTAGAGGAAACAAGCACATGTGGGACACACCAATGGTACAAGACAGTGAGGATCTCATTCATCAAGTTACTTTGAAGTTACAATTTGAATGTTTTTGTGCAAATAAAAACGGCTGTTTGGCAATCACGGCTAACTAATGCAACAACAAAGTACAAAATAAAATTACAGATGTTCAAATATTTGTTACTTGCATGCACATAGACAAGTGTGCATACAAATTAAAACAACTAGTTTGCACTAGTTAGCAAATACTAGTGCAGTGGGCCCCAGCCTGTGGGAACCACAGGTTAGAGAGCAGTGGTTCCCAACCTGTGGTTCGCAGCCCACTGGTGGAATACAAAGGTATTACAAGTGGGCTGACAAATAGTTTGCAAAACAGAATGTAATTATTGGTCAAAAAATGTAATTATAAAAAATAAGAAATAATAATCTTTAAAAACATAAAAAATGTTTGAAAACTCCTTTTTTTCCCTTTTGTACTCTAACCTATCACTGTAATAAGCCAATGATAGCAACTTTTATGTTGTCGCCCACATCATTTACTAGTTTGCGATCTCAGTCTGATTGCTTGCTAAAAGATCATCCATGACAAAAACTGGAGTAACAAAATGGATAGCCGGTTAGCATCAGGAAGAATTAAAAGGAAAGAGAGTCAGGAGACAGAAGGTGAATTGGTTTCAGTTCAGTCCTGAATGTTCCATCGTTATAATAAAAATAAGAAGTGCTCTGAGAAGGCATTATTTGATCTCCACATTGTTACGGGATTGGACGAGGGCCAACGTTTTTGAGATTTTCAAACAGGCCATGAGTCGGAAAAGGTTGGGAAGCACTGAATTACACTGAATTACTGAATTAACACAACTAGGAAACATTTATGTTGAACGTGCCTCTTCCCATCCATTGCAAAAATATTCATCCGAACACTGGGAGCATATTTTAATTTGCTGCACCTACAATATTTGCTCCTGACGACAAAAGCACATTCTCATAGTAATGTTGAGTCAACTGGAACAACTTGGTTTAAGTTCTGCTGTTGGTTCTTTTAAATATTGAAACATGCTGACTTTGCGTTGTGGGATTGTACCCGGCACGACAAGGGGGCAAAATGTGGCTTCATCCCCTCAGCTGTTTTTAGGTTTTATGTAACATAGAGAACAACAGCAAAAACAACAACAATATTGGCTGAGACACAACAGACAACAGTAATGAAACACCTTCTTTGAAGCTTTCCCTCATGAAATATTTGAAGCTACTTATCATTTTGTGAACGCATCACAATTTTAACGACTTCTCATATCCAGTAAGCCACACTGAGGAATACAGTCCTTCTCACATGACTGCAGTAGAGTTTCTGGGGCAAAAATGTGCCATTGTCTTTCTCTCAAAATGCCAAAACAGATTACTGTTGCTGTCAGTGTCGCCAATCAATGGATTCAAAATTGAAAAAAGTGATATTTGCATTATAGCAATTAAAAAGAAAAAGACCCATGCCCTACAAAGCCCAACTCTTTTATTACATTATGGTCTCAGAATTGTTTGTTTTTCATGGGATATGTATGAATTTGACCGTGGTTACATGTTGCTCTCTGCTGAGGAGTCCTATCCTTAAGACGAAAGGAGATTCAAATGTATACAAGTGTACAGGTTGCGATTGAATTCTAGCCATGAACAACATGTACGTTTCTATTTTTCAGGCATTTGGGCGAATGTAGTTTAGTGCTACATTTTACAGCCCAGAGCATAACAGCAGTGCGGTGCAGCTGCAGCACACTGACCATCTTCCTCATAACACACTCGTACAGGCCCATCAGAGACGCCCTCTACTCTGCAATCACTGAGATAAAGTCTCTCAAAGAGGAAAACAAGGCTCTAAAGGAGCAAGGTAACCTCCTGGAAAAAAGACGGGAGGCAGATGGAGTGCCAGCTGCAAGAGGTGCTCGGACAAAAAAGATGAGCTCCTCAAAAGGGTCAAAAGAAAAAAGGCAGGCTCTCACAAAAAGAGAGACTCTCCTGGCCCTGCTCACTCGAAAAGAAAATGAGATATAAAAAGAACAGGAGGAGAACCAGATTCAAAACAAAGAAAAGATGGAGAACAAACACAATGAGAGGTGGAGGAGAAAATTATTCTTCTTCACTGCTCTATAACAGTAGTTACCAGTGGCAGTGCAGCACAATGTCCCGTGTAGGCTACTGTTTTAGAGCAGCGAAAAAGAATTGATTCCCGAGAAAACTGTCTTTTTATGGGTGTGAAACTATAAAGTTCATCAATACATTATGTTCTATCAGATCGGCGCATTGACTTGCGTACTTGCCGATTCCCGACCCGTTGTGTTAGGCAGTTTCGGAGGCATTTCTGATACTAGTATCTGAATCTGCACAACTCTAATGGAAACCCGGATCTCCGGTGTCCAGGTCCTCTGCTTTGTACGTCCAACCATCCACCACAACCTCCAACTCTGTGCAGTAAAAGGGTGTCATATTACTATTCCTACTACTTCTTATTATTAAGTACATTAAAGTATTTTGTGAGAGATAGCTTGTACCCAGGACTTCATTTAAACTACTTGCAAGCTTCTTCTTCAACTAAAAAAAAACCCCTCAATAATACATTTCAGATCTCTGTAAATAGAATAACAGTGATTAAATGAGACTATATTCCCTTCTGCAGAACTATCTATGAAGCACCACTTCAGAAATGACCACGCCACAACTTTACGTACCTCTGACTTTTCATGTTCAGTCACAGTCTAAGATATATTGTTCGCCATTGGAGAAGCTGACAGCAGCAGAACAAAGATAAAATGTGATTACATATTTATGCACCGAACAAGCTGAAAGAGCTACAGTAAATTCAATGTGCTCGTTTAATTTTCACAGTTCACAGCAGCAGTAGCTGAAGGAGTGCCACATAAATGCCTGTTTATGGTAAATGTATCATCTCCTCTCTCGATTCCTCCAGACTGACACGACTGTTCAGTTCTTGGCTTGTTTTCCTTTTCTTTTTTTCCTCCTCACTGGCAGCTACTTTGTATTATGTAGCATTAGCTCCTCCTCATGAATACACAAGTATTGTTTGCGGGGAATTTTCTTTTGCCAAAATAAAGAGATTAATCAAAGAATCTACCACACAAACAAACAAACAAACAAAAAAAAACACACACACACACACACACACACAAGAACAGAAAGAAAGAGACGCCAATGTACAAAAATAGAGACAAAAACACACAGATACACACTTGTTCAAACAAACAGAAAGAACTCCTGGGTTTTGTCCGAGTGCAGCCATAATGCTCCCATACATCTTGAGCAGCAGCTTACTGGCTCTGAGCCTCAGCAGGGAAACGAGATGGCGTTCATGTCTCTGTTATGTTTGTCCCCTAACACAGACGCTATTGGTTTACGTACGGCAGCTGACCTTGTGGAAACCGACCTGGGCCCTCGACGAAATGAGTCACTGCCTGTGTTTCTATTGGGAGCTGCTATTAAATAGATTTGTTTAGCAGGTGCTGAGGGTTAGAGACTACAAATGCGTGTCTGTCTTTGGAGAACAGGTACACATGTTCATGTTGCACTTTGCTCATACATTCCCAAATGGCTCAGGAGCTCCTTTCATTTGAATCCCACAGTGAGCGATGAGGAGGTTAAAGTTGTACAAAACAGAGAAGAAGCAGATGACAAAGAGAAAGGAGGGGGGAAAAAAAGGGAGAGATTTCGCAGAACTCCTACAACAGTTATCAGGATGGAGGTATTTATAGTCCTCGCAGCGGTGTCCCTTTACGTCGCTGCTCCAACCTTGACAGTCATTGAGCAAAGTCTGGATGTCTCTGAGTGGAATATCTAATGATTTGAGGAAGCAAAACAACAGTGAAGCTCAATCTGCCATCACCGTTATTACCTGCTCCACTGCCGCCGCGGCTCGTCTCTCTCCTCAAGTGGCTCTCAACCACAAGACAGACATGAACTGAACAGCGACAAGCACTCAAAACTAAAACCTTTTTTAGCTGGGTTGCAGCTGCATACACATATAAAAAAAACCACACACACACATATACACACACACACCAAACGCACACACAAAATGTGACCTAAATTAACGAGGAAGCTTTAAGGATGCTTCTCTGCTTTTCAAAACAAAGAAACTGCAGTTTGAAGACTGAATCCAAGCAGCATTAAATTATCTTTTTTTTTCTTCCAGTTGGGTGCAGATTGACCAGCATCTGAAGTATGATCACTTTATTGACTTGTTATGACAAATGAGATAACAAGCAGTTGCGTGTTGTTACATCTCACATCCTAAATCCCTTATTCATTTCTCTCTCTCTTTTTTTTAGCTCTGTTTTTCTCTCCACCAAATCCAGGAAAACAGAACTTTGTCTATTCTATGTTTGGAGCTAGGCAGGTGGTGCGCAGCGGGTTTATCGCAGCTTTAGGTTACTGCTAAAAACCAGTACCTGCCGCAGCTGGGAACAAGACTGATGAGAGCTAAGCTTGTGGAAAACAAAAACAATGACCTAAAAGAGGCTACAAAGTTCTGCAGATGGAGTGGAGTGATAATTCTTCATGGGTTCATCATTATGTGCGATTCCTTTTTCGTTACACATTGTGACTTGAGTCATTGGTAATACAAAAATGCTAACTGCAGCTTTAAAGTAGGTAATGTTTATGTCTGCACTGTTATATACCAATAGTTAGTAAAATTAGTTGGATTAAATTGGTTTTTCATTTGACACAGTATGCACAGTATGCCTCTGCCTTGTTAGCACGAATGGCACCTTTAACATTAGGTGGTGCTTAAACGATTAGTCAATACTGTAGGTCAGATAAAACTTTGGGCTCTGGTGTGATTGCCAGTTTTTCAATATTTGCTGACATTTGAGAGGAATAGAAAAAGATTATTGATCATGCGTTCTCTAGACTCTTATGTAAGAAAAACATTAATTTTCAAAATGCTACATTAAATTATGAACACTATCGTTACCTGAAGTCACTTATCTCTGAAATATAAACCTACACCCAGTTTCTAAAATGAGATTGGCTTGAATTTTGTAAGATTTCTAGCGGTGGATTTGTGATGGCAGTCAGTTCAATCCTTTTTCTTCATTAAGACAGGTGAGGATGAGCAGATTTGTGTGTGTTTTTTTTTTTTTAGCTTTCTAAGTATTGCTGCAAACACGGCTGAGATTTTGCACTCAACAGTGAACACACTAATGGGAGTATTTTTCTGCTGTTGGATTTGTCTCCACGAGCCCCTTCAGGGCACAACTCCACGTTTCGGATGGCGGGTGGGGGTAGGAGCACAATGAATCATGGTGGATGTGACAGACCGGTTGTGTGCTTCAGTGGCTCTTTTTGCTTGAATATCTGCTCAAGGTACGCATCATTTGTGTTTCCCCCTGTTCCAACATGTCCGGTTCATATCTACGGAAAACAAACACCTAAAAGGAAAAACTGTAATTCAAATAAGTCCCCTGGACAAGGTTGCACCAGCTATTTGTAAATCCATTACTAAGTTTGTCCTTTCAGAGTAGTTAGGAGCGGCTAGCTAGTTGAACAATTTCTTAAACTATATCTTCAAAAATATTAAATAGCAAATCCTTTGTAAATGTAGGTATTATTTAGTTTCATGCATAAATGGAGAAATACATGCGGGAATATCTGATTATGCTAACCTAACCGGCGCTGCTAGCTAGCTATTAGTCTGATATTATTAGCAGATCATTTTGTATTTTTAGGTATACTGTGTTGTTTTTGTGAAATGTAATTTCAGATATTCAAAGTTTACATCTATATTAAAGAGCGCTTTAATCAAGTTTTGATCATATTTCATATTACCTCTTTTAATCTTTAAACTAAACAGGTAGCAAGCTAATGGCACCAGCAAGCTAACATTAGCTTTGTCAGTCTAGTTCAGTTGGCTACAGAACAGCTGAACTAGCTAGTTACTGGGTGTAAATATCTAATAACAGTTAATGCTAAAACTTGTCTGGAGCAACCTGTTTCAGCTTGGTGATATGAAAATCTCCACTTACTCTTACGTTAGCTAGACTTAATTTGAACAGCTCAAGGGGAGAGAACACAACCTGTATTTTCACTGAAAATCTGCAATGATAACCTGACTACTCACATTTTCTCTCCTGTGTTTAGTATTTCCATCTGATGTTTTGTGTTGTAGCACACATGCGCCAAGGCTAATAAAGGCACTTTACAAAGGTTTCCAAGCACAGGAGCTTTGGATGTTGGTTGACGGACACATGGCTGTTGGCAGTGCTGCTGTGGCTTGGCAGGAGGACAGGCCACACATTAGAAATGAAGCTCAGACTTGACCAACGTGTCTGCACATCCCACATAAACTCACAAAGACAGGTAAGACGCCGCTAGAGGTCTCTCTTTATGAGCAAGGCGTTGTGCTGTCGAGAGCACATTCCTCTTAAGCAGACCCTGGAGAGAGGGAGTGGATGGAGGGGATGTGTGGACGCTCTCTGGAAGTGGAGCTGCCAAACAGAGAAACAAGGACAGCAAACGTGAGCAGAGCCTCTAATCCCTTCCCAGACGAAGACTTCCTTTAAGGTTTCTGAGACGCTGCGAGGTGCAGCAAACCCAAACGACTCCGTGAAGAGCAGCTGGAAGGGCTTTACTGATTATTTCAACCTTAGAGATTTCCTCCACAAAGACTAGGTCATTTTTAGAAAGGTTTCCTTTCCAAAATGGTATCCACTGAATGTGACTGTTAAAATATGAGGGACTTTTCATGAAGTATATAAATGAAGATCCAGGTTAAAACCATTATACATCATTGAATACCCCTAAAAGATAATTCAATAACCACAACAGTGATATAGATAAAAAAAAGGTTCCAGGATATAATTCAGTTATTGATTTTATGAAAGAGTTTAAAGTTTAATACCAGAAAGGGATCCAAGAAAATAGGTACATACATAGAAACATGCCGTAAAATAAATTATAGGAAAAAATGAATTACATTCTGTATGACAATCACTGTTAAAATGAAAAGACACTGGCGTAGTCTTGGATTCATGACCGTGCAAGATACAGCAAGACATCCGTGCCAGTAATCATGTCAGACTGTGTGGCTCTCCATTTCATCTGCATTGTATTACATAATGACAGAGCCCGGCTGTTATGCAATCTCTGTTACTGTGGGGCTAGCCTGGTTTTTAATTGGAGACTGAATTAAGGACCATCCCGGCCATAAATAGGCTCGAATCTGCAAAGGAAAGCAGAGGGAGACTGAATAAGTTTTAATCGAGTGGGGGGTGGGGTGGGGTGGGGGGGATTTTTACTGCATGAATTATGGTGAATTTGTGATATGTTGCCTGTGGGGGAGTTTTGGCTGAGATTCAGTCCTTAGGCATTCAGGAACACTACCATAATGGATATTATGACAAATTACGGTTTTAATCTCAGAGTTGAAATTACAGTCATCCCTCAAATCTTGAGAATGGAGTTAAATTATCCAGATATTATATCATCTCCCACCCCTAGCCTTGCGCTTCTTGTTTTCCTCCGAAGCATTTCTCTTCTCCTGTGTTTGCACAATAAGCTGAAGTATACAAGGCGTCGTAGAAAACCTGTTTGCTCTGAGTACGTGTGTTCCCGCTGCCTTGATGTTATCAAGCAAAGGCTGACGAGAGCATCGGACATCAGAGTCATGTTTATTTTCCAGGTTTCTCCTCTTCAAGAAAACAGAGAATTTCTTATTTCTCATGGTGATAACGGATGCAATGCCAACACTGCGGAGAGAATATGAAGAAATATTGACATGCAGGACAACATCTATGTTGTTTGAGTGTGTTTGCATAACACCGGTTGGCATATTGTATGTTTCATGAATGAATGAGTCGTTTGAGAAAAATATCTAATTGCAACAGGTACCTGTCTAAAGCTGATGAAAGTGATCACCTAAATCATTTATGTAAGAAAAACTTGCCACTCTTGTTTTTTTTATGGACATCAGAAAACAACAGGTTAATCCTTATTTCTTTCAAACATCAAAAATGATACTGAGTGGTGTGTTTGGATAAAGGTGTTTTCTCATGATAGCTCCTGCCTGATGGGTTTGTCCTGTTTCATTTAAATAGACCAGTTAAAGATAATGATAAAGATACTGGAGCATTCAGCTTGTTTTATTGCTTGTATGTGTTTCCACCTGCCATATTCACCTGTCTGCATTCACCATGACTCTGAACACATGCCGGTGTGTGCAGTGAAAAAATAACGCATATGTGTGAGAGAGACAGAAAGAGAGAGAAACACTGAGGGAGAGATAAACAATGAAAGTGTGTGTGTGGGCTCATCAAAGAACAGCAGCGGGGTTGAAACAGCTCACGAGCTGTGAAGTGCAGCCTATATTCATCATTAGCTTCTCAGCTGGAACACTACAGACGTTCAGATTCAGGTACACACACACACACACACACACACACACACACACACACACACACACACACACACACACACACACACGCAAATATCCACAATGCCCCACCCTCTACCCACTGTCTCGCACACAGTCACCAGTGAGACCTTCTCT
>NW_019525057.1:448808-494677 GCF_002814215.2 Seriola lalandi dorsalis
CTGTTTGCTCTGAGTACGTGTGTTCCCGCTGCCTTGATGTTATCAAGCAAAGGCTGACGAGAGCATCGGACATAAGAGTCATGTTTATTTTCCAGGTTTCTCCTCTTCAAGAAAACAGAGAATTTCTTATTTCTCATGGTGATAACGGATGCAATGCCAACACTGCGGAGAGAATATGAAGAAATATTGACATGCAGGACAACATCTATGTTGTTTGAGTGTGTTTGCATAACACCGGTTGGCATATTGTATGTTTCATGAATTAATGAGTCGTTTGAGAAAAATATCTAATTGCAACAGGTACCTGTCTAAAGCTGATGACAGTGATCACCTAAATCATTTATGTAAGAAAAACTTGCCACTCTTGTTTTTTTTATGGACATCAGAAAACAATTAGACCAGTTAAAGATAATGATAAAGATACTGGAGCATTCAGCTTGTTTTATTGCTTGTATGTGTTTCCACCTGCCATATTCACCTGTCTGCATTCACCATGACTCTGAACACATGCCGGTGTGTGCAGTGAAAAAATAACGCATATGTGTGAGAGAGACAGAAAGAGAGAGAAACACTGAGGGAGAGATAAACAATGAAAGTGTGTGTGTGGGCTCATCAAAGAACAGCAGCGGGGTTGAAACAGCTCACGAGCTGTGAAGTGCAGCCTATATTCATCATTAGCTTCTCAGCTGGAACACTACAGACGTTCAGATTCAGGTACACACACACACACACACACACACACACACACACACACACACACACACACACACACACACACACACGCAAATATCCACAATGCCCCACCCTCTACCCACTGTCTCGCACACAGTCACCAGTGAGACCTTCTCTGATCCTCATGGACCTGATAAAGTCATCTTCAGTCAGTCAGCAGTCTACATCACTATGGCGATGGCCTAAATTCCTCCTCAGTGAGTGGATATGCATGAGTGTGTAACTTAATGGTGTCTACCATGTACAGATGTAAGAATATGTCTGTGTATAGTTTCTTCATGCCTCAACAAAAATAAAGGTTGTTTGGCAATGACCTCCAGCGGACGTGTTGAAAGGTGACAGGTGAGAGAAACAAATCCTTATTGCTGTAAGAGACGAAAACAGATGTTTGGACAAACATCCATCCACTTTCTGAGACTTGTTGCAGTTATGTAACTAATACAGCTCATGTATTACACATTACAGTCGAGTCAGAGGCTATACTTTCGCTGTTGAAAAAGAAATAGTGCTGAAAAACACAGAAAGTTGTTAAACAACACTTACTGACGACATTTTCAGAAACCTCAAGGATTCTTCAAACGATGTGGATGGAAAGAAAATTCTGTTTGATGCACATTAAAAAATATTTCATGACTCTGCTTAATGGCTGGAACTGAGACGTCTCTGTTGTAATGCAAAAGAAAAACTATTAAACTTATTATTTTGTGTGATAATATGGTCAATATTAACATAACAACTGCAATATAATAAATGTTTACATTTTTGTTTTACGAACCAATTTTGTTTGGATTAAGGTTAAGAGAGTCACAATTTGGGAAATGGGTTAAAATCTTTCTTCTTTTTTTCCTTTTTTTTTTTTTTACTGTGCTGCAAACTGAGTATTTTTTCCATCCAGATGATTAAAAGAGCCTTTGGAGATTTTAAAAATACCTTCACAACTACAATAAGCGAACTTATGGAGGCTCAGCTCTGTGAATGGAATATAATAGTAACAGATGAGGGGCACAAACCAGCTCCTTCCAGCTCTGCTCCTGACTGGAGGCACAGGTCACAGAAAGCATTTAAACAAGAAACCGATGCTGTTGTTCCTCCAGAGAGAACAGTCTTACTCCATTATTTATGTGAAGTACAAGTTCATACTCTGTATGTATAGCTTGCACGCTCTTGTTTAGTTAACACAAGCCACCGCTGCTGTGAACCTATGATCCCATTAAACAAACACAAGAAACAACAGCTTCACTTTGACATTTAATGGCTGGGTTATATGTACATGTTGACAGCATTAATATCGATTGTGACTTAGAAATTATGCACATTTTGAGCTTGTCTTGGAAGGATATTTACAATTCTAATATGCGTTCCTCAGCAGTGGAAATGCCACTAGTTGTCTAATTAATTTACCTCAGAAACGTTCACAAAGTGCTCTGAAAGGTTGTGTGGAGTTTGATCTAAAAGCTCTGTGACACAAAGCAGACTGAGGACAGTTTCACACTGCGCTCAGCTTATATCAGTCTGAGAACAGAAGACATGTGTAGGATAAATATTATAGTACAGAGCTGTGGCGAGGTCAGAACAAAGTTGGTCTACAAGTTTTGTGAATTAATAAATGGAACCATTAAACAAATGAGAATAAAACACGGAAAAGTTTCTCCACATTGTCATGTTTCACCATGAAGACTTCTTCTTTCTTTTTGTTTCCTTTGACGTGTCCTTCATGCATCACCAAGCTCCTAATTTTGTCTCGAGTGCTTCTGCTTTTTCACGAGGTAACATCTTTACCTCTGTGCTTGAGACGCAGCAGTACAGTGTGTAATCACCTTCTCTGAGGCAGGGGAGACATTACATGATATTTCGGCTGATTGTATCCTCTATTTGGACACCATGACTCATTTTAAAGCTCACAGAGAACCAGCAGTGTTTTTTGGGCAGGAATACATAGGGATGAATTTGAGGTGTGTGAGGATTAAAGGCTTTAATCGTTTGCTCTCAGAGCCAGTTGTGACCAACAGAAAGAACTTGACACATGATTGATTTTTCTAACTCCCATGTGCACGAGATGTGCTCCTCCACTAAAAGCCGGTCAATGGCTCAATTAATCGCAAGAGAATGCTTCACTTTCATGCCTGTTTTTTTTGGTGCTCTGCAAATTTTTTCCCTCAACAAACGGGCAAAATATTCTATAACGCAGAAAAATGTGATAGTGTGAATATGAATCATTATTTCCTGATGGTTCAGGAACTATCTGAATGGAGTTTGAGGGATTTAATGTAGCTGATCCGTCAAACATGGACGCAGTAGCAACTACAACATTGCTACTGCTTCATTCGCAAGATTAAAGCTTCAATTGGTTATTGGCAGAAGGATGAGGGGTGGTCATTTTTTAACAGGGTTAAAAACAAAATTAGGTTTTGAAAAAGAGAAAGAGGAACATGCAGTGCATTCAAAAATCAATCTACACTCAGTGCCCCATAATGACGAAGTGAAAAAAGAATTTTAGACATATTTGCAAATGTTTTAAAAAGGAAAAACTGAAAAATCACACTGACACACGTATTCAGACCTTTTGCTATGAAACTTGAAATTTAGCTCCGATTCTTCCCATTTCTCTTGATCGTATTTGAGATGTTTGTACACCTTGATTAGAGTCCACCTGGTCAATTCAGTGGATTGGACATGATTTGTAAAGGTGCACACACCTGTGTATATAAGGTCTCACAGCTGACAATGCATATCAGAGCAAAGAGCAGGACATGAGGAGGAAGGGCCTTCCTGCAGAACTCAGAGACAGGACTGTGTCGAGGCTCAGGTCTGAGGAAGGATACAAAAAAAAAAAGAAAACCTGTCCTGCAGGAGCGCAGTGGCCTCCATAGTTCTTACATAGAAGCTATAGGAACAACCAGGCCTCTTCCCAGAACTGTCCGCCTGCCTGAACTGGACAATCGGGGGAGAAACTTTCCGAATGAACTGCCACATCAGCTGGAGTAAAAGAGAAACTAAACTTTATTTGCTGACGGCTTTGTCACGATTATGTCGTAAACCATCAGACACTCGGCAGATTGTCAACACTGTGGAGAGATTAGAACAGACTCACTAATTACATACAGCTTGTGTGTTGCTGTTTCCCTGTGTGTATAAAACTTTTAGTTCCTCTGGTTCCACAAGGTTCCTGGAACTTTGCCTTTGTCAAAAAGGGTTATTGCTTAAAGGTGTAATGTTTTTCGGTAAGGACTGTGCCTTTATGCAATTCAACAAAAGAAGAAGAAAAAAAAAAAGCTGTTATTTATTTATTAGCCAGTGTGTAACCTCCAAGGCCAAGTTCTTGCAAAGTGTGGGCAGTTCTGCACCGGCAGAATGAAAATGAATGAGAGAATAAAAGAAGTGTGTTCAGTCTCTGTTGTGCCTCTGCTGCCTTCTGTTCCTCAGAATCGAACATAATAACCCTCTACCACCTGCGCTTGTTGCAAATCATCCTTTCCCACTACATTTCTAAATAACAACTGACCGACGCCTGGCTCCCCCCACGCCGCTAAAGGTAGCCAAATAAGATGTCTTGTTCCATCTGGGGGTTTATCGATTGCTGGTCCTTGAGAAAACATTTGATTTTTTCTTCTTTTTTTTTTTTTTTCGTGCCAGGTGGTCTGATAAGGTAATGTGCGCTTTAATAATCTTTAGGGTGATGCTGATTACAGAGGTGGGATGAGTTTATAGTCTGAAAAAGCTCCGCAGACCAGCACTGACATCACGTCTGTCTCCATGGCAATGTGGATAGAAACGTAGGCTGCTGGTGTCTGGAAGCGGGCCGTGCGAGGAGAGGAAGAGAGATGGAGATAGAGAGAGACAGACAGAGAGAAAGAGAGTGTCGGAAATCCTCTAGGAGAGGCGTGAAGGAACATAGTGTCAGGAAGCTACCAGCTCTGAATACTAATATCTGCTGCTATAGATGGACAGGCAAGCGTGTGCGCACACAAACACACACACGCACGCACATAAAGACACACACCAGTCGGTGGCGTGCCTGCTGCCACGGTGTCTCTCTCAGTTTTGTCAACAGTCAGTCGGTATCAAGTGAAAAATAGCCTTTGAGCACAAATGTCACCAGAGCCAACGGTGACATTAAAGCCTATTGGACCAAAGCTTTCGACTGCTCCCTCCACAGAGAGCAGACAGCCACCAGAGGAGAGAGGGAAGGGGAGGACAGCGAGGAAGGGAGATGGGGGAAAACAGATAACTATGATAACCTGCCCTCAAGTCTGACATTTGTCACCGTATGTCAGTTTCACACCTAAGAGCTAAGATCATTTGGTTCGATTTTGCTTGGGTCTTCAAAACCTTTAAAACCCAAGGCTTCGGATTAACTCATGAGACAATCTTCTCCTCACCATTCAAAATAAAAGATAACAAATATCTGTTTGTGTAAGCGAGCACACGATTCAGTGAGTACTTTGCAGAGGAAGTTTTTCTTTTTCTTTCTTTCCTCTAAAAAAAATCTCGTTTGATTCATCAAATTTCAAGCTCATTCAATTTTCAAGGGCCTCTCCCTAAAACCCATTCCAATCATTCTGGGAAATGACGATCGTGACCCTGAAAATGAGCCCTTCTTGATGATGTGTGTTTTGTTGCGGCTGTGGCAGATTCAAGGAAGCATTCCCACACGGAAACCAACAGCTGCTCTCTCTACTGAATCTGGATTTCAGTGGATAGAGATCTGATGACGTAGAAGAGCAGATGATCTGATTCTGATCTTGCATTATTTTCAATGCACGAGTAATTGGCTGTTTTCCTGAAAGCAAGCGCACAAATATTATTGACTTAGCACAATCTGTGCGTACGCTGCAAATGTCAACATCCATAAAAAGTTGGAATAGAAGTCAGAGATATATTGTTTTCTTTCTTTAAGTTATGAATGTCAACAATATCAGGGCGCTGCGCCTCTGATATAGTATCTGTGCATTTAATCTAGTCTAGAAATGTCACAGGAAGAAATAGATACATATACAGCACAAACAAAAACAAACATATAGCTGATATAAAGCCATTTCCCATACTTTCTTTATAGAGCACCACCGGCTCAAAAACAGAAAATTCACAGCAGTCTTGTGAATGTGGATGAGTTCAACTTAGATACATCCATGTAATTAAATCTGCACATAATAATTAGGCACTGGCTCATAAAGCAATACAATACAAAAGCAGCACACAGCCATAATACGTGAAAACACATCATGCCACATGCACCGTTGACAGAAGATAAAGTCGCCTCATGTTCATTTAAAGGTCCCACATTGAATAAAGTGAAATGTCCATGTGTTTGATTATAATCATTATAATGATTATAAAGCAGGTCTAAGTTCTATATTAATACTGTGAAAGCATCAAAGTCCACAGAGAAATGCACACAGCCTGTATTCAGAAACTGAGCCTTAAAACAAGCCGTCAGGACTTCAGTAACTTTGTGATGTCACAACAAAGCAGTCACCCTCCTCAGCGATGTCCCAACCCCAACCCCACCCACTTGAACCCACCGTCCAACCTTGTAGGATTTAGTCTCTCTGAGTGGTTTACCTGAAATCACTCAGAAAACAGTGAGCCAATCAGAAGAGAGGCTCAGAGCCTCCTCTCCTCTCTTCCTCTGGCTTTTTTTATTTTGAAAATATAGCTTTGTTTTCCTCCTGGTATCTTAACTCCTCCTCCTCATTTGCAGCAGTAGCCGGTTTGTTTTGTCTCAGCGGTGATGAAGGGTTTGCAACATGTGAAAAATTGACTACAATGCGACTGGTCTATGTAGCGCACCGACTCTTCTCTGTCATTGCTGGCTGCTTTTGACTGTGCATCTTCGCAGCTGTGTAAAATACGAGGATTCAATGACAGATTAGGTTAGCGATAAGATACGATTCAAAGAGATTTATCTCTGGATCCTGGATTCAACCTGAATGTATCCATGCAAGAGCTGTGACACATGTTGTAGAGAAAAAAAAAACACAAGACCAAACATCCAGGCCTGGCTTAAACTTGCAGAAGAGTTGTGAGGAATCCCGCGCAATGTGATCTTGTGTATTTCTCAACAGCTCTGACCTATTTGCTTAGTAAAGTCACCCATCTAAATATAGGCATTGGAGGGGAGATAGAGAGAGACGAGGAGGAGAGGAAGAGGGGGAGGCAGAATTATCAAAGCACTTTCTGGTTGGGCTCAGTTTGATTTAAATCCACCAAAAAATAAAAAATAAAAAATAGAGAAAGAGAGAAAAGAGGCGGAGAAGGAAGGAGACGGGGAGGAAAGCGAGACAAAGGAATAAAGGAGCATGGCATAATTAGCTGAGACACAGATCAAGCTGAGGAAGCAAAGCAAACAGAAAACGGTGGCCTGCTCGGTGTCACGTACTATTTGACTGCAGCACATTTCTCCCTGCCTTCGCTGCTTTTTCACCTGCGCTCGCTCCAGATATCAGCCGTCTGCTAACAGCCCCTGACGTACGGAGCATTATGTTTCCATTTCCGTGAGGGCATGTTGAATCCAGCTGATGGAGGCTGTATTGTACCTGTTTACGGCACCAAACACTTTGGTTGCTTCATCAAAGTGTCCTCCGCAGGGCTGTCTCTTCTTCCACTTGTTCACTTCTAGACGCATTGAGGTATTGATTCTGCTGCTTTGTTAGCCTTTTCTTTATAAAAACAACACCTCCTGCATTTTGAGTTGTTGCACTTGAGGCAGCTTTATGCACTGTGTTGTTTTTCTATCTTTTTGAGTTCTTATGTGTGGGTGCATGAAGAGTATATGCTGTGCATGTGTCTAGCTAGCTGTATGGGCAAGCCTGTATGTGTTTTTTGCAGTAAAACTTCTTGTACATGTTTGTGCATCTTCTATCGGTGTTGTTCCTTCCCAGTCACAATGCTTGTCCACCTAATCCAGTCCCAGTGCTCTAATTGGCTAACAGTAGACATTTTCTCTGCTCCAGGGAGCGTGGAGATTAGGGGGAGTGTGTGCTCTGAGCTGCCCGGTGCCTAAATGAGTCACGCTGTGGGTACAACGTCTCTCTGAGGAATACACAGAGCACACACACACACACGCACACACACACACACACACACACACGCACACACACACACACGCACACACACACAAAAAGCTAAATGTTCCCCAAATTACTGCGGCGCTAGATTCGACATATACCCTAAATAAGTTCAGGTGTCGATTCGAATGTCACATGCTGAAACACTCCCATCAACCTTTGCAAAACTGTGTGTCTGAGCAGTTGGGCGCCAGAGTTGCACTCGCTCACCTGAGCTCACCTGACCCCTGCTGACAGGTGTCATGCCCTCACGTACACATCAATAATAAATGTAGCCCGCGGCTAAACACCCTGTTACACTGTTCACAATAGTCACGGTTGGCTACGTGCTTGTCCACACACCAACTGATACACTGCTCTGCTGTGGGCTCATAATGCAGTATTGAAGCTGTGTGTCAACCACTGCACTCCTGCTCCAGCTTCATCTGACCAATCTAAAACTGTTACTTTAAGATGTAGCTTCATCTATCACAAGACACAATGACTGATTAATTAAGAGACTAAAAATGTACTATAGTTTAATTCTTCATGTGATGCACCAGTGCCGACACAAACCTTATTAAAGACACTGGGTTATTGGCCAGACGCCTCTGAACCACATGAAACACTGTGTCTTAGTCACCGTGGTTAGAAAGTTTGCAAAATCCAGAAACTAATGCTGGTGTATGAAAATCTCTGAAGCGCTGAACTGATAATAGCTGATTAATCGACAGAAAATTAACCAGCAACAATTATTAACCTCCTAGGACCTGGTGTCCACATATGTGGACCTCACATTTTGGGTTCTCTAGAGCACAATACTAACTTTTTCTCAACAAGGGCCTGGTGACCACATATGAGGATATTATACTACCACTCAGTAATTGAAATTTAAAACTAATGTCCTCATATGTGGACATCATTTTTCTCAGGTCCCAATCAGAATTAATAGCAAAGAGAAATTAAAAATGCACGCCATGCAAGAGTTCGGGTCTTAGGAGGTTAAGTATCTAAATAGGGAAGACAAAAAATGAGAAACACCTCCAGATATAATGCAGTCTAAATCAACATATAATGGACAGTGTCAACAGAACTGAACATTATTAACTTTATAATGGTATTAGTGCAGAGCCGTTGTATTGAACTGCAACAGACAGGACAGGTGTGCCTAATAAAGTGTGTATTGCAGCAATACTACAGACTTCAAGCTTCCAGCCACCACTTTCTCTCCTGCTTTACAGCTTTCCCCCGACCTGTCACTGCTTGCTGGTCTACAGAGCAGCCACTAGTTCAGCTCCAAACAACTTGAACTCGCTCATTCAGGTGTATGTGTCTTCTTGTTTGACAGCTGCAGGAAGTCTTAATCAAAACTCTCTCGCTGTGGTTCCTCAGTGGAGGTTCAGTTACCTAACTCGATTCGGTCAGCAGAATCCCTGTAGTTTATATTGCCCTCAACAAAAACCTCAGCCAAATAAATGTCTGTAAACCTGACATTTATCTTCTCGGCTGTATAAGTCAAGGACTTCCAACCATCCAGTAAGTTCACAACTCATGATTCTGTGATTAAAGCTGCGTCTCAATCCGGGGGCCGCATCCTTCGAAGGCTGCATTTGGAGGCCGACTGCGTCACAGCGGCGGGACAAGCCCGTCCCATTTCGAAAGGCTGCTTCAGATGCAGAGGGGGATAAATGGGAAACCCTCCAAAGACCAGACCATGTCATTTCGGTTTAACCTTCATGGTCTTCGGAGGTCACGCCATCGAAGAAGCTACAGTCACATGAACGATTTCAACATAGTGAAATATACAGATGCTAAACTGAGGGAGAACAAGCAGCTTTGGGATCAGATTGGTCCGCTGTAGCAATCAATACTGTGAGTTTAGCTTTCGTTGCAAGTTTGGAGGCTGTAGTCAATAATGCTGTTAGTGTTTGTATAAGGGAAAACACACACACACACACACACTGAGAACAGTCTTGGCCATTCACACAAAATTGCTCACACACATTACATCGCATTAAGTTACTGTTTCCATTCCGTTCCTGCACATTTCTTTTGGTATTTTCTGTCTCATAAATATTGCAGAGGGCAGTGCAAGTAGAAGAGCTTGGGATGTTGGTTGACGGACACATGGCTGTTGGCAGAGCTGCTGTGGCTTGGCAGAGGAACAGGTCACATATCACTGGGCTGTAACGCGCTCTCACTGGCACAAACATACATTAAAAAATGAAGCAGCCCTGACTTGAACAATATGTCTGCACAACCCACATAAATTCAAACGGACAGGTAAGACACCGCTAGAGGTCTCTCGGCATGAGCGAGGCGTTGCGCTGTCGAGAGCTCATTTCTTTGGAGCAGACCCCGGGGAGAAGGGAGTGGATGGAGGAGATGTGAAGACGGGGTCACTCTCCGCTGTCCTTGTTTCTCTGTCAGTGAGCTTCACTTCCGAACGTGAGCTGAGCCTCTAATGCCCACCAGACCAATTCTACGTTTTAAGGCTTCTGAAGCACTCTGAGGTGCAGCAAAGTCAAACAGCCAGAAGGCGCTTACTGATCATTTAGGCTTTTCTGTTCAAAGAAAAACCTTCAAAAAAAAAAACAAATTTTTTTAAAAAGGCTTGGAGCTCAACTTCAAAAACATAAAAAATGTTAATTTCATTCACACAGCAACTATTCTCAATTAGAGACGGCGTGTATTGTTGTAGTAGTGGGGGAACTGTGAGTGAAATTGCATTTATCTGCTCCAGGTTTGAGAAGGGAAAAGGATCTATTTACAAGTGAGAGTATCTACCAGAAGTGGTATGAGCTGTAATCCCATTAATCAGCATAATTGGCTCATAATTGGCTCTCTGCAAGTCCCTACAGATGCCATCACTCAAGCCTCAACGTTACTGCCAGACATCTCAAACACTGACTCCCTCTCCCTGCAGAGAAGATCCAGGTTTGGTCTAATCTCTGTCACACATACACACTATTACATACTACATATACATACATAAATGGCCACTGTAGGAAACATGTTGGCTGCTTAAGACAAACATTGGGGTTTTATAGCAGTTTATCTGAATATGGTTTGAATCTAATTATATACTCAAGATGAAAACCAAATCCTTTCAAATCCCTCATCAAATCTCTGAGATTTCGAGATTTGTTTGTGACTAAAGTTATAAATAACTAAAACTAACCAAGATTCAGATCTGTAGTCGTCTTCTGTTGGCAGAGACGGCAGAGCCACAGCAGTTTTAAGTGGAAGTCTAATGTTCACCAGCAGCTGGTAGAGACCGAAAACAAAGCGAAGAGTGGATGTTGGATTCACCAGGCGGCTAAATTACTGCTAATGCTGCGCCACGTTTTCCAACACATTCGCTACGAGGTGATAATAAAGTTTATTCTGCTGCCTAGTGTGACTAAAAGGCACGATATGAAGTTTTACCGGGAGATTATGACTACTGAAGATGATGTAACACGAAGAGCCAAATCATTTCACTAATATAAAATCACCATTTGGTTGAACTGAAAAAAAAAACCCCCCAAAAAGAAACGCAGTCCACTCATGACAGCAGAGTGATGACAGGGAGTGGTGTGAGTGTCTAACAAAACACCTTTATTTGAGGTGCTTTAGTTCGACAAAGCAATGTTTCGCAAAGTTGAAATGGGAACACTTTTTTGGCATTCCAGTCATGGCGCCTGTCGCATCATGTCCCAGAGAGACAGCTTTATTCCAATAACATCACTCAAGAAACACAGACCATCTGCAATTGTGTTCTGTCAACTTTTCTAAAAAAAAAAAAAAAGGAAAAAAAAGAACAGAAGAAAGAAAAGTTTTCTTATATTTTGCAGAAAACTGCAATGGAAACCCAGCTAGTGATGTTATCCGTCATTGTCAAACAGTGCTTGTTACCTGAATGTTTTGTATAAAAAGTAAAAAGGCCAAAGAGAAATAGAGGTTTGATTAGGTTTGTTAGCCTCTAAGTGAATCTGGGTGTTTTGTCAAACTGGAACCGCATCCAAAACAGAACGAGCTTTCAGAACCCTGTTTGGATGACGCACTCTCTTCCCTGCCCTGCCATAAAAAAACTGTGAATGTCTCTGACTTTGATGCACATTTGTGTGTATGTCTGTGGGTGAGTGTATTGTTATGTTTGTCTGGGGAGGTGTGCTGCTCATGTCAAACAAAAGGAAACACGCACTTGCTCTTTGTTGATCAGTACAACAATCTAACCTTGAGCAACCAAAGCATCTTCCTGTGCACCGGAGCACATGGCAAAACAAAGCAAACGCAAGTGAGGAGAGGAGAGAGGAGGAGGAGGAGGAAATAAGGGAGGGAGGTAAAGGAGAGCTGAGCCGAATAAACTGCTGTGCATTTTTTTTTTTCTCCTTCGGTAAACTGATAGGTAGAGGCAGAAAATGAGAAAAGAGCCTCAAGTTTTCTGTGGTGGGAGAAAGTGCTGTTTATCAGAACAACCATGAATAAAAATGACACTGCAAAATATCTTGTGTGTGTGCAGGAATCACACAAAGTGCTGGCATGCATTTTGTGGAATTGGGTGATAACATGAAAATTCCACAACTGCATGTTTTTTTTTTTTTTGTCTTTTAAAGTTGTACAGTGGAAAGATTCTGGTGCAAGGCAGGATCAGAGTGAAGCAGAGAGAAACAAGATAAACAAAAGCACTGCTGAGAGATAATTTGCCGTACACACAGCAAGAGAAGCTGATCTGTCAGCTTTCTCTACTCATTTGTTGTTCAGTGTCCAATTCACCGCTGGCGTGGTGCATTGTAAACTATCAAATAACTACGAGGTATTTGAGGTCTTGAACATCGTGTTAGTGAATGAGCACCATGACTCCAAGCATTTGGAATTGCTAGTACACACGGGACGGCGCGGTTGCCAGGTGGAAAAGAACGTACCATTAATCAGAAGGTCTAACAGAAGCTTGTAACAACAAACTCTTCAGGAAGGGAGAAAAACTGAAACCCTAAAGTATTATTCACTGTAAGTTTCCAGGAGCTGAATCATCCACAGAGGTTTCCTCCTCTCCACAACAATCAGACCGGGTGATTATAACGGTAACAACACTGAATAAAGCAGTTTCACATTAAAAGTCAGTGTTTGCCTGATGCTGTACGGGGGACATAAGACATCAGGGGGAAGGGCCAGGAGCTGAAACTGCTGCTAACCTTTGTTTCAGTTGTTTCTATGATAACTTATGAACCAGACATTCAGGAGGTTTTCGTCAGCCGAATCATTCACAGCGGTGTCCTCTTCTCCATGACAAACTGACCAAGGGATTAAAACCAGAAGAAACACAGAGTAAAGCAGTTTCACTTTAAAAATCAGTGTTTCTCTGATGCTGTTTGGCAGGCACAGGATGTCTCAGAGGGGCTGGGAACTGAGCTGCCTAACATTTGCTGTTTTCTCTGATAACTACTGATCCAGATGTCCGATGACTAAAACCCTTCAACAGTTTAAAATACAACCAAAATGCTGATGTATGCGCAAACATAACATGTTTCATAACATGGGACTAGTCATTTTTAGACATTTTAATGTAGAAAAGTTACATCTTGTATCTTTTAAAATGGGTATTTTCACACCACTAAAATCTATATCACTCTGGACACAGAGTGTGTACCTGATTTCTCCCTTGAAACTTTCTGCTTTTCTGTGCTTTCATAGGCAAAACCGTGAAAATAAAAATTGAAACTTACAATAAATGAATAAACCTGTTCGTCTATTCTGAGGAAGACAGATCTGACAATCTGATGGATCAAGCTCCAAAACCTTGGGTCGGACCCACAGCGCAAATGGATAAAAGCTGAGATCTTTCAAGTGATATGACTTGAATCAGTTTCCTCAGACATTAATAAAGGTCATCCAGAGCATCAGAAGAAATTGCACACTGAGAAGTTCTCTGAGCACAAGGCTGAGTAGTTCTCAGTGTGATGAATACATCGACTTTGACATGCTCAAATGGCCCCTTTAACCTAAAGATGACAACTTAGTTTAAAAAAATAAGGTTAGTCCATTATTGCACATTTTCACCGCTCAGCACGAGTACATGATGACAGACCAATATGAGCACTTGAACATGAAAAAGCTAAATCCGAAAACCACTACAGGCTTATAATTGGAGCAAAGTGAGATTTTAAAAAAGAGCTGATCAAAAACTCCAGTGAAGCCCAACTCATCTCCAACAAAAAAATTAAAACATCAGCAAAATCCCCATCGCAATATGTATAATGAACAAATCAAAAACAGCAATCGCTTCACAGCACATTTTGTAAAATTGAACCCTGATAAAAGTAAGTAAAAAGGTCAGATTCACATTAACCAGGACCCGCTGCACCCGAATTCAACCTTTCGCTTCAGATCAACCTGTGGGAGAGATACTGTATGTCGTAATGCTGTTTGAAGATAAGATCAAACTTTGATCACCCAGGGCGACCACTGCAGCAGCAAAAACAAGATGTGGTACATAATAACAAATAAAAAGAGTTGAATTTAATTTAAACAAAACACACACAATCAAACAGCCTGTGAATGTTCATTATTGTGGCATTGAGACAAACATATGCATGATGTGCACAGTTTTCTGGGTAAGACTCTTTTTTTGTAGCCACTGAGAGGGTTGACCATGACTTTTGCTGCATTGCACCATGCACTTTAGAATAAAAGAGACCAGCATCTCACATACGGGACCTGCTAGATTTAATTTTTTTTTTTTTTTTTTTTACAGCCTGTGGGTTTCTTATGAAACACCTTGAAAAACTGAACCACTGTGTCACTCGAGATCTGAGCTTCAACATCAAATAAGGTTCTGTGAGTTTCAATCTGTCCAGTTCATTCCGTAGCGTCTCCATCTCAGGTAAGTTCATACACATCCTGGTGTAATATAATTACCTTTTCAATAGATTATTTGTAGTGTGAAGCTTATTTGCTCATGGCAAATAATGATACAGACAATCAGACGTCTCCCTCCTTTACCAGGTCACAGTTTGAGATAGCAGGCTCTGCACATTCAATTCCCCATCCCACTGATGTGGCAAAGATGGAATATTTCATTAGGAGCTTGGATAAACAGAATCAGAGCTCTGATATGTCTGTGTGAGCACGTCGGCTGAGCAGACTAAGCAGTTGTCTTGCTATTATCTAGAGCCACAGAGAGCAGCAGCTACACAGATTGGATCTCTGATTGCAGAGACCTCCCAGACTAAATTAATGGTTGTATATTACTGGGACATGATGGTCAAAATCAGACCAAGCTGCAGGATATTTTTCAACTTTCTAGCAATACCTCCGACAGCCCTCTGGGCATCATTCACGGTCAGCCTGGGTGACTGAACACCTTACCGCTGGACGCTGTGTCCCAGCTCATTTGCTCAGACTTGATGGAAAAACACAGGAGAGGAAGGATAAAGAAAAGAACAAATAGTATGTTCAAAAAAGGAACAGAAATGGCTGGTGAGCAGAAGAGCAAAGTTTTGTGAGAACCTGGCGATGAGTGAGAATGATCCCTAACCTTCGCCTCAAATACTGAAGCTTGATTCATGAACACAAAAATAAGCTCTGAATTCACTTTTGAAAAGAACCTGTGATGTCTTTTACCTTGAACTCTGCTTTGTCTTTTTCCTCTCGGTCTCAATCCCGTCCCCTGCCTTAGCTTTAGCATCCGAGAGGAGCCAATTACTCATACAGCCCCAGTAATTAACATGAGAGATGGTGAAGGCTAATGCTGCTAAGACTGGAGAATTGTGACAGTGAGACTGTCTCTAATGAGACAGATCCCAGGGATTCTCTTCTCTGGTTTGTGGCCCCGCTGACTGCTCCGGTCTCTACGATGGATGGTGCTAATCGCTACAACGGAAACTGTGTCATTTTAAAGCCCATCTTACATCAGTAGGGAGGCAGGTGGGAGGCAGCAGAAGAAGTATGCAATTTTATCAAGGGAATTTCCATTGAGGAGGATGTTTACAGAGAGGGGTTTACAAAAGAAGACCTTAAGAATATTTCAAAACAATACTACTCATGCTTTCTTTTTTAAACGTTTTCAGCCTGGTACAAAAAAAAAATGGTTCAGCCGTTTAAATTTTATTGAGGCCACTCTGAGTGACAGGTGGGTGAGCGTATGCTTGTCAAAAAAACCGGCATGCACTGAAGTCTCGGCTCCACACACGCCCCACGTCTTAGTCCATTTTTTGGGATTAGCCGGGAGTTAGGTGGAGTCAGGCCCTGCCAAGATGGCGACGGTGGAGCAGCCCACTCTGAGCTTCAAAACCACTCTTCAAAAACCTATGGGTGACATTACAAACACTACGTCCATCTCTATATACAGTCTATTATTGTATAAAAAATAAAAATTGTGATAATAATAATCGTGCAACAATCACACATCTATACATTTTACACACTCCCAATAAGGTTGTTGGCCACTTGAGGACAGCTTAACACAACACTGACATCTTACAGAGTTGATATAACAAAACGTCGGAGAAACCAGTTGCTCATTTACAAATTCAGCAGACAGAGCAACATCAGCATTCATCCCCCGCCACAACAAAAGAGTCTAATACTCACTCTCCCTTCAGCACTGTCTGCTCTTTTCCAACTCCTGAGGGAAAACTCTGGCTCTTTAGCTGCTAAATGCTCCACTAGCTTCACTAACTTAGTTGCTAATGTTGTCCTGCCTCTGTTTGATGCTGATGCTGCTGTTTGAACTAAAACATCAGAGTCGTGGGCCGTATAACCAAAACCATGAGCTGAAAGATACTAAACCGCTCCACAGAGGTGAGGGGAGTGCAGAGATGGGTGATAAAAAATATTGCAGGTTTTTTTTTTTTTTTTTTACCAAGAGCAACACCCTTCCACATAACACATCAGTTGTTGATATAGAAATAGAGATTTTAAATGCCTTAAAGCTGCACTAATCAAATCTCAGTCTGAGTGACCTTTGTCACTGAAAGACAAGCCGAGCTGTTTACCTGACAGAGGTAATTCCACAGACTGATGAATAACCAAGATTCGTTAATCAAGTTATGCTTCCTCTGATTATGACCTTGATATGAGGGAGATAACATGATTAGGATGTTTACATGACAGTTGCTGTAATCAGAGTACTCCCTTCCTCTGGTCATAATCAAATTATTAGACTGCATGTTTGATAGATAAAAGGATGTGTGTGGGCAGCTGTTTTCAGAAGGGAGGGATCTGGCCCACGGTTGGCCAAAGAAACGCCCTTTTGGCTACAAAGGCTCTGGCCATATTACGGCTGTGGGTCAGTGTGTCCCCAAGCTGCTCTGTGGACCGAATCAAGCGCACCTCCCTGTCCTCAGTCTACGGGCAGTGACCTGCGCAACCAGTCACACAGGGGTGGAAGGAGGTTGATAGACACCTCAAATGGCACACAAGGTCAATTTCTATCAGCCATGGCAGCGTGTGGTTGATATTGTTTTCACCTAGTGTGTGTGTGTGTGTGTGTGTGTGTGTGTGTGTCGTCGTGGAGAACTGTGGTACTACTGTAGCAGGAACTAGCCCAGAGATGGTCTTGGGTACTTTGGCAGGTGTTTACATGTTTGTTACAGGTTTTGTCACCATCACAACCTGCAAGATTCAGTCACAAAAACCATCAGTAATACTGGAAAACTTATTCAGAGCATAGGAAAGCAAAATGTTTCAGCACCAGTCATTTGAATGAGCACAACAAACCCATGTTTTGTCTGCATATAAGTTACAATAGTTAGCATGTCCAGCTAACTAGCTTTGCACATGCAGTATTTCCACACTGTGTGGAAGCCGGAGCCCTGATGCTACTATATCAGAGTTTAGGCCAACGTTACTGTCTCTGTCCCTCTCTCTATTTACACTCAAAACTCCAACCAACGTTCCCAGAGAAAGCATAACGTTCGTCAAACATATCCCTGCAGCAGGTAATGATAGTTGTCATTTTAGTAGGAAAAATCGAGAGTAGAAGTAAAGAGAGAAATCAAGGGCCCATTGTTTCAAAGTATCTGTTAGAAACCTGCTCACCGCTCAGTTAGACCAACACCTGAACGCACATCCTGACAAAACAAAACACCTGCTCTGTGTCCGAGATCACTCGCTGCTATATAGTGAGTTGCCTTTCTGTAGCGCTGTCCCTATGCATAGTGAGAATTATTATACCCTATATAGTGTATATAGTATAGTGTACAACCGATGGTCTCTATCCAAGCAATATATACCATCATGCATTGCGCTCGTGCTTAAACACAGGAACAACAGTGCGGAGAAAATGACAACAGTAGTGTCCGAAAATGTTTTCCCATCTTACCGATGAGCTCACTACATAGTTCTCTACAACGAGACAACCTCACAAGCACAGCGTCTGTGGCAGCCATTTTAGAAGTTTCTTCTTCATTTGTTTCACATTTTGTAGTACACTCGCTTAGACTTAAGTATTTCCTGTTTAGTGCAAAAACACAACTCACTTCCACTCTAAAGCCTCTCTGCATTTCATATTTTTCAGAGCCAGCAGCACCATCACATATCCTGTACACACACTACAACTGTTCCTGATAAACACCCTAAATCCTAGTCTCTGCTGTGTCATTGTTTCAAAACAAGGAGGCAAAAACAGTTTTGTAAAACTTAAGGCGGGGGTTAAAATGATGTCCCAAGGTTTGCAGTTCCATTTAGCTTTGCAGAAGATAAGGCCGGCACACTCTCAGCTTGGTGGTAAAGTGCGGTTTATAGAGTGCACTTCTCTGCGCTGTCCTGCCAAATGGATACCGAGCGTTGAGAGGCAAGATAGCGCCAGGAGGACAGCGTGGAAATGCACAGTGGGGACTGTTGGATTTTTAATGCTCGGATTAAAAACACTACACTGTAGGAACATCTAATGAAAGGGATTTCTCTACCTGCTGGTGGGAAGAAAGGATGGAGGCAATAACAGCAGTCGGCCTACAGGAGAGACGGGAAGGTTCAAGTGTCCCAGAGAGGCACTGACTGTGTAAAGTCCCATGGCACATTTGTTATGATGACATATTCTTTCTAAATATTAGATGATAGTGTGAAAAATTGCAGCTAAGGTGTGAGGATTAAGGGTTTCAGGTTGCATTTTCACTGTAAAATTTTTTACCTTTTATCTATTACGCTCTGCTCAATATGTGATTTGTAGGACATGCAGCAAACTAACAGACTGTGTCCCAAAGAAACGTCCCACCTCTGATTGACCGAGCTGAATTTTGCCTCTCTGCGCCCAGGGCTCAGTGGTGACAGCACCGTGTGAATAAGACATACTTAGACTACTCCTCGTGGACACAATTAAACGAGCCGAGGTCCATTTTTTACTCTCTTCCCCACCAGTTTTGATTATCTCCAGTTTCTAACTTAAAGGAGCTGTCATTTTCTATCACTAGCACCTCACAGATGTACTCCTGGAAAATCCAGCGGGCTGTCACATGTCATGGGAGCGCAGTGGAGGCATGGTGGAGCCGAGCTCCATTAAGATCCCTGCTGCTGTGCCGTCAATGACTTAGCTCTTATTCAAAACGATAAATGCGTTGCAAAATTAATGATTTGGCACATTCAAAGTGTGGAAAAGTGGCTCCGTGTGGGTTCGGGTGCCGTAAATGCTTTTAAATAAGAAGGTTTGTAAATAACATATTACGTTACTAAAGGTTAGAGTCTGGCAGAACTCTCTTGAGAAGGATCAAGGTTTCACATTTCCTCCTCCATCTCTCTCAGTCCCCCAAAACACGTCAGATCATTATAGCGAAGACGACACAGGAAGCTCCCGCGACAGCATCATGGTGAGGTGACCGCAGGCAGACCACCTGATGGATTTGTCTATTTGACACCATTACTGTATTGACAAGGTTAGAGGACAGTTCGGAGTGTGACCGGGGGGGGGGGTTTGTCTTTTGGTGATGAGGGCCAATTAGGGAGCAAATTCCACACCTCTTCCCCGTCGCGTCAGTAGACCGCATCTGTCACCAAGCATCGAGCATCGTGTCACGCTCACCACCCAGCACATCCACATCTGTGTCCCGCCTTGTCAGTCAACACCTCACACCCTCCCCCATACACATACACACACACACACACACACACACACACACACACACACACAAAGCTGGGTTGAATGATGGCAGACAGGATATTACTTGTCAAAGTAACACGTATCTGAAAAAGTCAGGGATCACATGGATGCTTTATTTCTGCTGAAATTGATTTGATTAGTTTGCCATGGGTTCAAATCCCATCTCCATCAGGCCGTGCTCTTGGCGTCTGTTCTGCGTTTCCACACTTCTCTGACCTGGAGTCTTCCGTTCGCAGAAAGTGGGAAGTAGTAGACAGAGAGGAATTCGAAGAGGAGGGAAGAAAAAAGAAAGCGGGCTGAGAGTTTAAGAGGAGTCGAGCCTTTGACGCAGACGGGGAGTGGAAACAGTTGCCATGGAAACCCCACCCTGTCTCCAACGAGTCAATGAGTAAGTGAGAGGAGAAAGAGAACAGAGGATGCATGGAGGGATGGCAGAAAGTGAGTTTCTGACTAAAGGTATTTGTCTGGTTTGCCTAACCTTTGTGAGGAAGAGAAATATAAAGAGACAAATTAATACACCAGCAGAACAAACAGCAGGTGTTTCTGTTTCTTCGACAACACAAAAAACAACAGACGATGCACCATCACCTCAAGTCTGCTGGGTCCCAGCACAGAGCTCCACAATGAGGCCCACCTCTGTCCAGAATCAGACTTTCCCTAACCCTACGTTTCTCACAGATGCTAAATAATGAATGAAGGGGCCCTGGGGAGCTGTTCATCCTTTTTTTATTATCCTGATTATTGCTGTCATCCATCAGACATCAGGTTATTAAACAAAAACTCAGGCAGGCAAACTAAGGAAGGAGAGAAGGGTCAGTTACAGACACCTTCAGAGTTCAGATTTGAGGTGTACATTCTGGACTTTAAGATGTGCAGAAAATTGAAAATGAATTTATTTGCATAGTCAGACATCTTGTCTGTAACAAAATTCACACACTGATGCACAGAATAAAAAAAAAATAGGAAGAAGGAGAAAATAGGTTCCAGCAAGATACAAGTGATAATGAAAGGAGGAAGTAAAGATAAGGAAAGTGCAGCGGAGCAGCAGGATGGAAAGTGAGAGAGAGACAGAGATTCATATTTCCTGCTATGCTGTACAACTCCAAGACGATCAAACCAACAACTGTGGATAGACAGATGGACATGCAGTCTCTTTCTGTCTCTCTCTCTCATTAGTAAACACCATCGGTATCGCGCACAGTTGCCCAAGCCATTAACACAAACTCAATGCCCCTATGGGCATCAAACTCCCCATTAACTCACAGTCTCCACCACTACTTCCTGCTATTAAGGCATATGTTGTTTGTGCATGCATGTAAAGGCTAAAGCACACAAATGCACACAGGCAAAAATGCAAGGGCTTGCAAGTTTACAAAGCTGTAAAACAGATACGCACTTGCACACTTTAAAGACAGATGTGGGAACATGCAATCACACCCTCCATAACCCTTAAGTGTCCATTTGTGGATGTTCATGGGGATGTACTGTTTAAGAGTCCCTCTTCTGTTATCAAACCACTTCTTCCTTCTTAACGCGGTGGCCGAGCTATTATCAGTGGAGCCAGCATTCCCGCAAGTGTAATGGTGTAAGTTTAATGGGAACCATTAGGGTGGGGCGATATCTGCCATGAGAAGACAAAAATATTTTGTCCTCAGGAAGTGAACGTGACGTGGGTGCAATTTTGGTAAAACAGCCTTTAAGTTTGCAATGCAGAACTTTCGCGTCCCCCTTCTGGCAGTGAGAGTGATTCACTATTCACTATTCAAACTATTTTACCAAATACCAACTTTTCCAACAGCAGTAACACGACATCTGTGTCTGCCCTCAGTCCCATGAGCGAGGAAAAGACGGGCTCAGGATAAGATCCAGCCTGGATCCAATTATCACCATTATCGCCGATCGATCATGCACCAGCCCCCATCCCAGGGTTGGCGTTGAGGTTTTTGAGTAATCAGAGACGAAACAGTGACCTCCTTTCTCAAAATGACGAATGGCGCTAGCTAGCTGGCTAACTCTACATAACACTACTATCCCTGGATCGTGTTCAGAGAAATTTCCAATCTGTAAATGACAAAGATGACATCCCTGTCCCTGATCGTACGCTCCACCAACAGAGAACCGTCTTTGGACACAATCACTTTTTGCATCAATGTGATAAAAAATGTGTCGATTTGTCTGTTTCTTTCTCCTTCTGGTTTGCAGTAGAATTTTTTAAGAAATGTAATATCTTGACCTTGTGAATAAAAACTACAGTGCATATGCCATTATGGAAGATTTTAATCCACTTTTTTTCATGTGCTATAGTCAATACCATTAGTCACAGTCATAGGTTGCGTCCACAGTCACGCCATTGTTGACTCACTCACTTTTCCCACATAACTGTGAGTCGCGACCCTCAGGCAGGGAACCACTGACATAAACTATTGAACAAAGTGTTAAACCTGCGGCATCAAGAGACGATTGTAAAGCAGGAAGAACAAACGCATTTCTGCTACACAACATTCTGTCAATCTTTCGGACTTTCCTTTGATCTATTGGATCGATATATGCATATCAAGACTTTGATGAATGACTCAAACCAAAATTTGTTTTTAGTTTCATTCATTCTGTAACTGGTGACGGTCACAAGCAGACGTTTTGTTTTAAGGGGTCGAATGTGGTTTAGACTATGGTGAGCAGTAAACTGAAATTCAACACACATATGAATCATGAACATTTTGGATTTTGACAAAAAGTAGTGCACAGAATATGCAATGGATTAGTTATTTTCCAGGCATGTTTTAGGACACTATGTAGTCTCTACATTTTACAACCAAATAAAAAGGCACTGGGACTGGTTTCAGACACAGCTACAGTCATTATGCACACGTTCTTGTCATTTAGATGTAGGGAGGGTGGAGAGAAAGAGGCTGTGAGACACTGGCAGAGCATCTCTTCACCTTTTCACCTGAGGTTGACCTCATGATCGTCAGCTCTATTATTCAGAGCCGGCCAAAGATAGAGACCACGCTCGCTCATCACTAAGTGCTTTACTGAGTCCACAGAGCTAAAAGGCACAGCTGAGAACGACAGGAACAAGTGTGTGTGCCGGTGTGAAGGAAGGATTGAAGGAAGGGAGAAGAGGGAAAGCAGCCGAGCAAGGAAACAACAAGAAAGAAAAGAGTGTAATGAGTACATGAAAGACTCAGTGGCTTTTGGAAAATGAGTCATATAATCCTGATGACCTTCAGATTTTTTTAAATTTTTTTTATTATTTCCCCGCAACAGAGGCGCTGCACATATTTATATTTGATTTAGTATTTGGAGGAAAACATGAGAGGCACTTTTTCCCCCTAATCTTTCAGTTGATGTACCCAACCTTCAAGTTATTTACTCTAAATGTTTGAGTTTACACTAAATACATGCACGCTAAGTCAAATGAAATGAGTTCAAATATTTAAAAATGTTTTTAAATATTTTTCTGCTTGGCTCTGGGGTCTCTGAATGAAAGTGCACACACTGCCTATAAATGAGTCTTGAAACTGTGTGAAAGTAAGATTATAAAAAAATAAATAAATTAAAAAGCCATATATTTAATTTCAATGTTTTTCAGTTCAATTTTCCTTAAATAATTCAGCCATTCTCGATCAAGTGTAGCCCACTTAGCCGTCCTGACTAGTCTACACACACTTACCCCTCTCCGCTCTCCCACATCAAATCTATGTGGATTACCAGACGATAGGCCTGATTTCACATGGGCTCAGGCTATTAACGCTCTGACCTTGGATTTCAACCAGGCAATTTGTCTAAGAGCTGGCACAGCCTTAGCTGTCCTGGCCGACTCCGTCCAAGCTCCACGATTGGTATGAGTGGCAGTAACTCTCCCCACTGTCTGCCCGTCAGCCTCCATCCCCAAGAAAAATGTCTTTTCTTTACCACTCAAGGGTTATGTTTAAATTGCAGTGATGAACTACTTCAGATCTTTCACTTATAATTCTCTTTTCTCTCTCGCCCCTTAGTCTCGTACATTTATCACTTATCATAGATCAGGCTCCAATGTAGCTCTCAGTTTCTCAACTGTAGACAAGAGTCTTCCTTCTTCTTCTCCTACCCTGGTCTGGTGCCTTTAAACCAAAGGCCCAGTTTACACCTGGTATTAACAAGTGACCTGGATCTAGATACATTTTCCGGATACCCACTGATCTGAGTTAGGCGACTTTTTAAGTTTCTGGGAGGATTTTTTGATAATACTGCACAGATTGCGATTACACCAACATCTGGCTGAGATCCGATCACTATGCAAAACCACGACCACCTCCAGAAGTGGTCTAGCCAATTCGATCCCATCACAACGCCTTCTACATGTATCTACACCTTGCATTAAGATGGGGTTTTCCTCATCCAGATAAGATGTTTTGATCGTGACGGTAATGGGCAAATCAGTCGGACAACATAATAAAAAACTGTGGGTTGTTAGCCATGATTTTCACACAAGAAGGAAGACTGAAAATCCCAGAACAAACCTTATTTAAACTGTCATGACAGTCACAAAATTGACATGAAAAACACATTAAACAAGAAAGTGCTACGTAAGTTGTAGCCACCTCAACTTTTGTGTGGCCACTGAGAAATATCCAGTACAGCAATCTCCGCTATGACAGCTCCTGGGCCATTGGAAAGAACTAACTCCAGAGCAGGGGGCTTTCTGGCGCCCAGAAACTACATGTACTGTCGGCTTGTTCCTCCGGTCAAAACCCAGAGTTCCTAAAATGGTTCCTAGAAAGGTTCAGGTACTCTAGAAAGACAAAACCTCTCTAGTCTATTTGTCAGTTTATTTGTTTGTCAGCGTCCCGACCCATCCGTCAGTGCACTGAGGTATCATAGTATCTAATCAGCGTGATACCAAACCTTCCATCAAGCCATCAGTTGTCATCGTATGAAAGGTTGCTGTACGTCGCTTCTCATATTTTGTCATTTGACCTTTCAGTTGAGCGGGATGGTCTCTCGTGATCTAGATTTCGTTTTCCAAGAGAGTCATGGTCAAAATGCCAGCACACTTATATCATACAAACCAACACGGGCACCATGCATTAAAGTTCAAGGGGTAAACCACATGTAGAATATCCATCCACCATCCAGATATAAAAAGCCCAGCTCAGTCATGACTAAGCCTCTCCCTCTCGGCAGCACTGAGGCCCATTGTTGAAGCTTCATTAATGCACCAGTTAACCTTCCCTTACCTCCCTTTCTCTCTCTGCAACAGTTTATCTGCAGTCCATTTACTTATGTGGTTATCATAGTCCGTGTCATATCATCAAGCCCCCTCCCCCCCGCACAACCATTTCCTTTTGTGTTTTTCTCCCTCTATTTGTTCTCCCATTTGTTCTCACTCCTTACTGTTCACCTCTTTCTCTATCTCCGATGCCTCAGCGGCGCCGGCTCTGTGAGCGGTTATCAGAGAAAATTACGCTTCTGTTGCAAACAAATAGCTCTTTTTTTTCTTCTTCTTCTTCTTTTTTTTGTCTCTCCTGTTGTCTTTTCAGAGAGGAAGAGACGGAAAAGTGGCTCCAGTGAAATCAGCCTGCTCCTGGCCTTGAAGAATGCATCTCCATTAAGGATTCAGGGGAGAGTTAGCCACCAGACAGCTGGGCCTAAAGGCATGGCTAGGCTAACACGCGCTATAGACAGATAACAGCTTGTACACACACAAAGAGACACCTTTTAATATCACAACCTATTGACTGATGGCGATGAGCATATATTCAGCAAACAAATGGCAAACAGGACTCAGAAGAATATGGATTAAACATCAGTAAGTCTAAGCCCATTTAAGCACTGTGGGCTTAATAAGACTGATAAAGGCCATACACACACACACACACACACACACACACACACACACACACACACAACCACACACACACCACAGAACACCAAGACAAGCGTTGAGTTTGAAATGATCTCCTGAACTAAAAAACACCAAGTATCAACAGCTTAGCGCTCTCCAAAGGCTGTATCTTTGATTGTCTACATAACACTTGCTAAGTTGTGTACTCTTGTGGAGCAGTTAATGCAGCTAATTAGAGACTGAGAGCTGCAGTCAACACTTCATTTTAAAGAGTTCAAGTTCCAGACAAGTCCCATTCCACCCAAACCAACACTCCAGCAGCTAATCAATTACAGCCACAGACAGACCGTTGGGGGATTTGGGACTGAAGCCAAGAGGGAAAGCAAGTATCTAATCACACACAGTTCTCAGATGGGAAACTGAACATATCCAATACATACAGTCCATATAGACTGTATGTACCCCCCCCCCCCATTCCTCCTACTTTCTATGCTTCTCTATGCTCCCCTCACATACCCCTCAGCTCCTCCTCCATCCTACCTGGCCCCAGGTTTGCTCTGTGTCAATAGGCTTGTACTAATGAAATTTAAAAAAAAACAATCTGGTTGACAGTTCATCTTTGACCTTGGAAACAGAGGATGACCAATCAATTTCAACTCTAGGTCCACGTAGACGCTCGCTGCGGAGCTTTGGATCACATCAAACTGTGGTCATTAGCAGATTTGCACAGTTGCTGTGGAAATGTGGCTTTGCATGATTCCGAGCGTCTCGGGGGATTTTTAACAGGCCGAACAAGTCAATGAGTGGTCCAAGGTGAAATTAATTGCCGTATGATTTACTGTGTTTATAGATATGCACCATGTGAGCACATCCACTGAGAAAATAAAAAGGTCCTGAAACTGAAAACAGCATGACGAGATGGAGGATGATGATTAAGAGGATTTTCTTAAAGGGGCGCTCCATTGTTTTTACATAAAGATCAGTTCACTCGTCATGAGGAGTAAATGTCAGCTTCTGAAAACAGCTCTCTCTCTCTCTCTCTATAACCCTGATGACGTCATAGTGACGTCATCAGGGTTAATGTTAAAATGAATATCACAAAGTCTGTATCATAAACTGGAGGTGTGGGGGGTTTGAAAGATGGGGGAGTATAAGCGGCAGGGTTTATGTAATGAAAAACACCACTGAGTTGCATTATGGGAAATGCAGGATCCAGTATTTTTGGAGCTTGACTCATAGCTGGGACCGTGCTTGCATGGTGATATGTGGGCTTCTTTAATCTGTTACTTTCATGTCCCACAATATTATTGGTGTGACGTAAATGTCTGAAATCACCCTTTGAACCTTTTTGTAATGCAACAAACTAATACAAACACATTGCCACACAGTGAACCTGGAGCTTCGGGGGGCCCTGGAGGTCCTTTTGCAGTAGCCTACTTTGCTTTATTGGTCATCCAGCCTCGGTGAGATAGAAGAAACAGCACAAGTGCCTCACTCAAGGAGGTGAGGTGAGGTAACAAGGGTGTAAAGGGAGGAAGGTAACTCACAGGGGACGGTGCGGAGGTAGAGGTTGTCCCGGATGATCTGCTGCAGCTCGTGGTCCACCGAGCCTTTCTGGAAGCGCAGGTTGAGGTAGTGGCGCAGGTCCTTGTCTATCACGCCCCCTGGAGGAACACAAGGGACAGTAATCAGAACCAGACCTCTTCCACCAAATCAAATCACTCATGACGTGACTGTAGACTGCGGAGGTAAAGGAACGGTTCGAGGAAAAAGAACCCAATCAGGCCTCGATCAGAAATGGGGACAGCTGAATGTGTTTATGAATTACCCAGAAAAACATTGCTCGCCTCCGACTGTTTTTCTATGCAACTTCCAAACTTCCAAGAGCGAGCAGTGGAGGCTCCAAACAAACGACCCAAAAATCACTGAAAAACACGGCAAAACAATTTGAATTTGCTAAATCCCAACAAACAAACACAGCCCACACTAATGAACACACTCTGCCCTCTGTCTCAGCTTCAGCATCTGTCAGGAGCAGCCACGGATTGGTGGAGGTGTTAATTGGAGCGGTGGCCAAACACGTGTGGAGAAATGTCTACACATAAATCACCGGCGGACTCCCCCGGGGGCTGTTTTTTACCTCCATCCCCCCTCCCATCATCCTCACCTGAGCACTCCCTCCCTCCCTCCCTCCCTCCCCTTCTGTCCTCTCTCGTCTCTCCAGCGGTCCCAGTTGCATGAATGGATTTCCACTTTCAACCAGTACATCTTGCTGGCTCAGCAAGAAAGAAGATATGTAAAAAAAAAAAAAAAAAAGAAAGAAAAAGAAGTGATGGAGGAAGCGACAGAGAAATGGAGGTAAGGGATGAGAGAGATGGAAGGCAAGGGCAAATCCCATGAGGGAGTAGAGAGGGGAGAGCAAAGCTAAAATAAGCATCAGCTCCACGCCCCCACGCCCCCCCCCCCACAAATACTCCATCTATCTACTCTGCCACACACTAATATAATCACATTTCAAATGGAGGCAGGACAGGACGGAGGGGGGGGAGGACAGAGAGGGGGAGGAGGGGGGGAGGGCAGCTCGACTTGACGTTACTTAAGGGATTCCTCATGATGCCGCTTGAACCGACGCACTTCTCATTCTTGTTACTCCTCTGCGTGGAGGTAAAGAGGCAGACGGGGGGGGGGGGGGGGGGGGGGGTGCACAGGCTGGAAAGACATTCGTCTAACCTTCAACATCCTCTTTGAAGCGGCAACTTGGCGCGGCGCCACATAGCATTTAGCTCCCCCATCACCACCACCACACACCACCACCTCTCTGTGATCCGGAGGCAGTGACATCCAGGCATATATGTTTGAGAGCAAACAACATACATGATGATGCAGCCAACACACACACACACACACACACATACACATATACACACACACACACACACACACACACACACACATGCAATAGACTGTGAAAAGCGCTCAGACAAGAAGGTGGGTCACATTAATGAGCGGCACATTAATTCATGTTTCACATAGTTCGGAAGTTTTCTGTCATATTTCGGGAAAGGGGGGGGGTATTTTATTTAGCAAATTCAGCTTCTCGAAACACTCTCACACACAAACACACGCCGACATGCACTAATCCGCCGGAGCTGAACTCACTCACGGACGGCTGCGTTATAATCATGCAAACCTGAATTCAGTGAGACGGCGCTGAGACCATCTGTGTGTCTGTCTGAGAGACGTGGAGCAGCGCGACCAGCCAATTTACATTTGCATGAGAAAAGAAGCCAAGCCAATGAATCTGCATACTGAAAAGGTGAGCGGGCTCACACACACACACACACACACACGCACATAGTAACACACTAAATGGCACCTCTTGCGCGGACACTGGTTGTTCATCCAGTGTAGAGTCAGTCTTCTTTCCACAGGTTTTGTGATGCAAATAATCTCCGCTGGACGAAATCTTGCGCCGGATCTTTTCCCCACTGGAACCCCCCCCCACCACCACCTCCACCTCCACACACACACACACACACACACACACACACACACACACAGTACTGTCCTGTCACTCAGGTCCCCAACTCTGTCTCTGTTTGCCCCAATGCAGCCGCTGCCAGGCAGCACCGGGAGTCCAATCACCTCTCTGTGCACTCCACGGTGGGAGAGATGAAACAGGAGAGCGCGGCAAAATGAGTGGCACCGAGGCGAAGAGTGTGTGTGTGTGTATGTGTGTGTGTGTGTGACTGAGAGAGAGAGAGAGACAGATAGAGAGAGAGAGCGGGAAAAGAGGAGGATAAGGGAAGAAGTGTAAGAGAGAGTGTGTGCTGCTGCGAGTGAGTGAGGGAGAGCGACCGTCGAAGCGCGGCTCCGGCGGTGGGGACCTATCGCACTGAGATCCCTTCTCCTCTCGGATCCCTCCAGATTCTCATGTCCTACAACGCCCCCCGTCTGCAGCACGGGGCACTGCACCTGCTTCACATGCCTCTTTCAGATTAAAAGCCATCCCCTGCCACATCTCTCTCTCTCTCACACACACACACACACACACACACACACACACACACACACACACACACACACACACACACATATATACACACCCCCTCAGGCTTGTAGCATCCACATGGCCTGGCTCTGCCCTTCCTCTACTATTAACTACCACATGATGAAACTAAACATTGTGTCTGACTGCCACAGAACACCTTTCCTACTAATTAGGTTGCTGTGTGTTTACTCAAACATCAGTGTTGTCTGGTCATGCAATCATTCCCTTTATCCCCGCTCCTCTTCCTTTAATAATCACATCTTTTTCCATATGTATGTGCCTGTATTTACATGGGAAAGCCCACAAGCACAGCTTGACCTTAATGGCTGCTGCATATTAATGGAGCCGAACAACAATGAGCGTAATGTCAGAGAACTATGAAAGCACGTGAAGACTTTTGACATGTATGTGTAAATGATGTCCTTTGAGATGTCCTCACAATTTCCAAGAGCCGCAGGCGATGTCTTGTTTTGCGCGACCCACAGTTCAAAACCCCAAATATATTTTCAGTTTATAACGATATAAAACAAAAGGAAAGCAGCCAGATTTCCTTCTCTATAAACTGGAACTATCGCCAACAGGTAGATCAATTACATTTTCATCAAAATACGGGGCTAAATTGGAAACAACGGGCCAGAAATAACATAATCAAGAACAAAGCGTTTGCCCAGAGTTTTCAGACATCAAAGCTAGAAGATGAGGAATAGCTGTGTCCGTATTCTCGGCACGAAGTCAAACGCGTTGTCAGTGAGTGTTGGACTGTGCCAAGGTTGTCCCTTGTCTCCGATCCGGTTCGTGATATTCAGAGGAGTGTGTCTCATAATTGCATTTTTTTTTTTTTTTTGCTTTTCGCAGATGGTGGGGGTGTGTTGGCTTCAGACAGATCGGTTGCGGCGTCAGCAACAATGCGGACGTTATACCGGACCATTATGGTGAAGGGAGCTGAGCTGGAAGGCACCTGTGGTCCTGAGCTCTGGGGAGTGACCGAAAGAAAGAGATCGCGGATACGAGCGGCTGAAATGCGTTTCCTCCGCAGGGTGGCTGGGCTCAGCTCAGCTCAGAGGAGAGTCGCTGCTCCTTCATGTCGAAAGGAACCAGTTGAGGTGGTTCAGGCATCTGATTAGGACGCCTCTGGGGCGCCTCCCTTTGGAGGTTCTCCAGGCACGTCAAACTAAGAGGAGACCCCGGGGGAGACACTGAACTCACTGGAAGAAACGCCTCAGGATCCCCCCAGGAGGAGCTGATGGAGAGAGGGGCGTGGACTACAGAGTTTAGCCTGCTGCCCCCGCGACACAACCCCAGATAAGCGGAATAAATGGATGGATGGATGGATGGAAGATAAAAGGCTCTGGAACTTAAGGATAGGCTTCTCCATATTCCATCACCGGTTTCTTCTCTTCCTTCTCAAAAATCTGTCCCTCGTCCCGCTAACCTGAATCTTTAAATCTTTGCTAGCTAGAGAGCAGCCGTTATTTTAGTTATTGTTCCCAAAAGACTAAACTTTTTTCCACCTCTCCATGATTTTTCTCCTGCATTTGCTTTGCTTTACCAGTTTGCGAATCACAGACATAAACAATAGGTCGATTATGAAATGATTGTTCATTTTCCGCTAATTAACTCACGTTTTCAGCCAACGAACATCAGGAGGAGCTGAGCTAAAACAATAAGTAAGAATACGAATCCTTTCAGTGGCAGTGAACAGCAGTTACAACACAGACACACACACACTGGTGTCTGCACCTCTCCTCGATATGGCCCAATATTCAGCCATGTATCCAAAAATAGATTTCATGTGCGTGCGTGTGTGTGTGTCCACACGCAATGAGGGTCAGATTCTAGCAACTGCTCCACTGGTCTGGAGTCAGCGAGGTGTACGAGGCTGAAGGAAGTCATTTAAACAAATGCGATGCTCGCTCTCTCTCTCGAGGTTGTTCCTCATCAGCTCTTCCTGCTGCTATCATGACGCCACTGATATGTGATGCTGCTGACAGGGGAAGGTGGATGACAGAGGGAGAGTGGAGAGGAGAGGATAGAGGTGCGTGCATTTATTCCCATTACTCAGTTATTATTTCTACTTCGACCTTGGGGAAAGGTAACAGAAACGTTGCTGCACATATATGAGAAAGAAAATCTTAGCGTGACACAAGATGAAAGGATGCATACTTGCATTTTAGGAAGCATTTTCTAGCACATTCAGAGCCCCAAGCAGGTATGACAACTGTTTCCTAAACAGATGGGTGAATGAAAATTGTTGTTGTTCTGTCGAAGAAAAGGATCCACCATTTAAGCTGAGCAGGTGCCGTGGAAATCCCCCGGGAAGCGGGGAGGAGAAAGAACAGCCTGTGGAGAGTCGGAAAAACAAGAGAGCAGCTGGGTCCTGCGGGAAAAGAGGCGCTATAACGGCTAACTGCCTCCTACCCGGAGCTCGCAGAGGAGCGCTGACTGCCGCCGCGGCACGTGAACTCAGGTGAAGCTCTCAGGAGCGGCACTCAGCCTTAAAGAGATGGTAGCTCTGAACACATGGCCTGTGTTCTCCCAATTCATTTTGTTTTCATCAAGGTAAATCACGCTTGCATGTGTGATGAATTATTCATGGTATATCGAGTTTTGGTTTGCAGTTAAAAACTATAATTTGCACAGTGCAGCGATTTGTTCACAGGATCAATTTAGAGTTTAATATAAATTCAACAGAGTAAATAACTATTTTCTGCAACTAGAAATTAAGTGTCATGATTCTTGGATGGAATATTTTCATGAAATCCCGATTCTCTAGCTGTGTATCTTCCAGTGTCACTAGACCCACTTTTTACTTCTCAAAGAAAATAAAAATCGAAAAGTTTATGGGGACACTAATCAATCCACCCAGATGCCTAGATGACCCAGAATTTCTACCCGCCAACTTCAGGGTGGACACCTTCATGTTACTAACTTGTTTGGTCTGAAACTGAAGTCACAGTGATCTCTTTAAAAGGTAAACCTCCAAAAATGTTGGAGCATCTATCTTGAAGCATGCCACCAAAGGAACATCACTCCCACATGAACTCCCACACAAACTCCCGTGTCGACTTGGAATTGAGTGTACCAGCCAGAGGACCTTTGTTGCATGTCATACCACTCTGTGAGTTTCTGCCCGTTTTTATGTCCGTTTTTAATTTGCTCATAAAACACTCTGAGCGGAGACATGAAACACGAAAATTTGAAAAAGAAATTGAATCGTTGCAAATAAAATGTTCCTGCACTTGGCTCAGGTGGAAAATGACCTATGCCTGTATAAGTGCTGCAAAAATGTATTGGAAATAGACTTTGCAATAAATCATGACATAACTGAAGCATGTGACTTAAACATCCAAGGAGAATAAAAGCAGAAAACATCAGATCAGTGTGGAGCAATGAGGAGACCGAAACCAACATAAATGTGTTTTCACAGAATTTTCTATATCGTTTTCATTTCATTCTGAGGTTTGCATATTAAGCAAAATAAATCATACATTTATATTTAATATGTAATTCTGCTGTTCTCAACTTGCAGAAGAAAGAGGATAGACTCTCTAACATTATTATTCAATAAATAAACGTTCATAGAATCAAATGATCACCTGTAGTAAATCCCTGACTAAGAAACTGAATTTAAAGTTGTAGTTTGTGACAACTTGGGACAATTTGCTGCAGCGACAGAGTTATCAATAAAAGACAAAACAAAGCCGAGTGACAACAAGCCCACAACGTCATCATGATGGACATAAATGCAGAACATGCACATGTACAGTAACACATTCAAAATATGAAACAAAAGCTTCAGCGGGATTGTGACAGCCAAGTCAAAGTCTCCTGCAGAGGCTTGAAAACTTTTCGACTCTATCAAGAAAGATCCAGCGTGGAGGATGCGCTGACAGTCAGTCAGAGCTCGGAGCGCTGTCACCGGAGCCTCGCTGACAAATATTTATCACACCCCGCTCCGAGGGCACCCGACAGCAGCCTCATATGTAGCATTATCACGCTGCGTGTGCGTGTGCATTTAAGTCAGAGGGAGCGCCTGCAGACAGCTGTTTGGATAATCAGACTAATTAAAAGTTCAGGGTGAGCTTAAAACCTTGCCAGTTTCACCAGACACACACTGCGCTCTGTTGATTAGTCTTCAATGAACATACATGATGCCAAGTCTGTGGTGAAAGTGCTGGAATCCATTAACGCCACCTGGTTCTCAGATGGAGTTGCATGAACACACACACACACACAGAAATGAAAATGAAATGTTTCAACGGCCAAATGGTTTGTTCCAACACGACAATTTGGTCCATGTGACAATAAAATGTGATGACTTTTCTTCTGCTCATCATCACAGAAAGATGTTAGCTAACAAGGAGGTTTAGGTGAGGAGAAATAACTGGGGTTATGTTTTGGTAGTGACAGTTACAAGGGATTTTTTTTTGGTTCTTAATAACTTCTCTGGTCAGCCATTGATTTCCAGGAGCACACAGCTTTCAAGCAAATGTCAAGTCTGTGAATCACTTTTTATATTGTACAGAAACGAATGGAAGTTAATGGATGCCTAGAATGGTACATCAAAATATGAATAAAGTTTACTGGGAGATAAAGTATATAAGATTTGTAGTAAATGTGCTAAAATAGGGAAACCTCTTTTAAAAGGTATTTTAAGGTTTAAGCTTCAGCTCAAAAATGACATTAAACTATGAAAACCCTGTATCAGCCAAATGATTTATGGCTGTTATTTTAGAGCCAAAAGGTGGATGGATACCAACAACAAAACACTTGACTTCATTTACTGTTTCCAGCTTAGGCAACATTAAAGTATTTTTAACCATGACTGTGACTGTTCCCTAACCTTAACAAAGTAGTAATTTCAACCCAAACAAGGATCTTTTGCAAAAACCTAACCAAGATGTATTTGAGCCTTAACATAAGTAAACCTTAACCACGGTCTTGTCGGATCATAAAACTGAGTTATTTGTCCAACAGGGATTTGTTTTGGAAGGCACTGACAAATTATGATAGAGGTGTAAAGTGTTGTTCTAGAGGACAAACAACATAATTTGTTGTATTTTGTTGAGTTGTAGTATTTCCTGCTTTAGAGGAAAACTCAAAGCAAATTGGATATTTTGAAATCGCCCCCAGTAATCAAAGTTGAAAGCAAATGTATACACCTGTTCACAAAATCCTTGGACAACAGCGCTGGTTTCTAGTTGTGCCTCCATCATGAAATTTTTGCACAGAAAAACAAAAAGATGTGCACTATTTGCCTTTATAAGACATTGCTCTCATTTCCTGAAATGAAAGGGCACCAGCCTGAAACACACACCCACACAGTGTCTCTCCGGCTCCCCAAATCCCACAGGTGATTACGTAGCACACCTTCCTTCTGTTGCTTTATGCTGACCATCCCCAGTTCACCCATTGCCATGGAAATTCACTCAGCCCACCAGCTGCCTGCGCGTGTGTGAGAGCATGTGCGAGTGTTTCTGATGTGCAGCATCTGTCTTGTGGAGGCGGGAGGCCTGGTCCATTTTAACCTGGGAATGGGACACTGATAGTGCTGCTGGAGCAGGAAATGGAATATGTCCTTCATGTGCCGCCGCCGCCGCCGCCGTGGTGCCTTCCAGTGGACACGTTAAGCTGTGGATTGATGGCGCACGGCCTGATAGAGCAGACTGGTACCTCACATTACTGAACCTGCCACATATTCAATCACACATGGTTCCATTTATACCTATCAAAATGTGATCTGTATCTAGATTTGCTTCCTGGATAGGGATCAATTTAATCACACTGCCCTGCTATTGAACACGAACTGATGTTATTTTTGTTCTAATTACTGTATGTAATGTTGAGGTGAATATGGTATGTGACTAAATAGGACAACAAAGGGAGTCAATCAATGTCATTAAGCTTAATGTGGGTTTTTGGATGTCCTCACATCTGCATTTGGTGTTTTTCTGGCATAGCGCAACCAAAAAACTGGCCGAACTTTATTTGAACCCGTTTTTTTTTGTTTTTTTTCATCAAAGCACGTGATTACACAAAGCGCTCTACCTCCACTGTGCAAACTAATTTGCATGCATTTACGCTATTGGGCGAACACCAGCTGTGATTTGCATGTAAGCACAGAACTGGATTACAACTGATGATCCACCCACTGTACCATTTATGAGTGAAAGAACAAAGCAGGAGTCTGCGTGTTGCAGGAGAAACAATGTACTATGTGAGTGATGATGATACCTGGCACTTGAGTGTTAGTCTGCTCTGGGGAGACCTTCAGATGCAGATCACATTTTAATACCAGGTATGCATGGATACAGTGACAGCGTCTAAATCCTATACTATGTCAGGATTTTGTTTCTTAAAAAATATGGTATTTGCTTTTGTAAAAATAGCACACATCACTTATTTTGAAAATTTCCTTAAAGGTCCCATATTTTACACTTTTCCGTGTTTTATTTGAAGTGCTGATCCATAAGAAGATGTGTTTGTGGTTTTATAGGTTTTGTAGTTTTACATCTCCTCTGTCAGGCCTCTCTCTGGAGCTCTAGTAACAGCAGGCCGGTGGACGGTGAGTCCGGGTGGGTCTGGGCTTGGGTCATGACATCACAAAGTTACGGAAAATCCTGAAGGCTTGTTTAAATGCACAGTTTCTGGATATGGACTGTGGACTGAGCGCTTTGATGCTTTCACAGTATTAATATAGAACCTACAACTGTTTTATAATCAAAAAAGACACGGAAATCTCACTTTATACAATATGGGACCTTTAAAATCATCAAAAAGTAACGATCATGGCTGTTGCTGATCAACTTTTTGATTTTTTGTGTCTCTCCTGGAGAGTAGGTTTGCAGGACTTCAAAGCTATAGCAGGAGCTCATACCTTCAATGGTCCAAAGTAAACCATATAAATTCTAGTAAATGTTCAATATAGTTTCGGTGCTCAAGGGTGGATACCTGAAAAAACAGCAACATCAATCAACGAAGCAGTGTATTCATCAATACACACTGTGATATGTGCCAAAGGTTGGCCAACGATTCCTGCAGAAGCTGGATACCAATGTTAAATGATGTCGTGACCTCTCTGTGGCCTCCACAGTAGATGCCAGGCTGCGCCGTCATACATCAACTGAACCACTGGACAGGTAAAACCACTCTCTATCCCGGCAACTAAACTACATTTCAGCTTCCAAGTCCATGAGTCCCGCTGCTGCCCAAGCGGAGAGCTAAATCTGGCTGCTCTCACTGGCTTGACTGGCAGTTTAGTTTTACCTAAAAGCCACTGGCTCTTGCTAAGTATTTGAGCACTCGGCAGTGTCTCCAGGTATATCACCCTTGAGAAAGGCTTGTTTTAAAACCTGGAAGAGAGGCTACGCCTGAACACAAAGAGCACACGGGGCAAGAGTCTGGGAATGTAGAGGGAAACTGAAGGTTGCACCTGACATGAATCCCACCTGCCCACGTACTCTATACTTCACTCCAGCTGATTTTCTACAGTTTATCAAATCACCCACTGACCCTGCTTTGGCTGAGAGACTCTCTTGGCTCATCTAGCTGCCCATTCTTCCCTCTGAATCTCATCTACGGCCATTTATTCCCTTTCTCTCTGATGTCGACTTATCCCATAAAGGTTACCCTATGCCAGGTCCTACGTCCCCATTGCACCTTAACAACATTATCCTTATGTTTAAGTGCCGCCTGTGCCTCTAAAACTGCCATGACACCTCCAACCTAACCTTTGCACATTTAAACACCTTTTTTAAATTGAATATAGAGAGCTCCAAAACACCTTTTCTATATGGGGTCACACTTTAGAGGCAACCTGGGGCTCACAGCCATTTTCTAATGCAAGAGCAAATCACTTTTGTTTCTCGATTTTCTAAAAAGGTACATCATACACCAACCTGCAGGTGTTCCTCTTATTGACAGTGCAAAGCACATGAAGTCCCTTGGAAGTTTTATGGCCAATGATTCTGCCAAAGTCATCCTCTCTTAACTCTAATTAGCAAATTAGCCGATTGACCTGTCACTCATACATTATAAAAAGGTAGCCCCCAAGGAGGAGCAGGGATGTTTTCTGTCTGTGTCGAGACCAGGAAATGAGAATTACAACACATCAGTACAGAATGACACAGGGAAATTAACACGTTATGTTGCTAATTCACCATTATGATGTTACCAGTCACTTTTTTTTGTGCCTTGGCAGCCTGAATTCTCTCTGGTCCTTATGTCATTAACTAACTGTTGTCTCAGTTCCTGGATCTGCTCCCTGTCACTTAAAGCCGCACCGGGCCACCTGCCCAAGCTTTTAACTGGCTCAACTTCTGCAGCAGCCTCAAAATTACTGCCGTGCGGCCGGCCAATACTGCATATTATTGAATTAAACTTCAAAACCAGTCCCTGTTTGAACGCGGCTGTGTAATGACATTCACTCAACTTGTCCCCTCTCTCTCTCCTCTCTGCTGTTCTCTTTTGTCCATTCATTTTTCCGCCACCTTCTTTCACATTCTCCACTTTCAGGCCATTTCCCTCCCTTCTCCTCTTTCTCCTTGTTTCTATATTTGTTGAAGAAACATAATAATCCTCAAACGGAGCTGTTTATTTATTCATATGTAGCCACAGCAGTTTTAAAGAGATACTGAAAGGGTTTTGTTTGCCTGATAAAGCCAGTGGGGATGAGTCTAAAATGACTGATAACACAGACAGAGCTGTCAAAGTCACACATGTCTGACACTAGTACCTTCTCATCCCAGCACGAGGCACAGTAGGCTGGGATTTAGATGTGAGGAGATTATTTTATTTTTTAAATGAAGAGATCCTCATTCAAACGACTGTTTTAGCTCCATAGTAGAAACGATCTCTGTTCTTACTAACGCCCCTGAAAACGCATATCACATGACTGGGCATTGCGTGTACTAGTAGTGCCGCTTGTAATTCGTTACCAGTGTTGCATTCACCACAGGTGGTCAAGGCTGATGCAGTTGATAAGACCCCATCAGGAAGCGAGTGCGTCATCGTTTCCAAATGTCCAGACTAAAACACGACCTCCTCCGACTAAAGCGGGACCAGCAGCATTTTAGGGGCTTAAAAACTCAGAAACAGGAACAGTGTGCACACCAGGCGTTGAAACGAAGCTAAAGTAACACGTTTTGAAAGTAAAACGTATTAGTGTGGATGTAGTCTGAAGGTCCTGCCACAGCAGCCTTTAAAATGCCAAAACTTTGCAGTGAAATAAACTTAATGAAGTGAAGTAGAACCATGCAAGTTCAACTCTGGTGAACTTTGACATGGGAATTTCTGCTGTTGAATGGTAGTCAACCATCTTAACAGCGCGGATCTTAACAGAGGGAGCTATTATAGCTTATTAGCTGTACTGCACCAGAGCAACATTTATTACTGGAAGAATTTCAACTTCTCAAAACTTCACCAGCAGAGGCAAAGGAAGTTTGTGCAATGCTTTCACATAGAGTTAAAAAGTTTAGTTTGGTGAACTCTGACTTCCAAATTCAGGCAGTTGACCATTTGCAAACCATCATGACAGCGCTTTGAGAGAACGGAGGGAACTGGAGAGTCCAAAGCTACAGTATCACAGTAGCTGTGCTCTGCCAAATGAGAAGCAATGGCAACAGAGCTTTCCTCTTTGAAGCTATTCTGCCACAATAAGAAAGAAGTCACCACCACCAGTCGCCAATGCATGACCCACAAGCACTCACTATGTCACCAAGCTTCTGGTAGCAGCGATTTTGTGAGGACATAAATGAATTTCTGGTGTGACAGGGCACTAAAAAGAGGAGTAGAGGCTAGGGAGCTAAAGAAGAGGGCGTTAAAGGGTTGAAGATGAATAAGAAAGTCAATAAAGATGATTTCAAAAGGGAGATGCAGACTGCCACGGGTTTGCCCTTCCAGTGAGAAATCAACGGCGGGGGAGACACTGAAAAACCGAGCGTGCACATCGAAGCTGCTCCCAGACGTCGGCTTTGAAGTCCAGGAGAGTGTGAAATAGCCTCACCTTGGTCGACTGGTGGAGAGGCGCATCCGGACTCAACATGCAGATGTCACCGTGCCAGCAACTCAGTCAGGAGGAAAAACTGGCCTCGCTTAACGTGACGAGGATCCATCTCCTGCCGTCTCCTGTCAAACTGTCGCCTCGGAAACATATCATTTGCCTGCAATGGTGCAACGCTTTCACGGTCTGAGGGCACAAAGAAATTCATCTGCGTTGACACACTGAGGCTCTCAGGCAGCGGACAGAGTGTTAAAAAGGCCGAGCGGACAAACTCGGTGCTTAACAATTTGGTTGCCTTGACAACAACATTACTTCTACCACAGTAAAGACAGTGCTAAGAGACCCGGTGAAGCAAATCTCACACAATACTGTAATTAATTTCATGTGCTCCCATTTTCTATATCTGGGCTAAGACACCAGACACAGAAAGCACATTTCAAGACTAAAAATAAGAAACCCCTTCAACTGTAATACCCTGAGTTACACATAGTCACTCGCAGTATTTGTATTAATTGCTGGAACTGGAGGAAATTTTGGATCCCTGTGCTGAACTTGTGGAGACTTAATAGGGTATGATTAGTGCTGAGGAGACAAGAGGGGAGAGAATAAAACTGAGACTTAAAAGGGACATGAAGAGAAAGCAGACAAAGAGATGATGACACAGTAAAGAGCTGGAAGGGAAGAGACCAACAAGGATCAATGTTTTGTTTCTTAAATGGGCTTTTATTTTTACAGGCAGGACCCACATCCAGTAACATCCCGTGTTAGAGCCAGTTAGGTTTACTGACCTATGTAGAAAGGCAGCGGACATTACATTGATGATTTACACTGCAATTGTTTTATACGAATAAACTACAGGCTTGTAAATGTGGTGGTAGTAAAATTAACTGTCAAGCAAAATCCAAAACTTATTTCCATATGAAAATAATTGGATAAATGATGAATTTGTTTTGCTGTTCGTGTCCTCGCAGGGTTGTTTTTATTCTAGTCTGAGAAAAGTTAAGATTGCTAATATTTTTTAGAATAACATGAAACTAAGACATTCTTTTGCAAATTATAAATACGATTGACACTGATAAGTGAAGCGTACATTACCTCACAACGCAAACTCACAGAGGTAACGTTCATTTGTTACAGCTGACTAAATCTGCTGACGATCAAGTCAATATCAAAACTTGATGGTCGCCAACTAAAACTTTTACCTTCTTACAACTTGTTCAAATGTTTTGTATCAGTAATAACGGGACTGTACTCAACAAAAGTTCATTGGTAAGATCTGTGAAGGAGACAACATCGCTACGGCAGAGAAAGGGACAAGAGAAGTGAGACGTTCATTCATTAATTAACCGCTAACATACCGCTTATCCTTCTCATGGTCGCGGGGGCGGCTGGAGACAAAACCAGCTGACATTGGGCAACGGCGGTAGAAGTTCTTACCTAAACTGTCGGTTGTAAAGATCCATCACACAGACCTCCAGTTTCAACTTGTACCTACTGTACCGCAGCTGTGTGCACATACAGCTCTCCTTCACAATGAAGGATTAACAACATTTTGATGATGTTCACTTTTGGTTTTCCCGCCAAATAAAGTGGTGTAGATAATCAGGCTTGTTTATAATCTGTCTGATCATCCGACCGCTCGTTTCTTTCTCTTTTCGGTCGAGTCCAGTGTTATCATAACTGATAGGATTGATGGCCCAAACTATTAAAGCAAGACCCAAGTTGTAATTAACTGGAATACCCTTCACTGATGTGAGTCTTACGTAATTAAAATTGTGCGCTCTTTTGATATGAAAACAATTAATCGTTGGGAGGAAGGTGGAGGAGGGGAAATCTCACACACACACAATACTGCCACAGACCTGCAGACTTTTATTCCTCCACAATACCTGAAAACACATGGCCTTCTTTATGGCATAGTACATTACCATCTCAATGAAGCTTGACCGTTGATGTCAGGCGTCTGCTTGAGCTGAGTGATGGCTGAGTCACGGCACCTCCGACACAGTTGCGGGCAAACGGGGGGCTTATTGATATCAATGGGTTGCTGGCTAATGGCTGAACCATAATGGCCACCACCGGGCCTACTCCTACGTATTGTCACTGATACAGCACAGCTCTCATTACACCTTGCTGGGGACAATTTAATTGAACTAACCCAATCAGAGCCCAGGAGCGCTCCGGTCTGCTGAACTCGGCAACGCCAGCAATAGAAGCTGATGGAAAAAAGATTAAAAATGTTGCTGCTGAATCACATTTTGCATATCCAACATTCCCTGCTATGTTTATTTGTGCTCGCAGAGATGAATTATGGGAAACGATAAGGCATCCGTGTAAGCGGCTCATGTAGCTTTCTGAGAGCAAACAGAACTGAGATGATATTCTTTGTAAATGTTTCTTTAGCAAGTGTAATGGGGTAAAGTGGTGTATGTGCAAAGTGAGCTGTTGAATATTCCTTTTCAATTATGTTTTAATGAACTGTGACAATGTGAGGCTCAGAGGGGAAATATGGATAAAATATTTGCTTGAAATTTAATTTCAAAGAGGGGAAACTGCAGGAGGGCTGCACAGAGAAATGTTGGCTGCCTGTTTTCACACAAACACATACACACACACACACACACACACAAACAACCACAAACACACACATTGCACTCACAAGAGCTAAAAGTAATGCTTTAAGTCCTTCTCTCTTCACACACACACACACACACACACACACACACACATACACACACACACACACTCAGGTTTAAAGTGATTTAGTCGTTCTTTCTCACTGACTCACACACACACACACACACACACACACACACACACACACACACACACGTTTACATCTGAGATTAATGGAAACGTAACCCAGTGTGACCTACAGAGTTACTGTTGCTTCAACAACTGCCTCCTCGTCACAACCTGCACTGTCAAAATAGCGGCCACACACAGCCAATCACGGCACACTTCAAAGGCCTTTTCGCCCAATTGCATTTGGCAGCCCGACTCCAGATCACAGCTTACTGAGCAAAGCGGAGAACAGTTTCTGAGTTAACATCCCCCAGCAGAATGCCTTTTATGGATAAACCAATACATTGCAAGAAAAGAGATGCACCAGAGTTCACAGACAAACACACAAACATAAGCAGTGCACACACAAACAGCCAGCGCACGCCTGCACCGTCTGGATGGGAACATTTGCTGTGCAGTGCGGACTGGAAGCTGCAGCGAGTGTAGATCATCTGAGGTAATCAAACTCCAACAGGGACCCTTGTCAGGTCAGATCTCAACAGGATTTCAACATGAATCCGTCTAAAGCTCTCCACTGTTGTACAGGGACCACTCAACGAGCAGTCAATTTGGTGTGTGGAGGAAGTTTTGGGAGGGAAATGCGTTAGGAAGCCAGAATGCCTACAGTGCATTATTAAGCACCCGGTATCTGGGACAAAGTCCTAAGTAAAAGGTCATCTGCATAGTTTGAAGATGCATCATGCAAATCAACTGCTTCACATTTGCATAGAGATGAAACGACGCTCAATCTTGGTCTTAACTCAACATTTGTGGAGGACATACTTTAACACAGTTCTAGTGGCTGCAAAAACTTCAAGCTACACTGATCAAGTTTTTCATATAAAAATGAGCAGGTGTAATGTGAAAGGAATCACTCATAGTGTTGAGAATTATCATTCATCAGCAGTTCCCCTCAGCTTTATGGAGCGTTTTTAGCATCTTTCAGCCCGTTGATCTGTTTTTACCAACCACATATTTACTGTTTTGGTTCATTCCCTTCACTCTCATGAACAATCTGAGATGCAGCAGGCAGCTGTTGTCTACTACCTCTCTAGCACAAAACACTGAAAAGTGAGCAACTACCTGTTGAATAGTGTAGCAATTAGCAGCTGAAGCAGCATATATTTCTCTCAGGAGTCGGCACAGATCAGACTAAAGCTAGTATGGGAGTGAATACTGCAGTAAACATTTGTCAGGTGGCCCAGAAGCACAACTCCAAAATGAATGCTAATGCGTCTCCATGTCTTCTTGATGTGTAAATAAGCAAATGTTTTGGTTAATACGTTCATTAAAGCAACCTAATGACATGATAATATTTCAATCTTGTGCTTAAATCTTGTGGCCTTAAAAATTCATTTATACTATTTAATTCTTTTCAGGCTTTTTTTCTCTCCCTGTACGTGACTTTCCATTGCTTTATTGCTATTTTAAATTTACACATTTTGACATTTGTTGGATTTCAGTTTCTCTTAATAAGTTAGAACTTAATCTGATTAAATTAATTACTGATCAGCCCTTTTGGTCAATTAAATATGCACAAATAGTGGAAAATGCATCTCACAGATTCTCAGCTCAACTTTACATATTCAAATTGCTTGTTTTGTCCAACCAGCAGTCTAAAACCTAAAGACATTCAGTTTACTATCATAGAAGAGTAAGAAAACCAGGAAACAGTTACATTTGAAAAACTGGAACCACTTCCTTTTTTGGTATTTTTGCTTTAAAAATGGAAACGGTTGCAGATTGTTTCTAATTTTTCGGTTGGAGGAGCAGTATTACAGGTCTGCACTACGGTGGCACTCGAAATGTAGCACAGCCTGAAATTATTTGGTCAATTCAGAGTTCACTTACTTCAGTTCAAATAAAACAGGTAAGTGCAAATTAAACCTCATGAATCATGACCTTTTTTTAAAACCTATTATTCCTGTGCATTACTGCTTCCCATGTGACGACCTTTAAGGGACTAGTTCCCTCGGAGACTCTGATTAGAGTCATAAATTTGACAGCGGATACCGTTATCTCGCGCCTGTGAGTAAAACTACTACTGGCCCATCCAGGTCAGCTCTCTCAGCTCGGCCACAACAGTGAAACTGGTCAACCATCTCAAATTCTCCCATGCACCCCCCCCCCTCTGGAAACATCCCCATCACAGGCTGCCCATGGCTGTCTGTGCTGGACTCGCAGCTCTGGTGCTGGCACACATAAAAGGGCGGCTAAAGGAGCTGCAGCCACGGTCCAATAAGGACAGCAGACTCGCTGCACTGAGAGTCTTCTCTCACATGGCCGGGTATCACACACTTTCTCTTCAAGTGTCCTCCAACAAAAAACAATCACATCACATATGGCTTTTCAGTCTTACATGAGGGTGCTTGACTCAGCAGATGGGTCATTGCTCCGTCATCTGTCTCAGTAAATTGTAGCATGTGACATTTATGTTATTTTCATTAAAGCCATTTGGCATTTTAGCCAACTGTCCTTTACTTTTTGGAATGTCATAGCAGGAAGCAACACTATTCAGATTCTCTAATCTGCATTGTTGGAAATAGAAAAGAAAAAGAGGAAGTGGAAGCAGCTCTTTCAGAATAATGTTGATCCCTGGAAAAATCCTGGATTCCTGGAGGTATGTTCATTAGCAAATTCAAAATATGCAACAAACAAGTAAATGAAAATGTACAGTATGTGTGTATGTGAATGTTCTGTTGTAGAGACATTAAGCCTTTTTACAAAACTACAAGATCCACATGATAAATTCAACTGACGGACCACTGGATCAGCCTTTAAACTCTCAAACGGAGCACGAGTGACTAAAGAAAATCAACATTTAAACAGACCAGTGATGCGCGCTCAATTTTCCCAATAATGACGGCGCAAAGCATCTCATTGATTTTTCTGCATGTGAGAAGAGGTTAATTACAATCTCAGCAGCGGTCAGCGCCACGCGTTCGTCTGGAGGTCACGACAAGAGACTGGACTCTGTGTGTAAGTTTGGGCAACAAAATCCAAGAGAAGTTTTCATCCCAGGAAATTGACCTTAGCTTGAAGGGCTACAGCAGAGCAGTTGATGAATAGAGAAACACTGTGTTTTTCCACCACTGATCCATACCGCCCATTTACCGTTTAGGGCTCCCTAAAGTGCTGGATTTTGTTCCAGCAGAAAGAGGGCATTTCGGGCAAACAGCACTCGACATAAAGGCTTTCAAGGCTTCAAGAGCAGAGAAGGGGCCGCTCTATATGGCAGCTTTCAAGGCTCATCTTTGATTCCGGCCTCGGATGTTTTCCATGTTCTCCATCTCATTTAATGCTTGAACAATACAAAGCAGTGGGTCATACACTGGAGGAGGAAGGGGTATGGG
>NW_019525057.1:494697-495718 GCF_002814215.2 Seriola lalandi dorsalis
GGGGGGTGGGGGGGGCACCCACAACAAGAGAGGCACAATGACTAAATAAATGCTTTGGTACAATGGCAAAACGTGGACAAGATCATATGAGGACTGTTTTGGATGATGCTCCATAAGTCACAGATTCAAAAACTTTCTGATTCTCATTAACTACACTGCAAAGCAAAAGCACAATCAATTGACGACCAATCAGTCACTAATAGGCACCCGCTGAGATAAATCAGGCAGGTCATGACGCATCTCGTCACGGTTTCTGTTTAGTTGCAATTTTAAAAGGTCATAGCAACTGTGCTTGTTCTGCCTGAAGCTGCATATTCAATAAAAATAACAGTGTGGACATTAACTACTATTTAAGACAATTAAATCATTAATCCAATCAAAATGTTGGGGATAGTTTCGAAAAAGTCATTCTGTCTCAACTAGTGAGAAAACTGCAGGCTGGAGACGGCTGGTTATATCTCAGGATTTGATGTTGTGGGATTTGCTGCTTTTCTCTGTTTTGCATGATTGTAAATTGAAGATCTGTCTGAATATATAACTGTTGGTCAGCTGAAACAAGCTGTTTTAAAGATGTCATCTAGAATTCTGGAAAATCATGATCATTTTCCACAAGACGTCACTTTGGGCTCTGGAAACCTTCAATTAACGTATCAAGGACTAATGAAAATAATCATTACCGTAGGCCGTCTCTATATAGATGTAACAAGAAAAGAGCATGTTTGCATCTTTTTGTAGTACAAGTTCAGTTTTTTCTGTTCTTTTCTGGGCACCACTGGGGGAAATTCCACCTGTCATGTCCTATCACTGTTGCATGCTGGTTCACGTAGTTCAAGTAGCTGAAGGCTGCAGAGGACTCAAACTTCCACGGACAGCTCCATCAACTGGTTTACCGACATCTCCCTCTGAACCTTTTTCTCTCCCCCTCGCTCCTCTCCTCTTGGAGTCTCAGGCAGGGACACAAATTCATGCAGTCTTGCGGAGACACCCCATGCTGGCTGTGTGGCTGCAGCCCCCCCACCCC
>NW_019525057.1:495738-497992 GCF_002814215.2 Seriola lalandi dorsalis
GGCTCCACTCGCCCCGAGGCCAAGTGGGAACGCGCAGCATGTCATGCGATTGAGTCTACAGCTCAGAGCCCCTCCACAGACATGACTTCTTGCTCCACAGTTTGATCAGCATCAGTGTCAACCCCCTCCCCCCACCTCGTACTATTACTTCCAGTGTCTGGGCCAGTGAGCTGCCAGGAACTGATCTCTGACCTCTGTGAATTAGTCTCCTCTTCAGACATGTTTACAGACGCCGTGCTGCGTCAGTTTCACTTACAAATAAAATGAAGCCTGAGCTGCCAAGTAGCAAATTGAGAGAACAAACACCTCGAGCCTTGAAATTTCTTCTTCCCTGAATCTTATTATACCTCAGCTCTTTTTCTCCTACTGTAGCTCCACCCCCCCCCTCCCCCATCCACTCACCCCTAACAAGAGTGGTGTCGGCAGAGAACTCTGGAGAGGGAGAAGTTCATCAGCAAATGGCTCCCTAAAACCCAATCTCATTTATATGCAGATGAAATAAATATTGATGCGCTGCCATGCTCTCGTTGTGTTTTGCCTAATTGATGCCAGCGTTCTTGTATCACTCGTGCTAGGTACGACTATTGGCAAGAGGCTGACTCGGTGATATGACTCGCCGCAGACACAACAAAGCTGGAGCGAGTGCTTAAAGTGAGCAGGCAGACAGCACTACACAGTCCCCCTGAAACAAAGCAAACAAATGGAGTGAAGTGACATACAGACAACAGAGAGGCTGTGCCTGTGATGATTCATTGATGAGTGGGCGTGTGGAGAATACATATATTAAGAGCTTTAAAGTAAGTCCTGACATCATATACGAATGAAGCATACTCATAAATAAAGCTCACAATCCTTTTAAGGCTGAAACCAACATTTTTTTCATTACAGTGATTCTGGTGATTATATTGTGAAAAATAATTCTCACTTCCCAGAACTCATATTGTCCAAATCCAAAAGATTAAGCTGCTGGTTTCTTTTAATATCTCAAATATTGGATTGATCACAATGAAATCTGGTTTACACATTCATACACCGAGATGACTTTGGTGATAACTTACCATTTATTAGTCAATATTTTATTTTCCCATCCCTTCCCGTTTATGACCAAACGCATGAGAAGCTAACGACAGCCTCAGCTCTGCTTTGTGTTACGTGCTCATTATCAAACGTTAGCATGTTGACTAAATGAAGACGGTGAGCATGGTAAACAGTACTTTTGCCAAACATCACCACGAGCATTGGCATTTGTGAGCATGTTAGCATGTTGATGTTAGCATTTAGCTCAAAGTAGGGCCACACAATTAATCGAAACCATTCACACATATGGACTGAAGAAACTAAGAGAGGCTTTGCAGCCCTGCACTCCCACTGAGCTCGACAGACAGAAAGCCACACCACAGGGGAAAGTTGAGAAAGATTAAACTTTATGCAAATATCCGCTGATGCAGTGCAAGCGACAGCCACATGAAACTGATCATCTTGATTCCAGTGGAACTGGAAGCACAGAGCTGCAAAGGAGCTTTTAACTTTTTAAACTTTAAATAAAACGGAGGGAAAGTTGATCATCGCCGTCTCTGGCTTCCCAATTCTGTACGGCGCTTCTTTAATGACATGTAGAAACAAATCAGCGACTTTTCTGGTGTCTGATGGCAGCGAATACATCAGACAACAACTGTCCGGTCAGAGTATGTAAATTAAAACCCAGAACCACTGATTCACGTGAGGCCAAACACTGCCCACTACACCACAAAGTATATCCTCACAGAGCTGCTAACGTAGCTGTCGGCTGATTAATGATAAATGACTTACTCAATTAATCAACTATTGTTTTAGCATTACATACATTTCTAAGGGACTGAGGGAAATTCCATTCAGGAAGTTGGTAACTACAATGAAGAATAACTTGATGCAGCATTATTCCTTGTATTACTCATCTCTTTATGCAATAGACCATGTCTGCTCGTGTGCTTAAATGTGGCTTGTTATCAGGCATGTGATCAAATCACTACCGATCTGCAGGTGACTCTCATTAGCTCAGAAACCTGAAGCAACGTTGACAAGCGCACAACAATTAAAGCTTAAAGCGTTAATTAGTTTGAATCTTGCTGGCTGCTGTCTAGGTACAAATGGAGTAAATACGTAATCAAGTGGAGGATGATAAATGGGAGAGAACAGGCTCGCTTCAACTCGTATTAAGAGGCTTTACATACGCTCAAGTGCCGTCGACGTGAGCTATAGAAGAAGAGAGCAGAAC
>NW_019525057.1:498012-625512 GCF_002814215.2 Seriola lalandi dorsalis
GGGGGGGGTTCTCTGTTGTATTGGGATCAGTCCTCTGAGCTGTCACAATATTGTTGCCTCAGTGCCACACGCTCCGCCACAGTACAAATCTTTTTCAGCAGGAGCAAAAATGTCTCCTGACATGTTGAAAATGCTCAAAAAGCTGCTATTTGTGAAAGTCACTAGCATAATAAGGATGAGCCATGCAGGCTGAACGCCGTTCCGTTTTTTAAAAAAAGCTGTAACCTACCACGCTACCGTTACAATGGCCTAACAAAATGTGTTGAATGCATTCAATTCCTCATAAAACATTTTGTAAAGCCTGTGTTTTGAAAAGCATCGTTTACATCAGCCAGAAGTCGTCTTCACTCCTGACTTTTTCTGACGACAGTTCTCAGCCACCAACTGTGGATAAGTGGAATAATGAGAGACTGTCAACAGAAACCTGTGTCATGTTGCTGTGTGTGTCTGTGCCTTGTTTGTGTAGTAGTGCTCAAAAACTCTGAGTTGGAGCCTTTAACTAATCTATCAAATAATTTATGAAGGATGCAGTTTCTCTAGTTTTGGGATTTACCGCTTGTTTCTGTCTCATATCATTATTAAAAGGGAATTGCACCAATTTTATACATCAATGTCTGTTTAGACGTCTTAGTGTATGTGAAAAAGGTTATATAAAACCTGGAACAGTGCATAATTGAGAAAAATAGGCACTTTCTCTGTCGTGATTATTTTTGAAGACCAATATAAAGAGACAGCGTAAAGTGAGTGACACTCGGAGCAGCAGCCTTATCAACTGATCAGATAACTCTCAGCGCTCGCATCACTTTTTATATCAGTGGGCGCCGCACATCTAGTAGAAAGTGTGTGGTTATGGTGAGAATCCAAAGTTGTCCAGTGCTGTGCTCCAGCAGTGAGCTGTGCAGAGGGAGAGAGCCTGCAGCCCCAGTCCTATTTTCAGCTTCAGTGGGCAGAGGAGAGGAGAGAGCCAGGCCAACTCAGGGCAGACAGGATCAACTCCAACCCCCGTTTAACCCTACACAGTCCACTTCACACATTCGCAGACAACACAGACACGCACACACACACACAAACACACACAAACACACACAAACACACACGTAAAGTGGCTCATTCAAACAAGCAATGCTCAAACACAAGGTGAAATGCATTATGGTGACAGAGGTGTCATGGCATAAATAATAGACAAGACTGACAATGAGATATAGAGTGTTTCTGAGAAGAGTAACGATGTACATTCAATACCCAGTGACACATGTAACATTCACTGACAAAACTAATCTCCACATTTCTAAGACGACAGAAATGATTGCTTTATTAAAAGATATATTTTTTATTTGTTAACTATTCTTTCAAAACTGGAAACTAACAATATCTCCCTATAAAGAATATATCATAGGCTGAGAACCATGATTTTATATCACATGGCCTGGTTGCACTGTAATTCAGGCCATCATCCTCACATCAGCTTATATATTACAGTAGAAATTTGTGAGCGATTGATTGAACAGTTGTGTGACACTATATCCATTAAATTTGGGTTTAATTAACTCGATAGACAGACTTTGGCTGTTTGGTTTTGTGTCATTTCCACTTAAAGTCAGATTTTCAACAAGAAATCGTAATTACAACTTGGTTGATGATGGTGACGATGAGGACGATGATGATGATGATGGTCGCATCCAAGTTACAAGTTATAAACTGGTAAATATAAAACCCCAGTAAAGCGAAAAGACACTGTAGAGATCCCTGCACTGTCTGGAAGACTTGTGTTTTCGACACTGACAGTTCCAAAGACAGACAAAGGACCCTGCAGTGATGCTGAACGTCCTCATTTTTTCTGGAATAAACTAATAATTTTTAATTACTTAACTGAATTAATCAGTGAATGAGCCATTACAAACACAGGTGTTTGCCCAAACAGGCCCAAACAACTGCCGCATCAGTTCTTTCTGAAGGTGAGGGGCAAACTAGGGAAAATACAAGTAAAAAAAATGTACCTAGTATTTACATTGTGTGCAGTGATTGTTAAGTCACATAAAAATGTTTTCAATGTGTCATCAGTGGACTGCACATCCTACTGCATCATTAACTAGCCGTCTGTTGTTAACCATCGACTAATGGACTCCCAGGCAGTCTTACAAATGGGTATTTGGCTCATGATTGATTGTCAAGTGAAATGTCATCTCATTTCACCCCATTAGAAGGAACCAATCACATTACATTAGTGTCAGTGCCACTGACACATGCTTGCAATACCACAGCGCAGGGAATACAAGCGCCCCCCCCAGGGTGGCTGCAGCGTCAACAACGCAGACTAAAGAGGGAGGAAAAGATTGGCTGCCATTTACAGAGCTGAGAACAATATTTCATTGGCTGGAGCTGTGAATCCGACAAAAAGGCAGTAAAAGGTTAACAAAAAAGTCAAATATAGACTATCACAGAATTCAACTTGTTAGTTAAATAAATAAAGTTGAGTGTAAAGAGAAAAAAAAACGCTTTAAACTTTCCCCTTAATCTACAAACAACTGTTTAAAATTGAGAAACTTCCTTTGTTTTTAATTTTGTACTTCAAATAATTTAGTTATTCCCCGCTCCAGTTCTAACTGTCCCTATGCTTTTAGGATGCTGAGCATGAATGGTGGTGAACACAGATCACAGCAAAGGAGAGGGCTATGTGGCTACTGGCTAGTTTAGTTTGCAGTCAGCTCTGTGCTTTCCAGCTAGCTACCTTGCTTCAGCTAAATGTATGTGTCAATGCTAATGCGAATACTGCACACTGCTGTGGTGTCGCTGTAACCCCTTGTGCAAAGTTAGCTGCAGCTAGTAATGAGCTGCAAAAGCATGTGCTGCTCAGGGAGTAGCTAACATGCAATCATAGAATTTATTTTTTAAGATTTAAGAGTTAAGAGTTAAATGAAAGGTATATGTCTTTTTATATTTCTTTTTATGACACTATGGGGCTCCATAATGCCACTACAGTAAGCAACAGTCTTTTGCTTTCCCTTTGAACCATGTCTACCTGTAAAACACGTGTACAACATGATTTGAAATCAGTTTGAAAAGCAATATTCACCTTGTTCTTTCTTCTCACTGAAAACTAAATTACAGAACTGCTCCACAATTTTAAACAAAGGAAAAGGTCAGGGTATAATAAAGGCGTTTTGTAAATGTACATTTGAAATGCTCTCCTTCACCGCACATTCACATTTTATGAGATTCTGTTGTATACCCAAACCCAAGTTCACCATTCAAAGCCCATTGTTTCAAGTATTAAAAGACTGTAACATACTATTGATTCTTTGGAGAAGATATTTGTCTTTTCCATTCTGCCTTCCCAGATCCACAGCTCAAGTTAAAGAAGCAGCACACAAAAGTATTAGTATTAGGGCATCAGCTTCATTTTCAAGGACACATCAGCAGGGTGCAGATGTTTGTTGGGTCATTAGAGGGCTGCCATGATTTTTTATGCAGCCCTTCCTCATAAAATCTACAGAACAGGCAGCCGGAGTTATTTATTTGCTGTAAAACACCAAAGTATGTTCCAGAGTCAGACCCACTTTCTTTCACAGGGATTGATTATGGCTGTCACCATCGTTTCCTTTTATAGTGACCAATCGGATTTGAACACTAGTTGTTAGCACACAAGATTAAACATTTATGTGAGGCTGAGAGTCTGTGTCAGACCTGAACCACTCTGCGTCTCTGACTTCTTCTCAGGCCACTGACTTAGCAGCAGCAAAACAATTCCTCTGCGTCAGGTTTCACGTCCCATTTCTTTCCATTTTCAGGTGAATGCTATTTTTGCATGCAGGTATGTGCATGTGTAAAAGAGGGCTGTGTAAGCAAGAGAGGTAGAATGTGTGTGTGTGTGTGTGTGTGCGTGTGTGTATCTGTGTGTGTGTCTCAAACTCTACATCATGTCTGTGTCTGTTACAGGAGAAAGAGTGGGTGAGGGGGGGCTGCAGCTGACTGCAGCTCGAGACTGCCATCTATAGGGACTGACAAGCTGAGATGATAGAGATCCATCCAGTAGATAAAACACAGTGAACGGCGGAGTGGGTTTTGCTTCCACTTACTCTTCAGTGTGAGTGTGATTCATGTCGACGAGGCTAATACTTCCTGAAAACACCAACATATTGGATTTGATCAGTGCTAAGGGTTAACAGATCCTCCACCATGCACTCTATGGTTGCTTTTACTCCTGTAGCTAAATTCATCTGGTCTGGACCTCTTACTGATAGTATGTTCCATGTTTACACAAATGAACCAAGAGCTGTAAACATGGAGGGACATGGACTGACAGGTAACTCTCATGAAGGAAAATCTAATTCTGGTGAGAGACAGCAGGTGAAGCCGCACTTTACCAAGTTCATTTCCTTTATCACGGCTGTAATACGACCTTGTATAACATGTATATTGATGAACAAGCAGACACAGGAGGATAACATGCTGTCTTGTACTGTATGAGCACTAACAAACTCCAATAACTAATCACACCAGTACTAACGAGTTGCACTTAGAGGACCTCCCCTTTCGGGCGATTTGACAGAGTTTGACGTTTGACGAAACAAAGAGTTCGTCTGAACCAAACAGTTTGGTTTGGACTAATTACCTTTAAATTAAGTCATCCAATCAACTCAAGGTTCATCTTTCTTGTCTGTGAAAATTCAATCTTCTTTCCAATCAACAAGATGTCTCATACACTGACTGTACCAACAAATCATCGATGACACATGTAATCAAAATCAGAAAGTATCCCATATGGCATGTTGGGAATGCAGCCAACGACTCAGGATCATTTCTTTTCAGAAAGGTTAAAAAGTAAAGGATGAAAACTTTGAGTGGGCATTGGATTTATCAGTGAAAGTAATTCAGACATAAAGCATTCAACGGAGAGCATCTCCGCAACCTTAAATACACTTTGCACACCTACTTGGCTGGAAACACAGAACCACTGCAGGCAAAAGGTAAGTCAGTTTGGGTTTTAGAGCCAAGTTCACCAAGACCTTGATGAACTGAAATGCGATTTTCAGTGCAGAATTATGTGTTTCACAGGAAGGAATAAACAGCTTTTTCTTCAAAGGCAAACATGAAAGTCCAGATTTACAGGTCTTACAGCAGGAGGCTATTTAGAGGGAAACAAACCTAAAAACTCTAAATTTTGAGCTACATAGGAAAAACTCAAAGCTTGTTTTTGTCTAAATCCACAAGCAAACAAATCATAGCTGTGACTTGATTTTAGATGAGTAAATTTGTCCAAGTGTGTTGTTGGGAGGGCCATTTTATTTAGCCAGCCTGTGTCTCTTTCTCATTACTTGCGGATTACCTCTTGAGTCCTTTATAATAAGGCCAGCGATGAAGACAGTAATCACAGTGTGTCAAATGCAGCGGGGGGAACAATGGCTCATACTCCATAAACACAGCAATTTTCTTCAAACTATCAGCTCGTGTTGCAATAAAGTTTGACTACGCTACCTGCCCTGGAAATAGACAGCGACAGCGAGATTGCATAACTTAACAAAAGGCTGAACATGTCCATTAAGATGTCCTGGCTGAGCTCTAAGATAGAAGTTGGGTAAAAGTGTAGAGAAAGTTGAGTGAGTGCAGAGGAGACTTCTACCTTTTTATTAGAGAGCTACTCTTAGATACCCTTAATTATTCAGGAGCTCTGAAAGTGGCGTCTTTACAGAGTAAAACAGCGGACGTGATAATGCAGAGCTCTCCATCCTCACAAAGACTTTGATGTCTTTTTCTCATCCAAGGCAAAAAGGAAAAAAAAAAAGAAAAGAAAGACGTGATGTGAAATAATCACTTCAGATAAAAATAAGACTCCATCTTCTCAGCAGCCTCCTATTGACTTCCCTTCTCCAGCTTTCCATGCTTGATTTTTTTCCTGCTACATGGTCCCTACTTGTAGCTCTAGGCAACATATCTCAGGTGTCCTCCCTTCAAAGTCAATGGGCTGCGTAGCAAATCCAATATAAAACCCCTCTATTGGAAAAAGACAGATACCTATAAACCAGTCAGAGTTTTTTTCCCAGGTACTACGTCTCAATCTGACTCCTACGTCCCAGACGCAGACTTCATTTCCGTTTGTGTCAAACTTGTCGGGTTCAATTACCTGAAGCAAGTGTTTTCCTCCGCTCGTGCAACGTCTGTATCCTAATTGCTCATAAACAGTCAGTGCGGCGCTCCCAGGCTCCGTTTTCAGCGGTGACGGCGCAATTAGTTCACAAATGAGCAGCTTATATTCGTAGCCTCGCAACAGATTATTCATCTCCCAGCGGTGGCAGGGGAAAAGCTTTGAGACGCTTGCTCAGCACTCACCTCTCCAACCACGTATTCTCCAAACTCCCCAAACACAGTGGAAATCATACAGTACTCAACAGTCTCAATGCCATTGTTCACATGTGCGCACGTGATGCATGGGTTTAAACAAGTGGGAAACATCAGTTACACCAGGGAACGCGCCATTGTTAACAGTAGAGGCTTATGAACAAAGCACATGCTCACGCACACAACAAACAGTAGACAGCTTTATACACACACAGCAGATAAACTGTAAATGTGTGCTTAAATGTATTTTAGTTTTGACCTATTTTCACTTAAAACATATGAGAAAGATGTTTTATTTTGAAAACCTTTTCACCTGGATTTGATGTCCCACTAAACAAGTTGTCATGTTTTGCGACAGGAAAACACTGTTCGCTGTATTTCATAGTAAAATAGGTCTCTCTTGAAATTCTACTTGTAACAAACAATGACGACAAACATGGAGAAAAAAATGCAAATGAGCTGCTGCATCAGTGTGTGCTTTGATTAATATTATTAAGTAGTTTTTTGAAACAACAGTGTTTGTGCTACACATGGTAAAAACCAGATTTCACACTGATCTTATACCATTGATCTCTCACCATTTATAAACATTATATTATATATTTGTGGAAATACATATATAGCATTTAAACTAAATTGCCAGTTTATTAGGTACACCTATGTATCCTCCTTTATATCCAGTAACTAGTGGAGGGCAAACACCTCTCGGTATAACACAACACAGCTCAAACACACCACAAACCGCAGTCTGCACAACGACAATGAGGTTGTTCAACTCCAGGCACAAGGTCCACTTACTGGATATTTTGCTGGAACTTTCGGTCACATCATGTGGTCATCATCAGCCGATAGAGTTTGTTAAGTTGATGTGGCTAAAAGCTGAAATCCAGCTCCTATTCTCCAGGATCAAGCTCAAAGCATCAAGTCAAACAAGACCTCTCTGACACAGTCCAAACAAAAACTGAGCACTACAACCTTTATGAGAATTTATTGCACAACTCTCGTATAGGACCGCAGTAGATTTTGCAAGGTATACCCACTGTACCTATAACATAAATAGATTCATAAAAGCTTAAACTCACAGCTAGCAAGGAAGTGCAAAAAAAGGTTTCTATGCACATACACCTACACACACACACAGACAAACACAAACACATCTCTGTGGGCAGAGATACCTCGGCTTTGTTCCACCACACAGCAGTAGTTTTTCTTAAACCGGCTCCTCGGGTCACCTTCAGCAGTGAAGCACCCCGAGGCTTCACTCACACACAGGCCACCTGTCTACGACACACAGCCTCTGTGGACCCATAATCCTCCACCTGAGAGGGCTGCAGCAGACTGGATCCTCTCCGATGCTCTGGGCGGAGCTAAGGCTGCTTTTGTTTATCAGAGCCGAGGTAGGCAGCGTGTGAATGTTCAAGACGAATGACACTTGACGTTCTCTTTGACAGCGTTTCATATCGGGAACGCTCGTTAAGCTCAAAGTGAGCTCCTTCATTTTTCTCTATGAAAACAAATCATTTTCACAAAGATGGATGCTGGAGGGAGCCACAGCTCTCAGATCTAAAAGAAAAAAAAAATCATAATAATATATTCACCTGATTACCGGGACACATTGACGTGCCTGCCTCAGTCTTCAGATAGTTTTCCATATTGTCACAGTTTTCAATTTCAGCATTGGGGCTATAATGACATCTATTTTTCATTTAGATTTGCTGAGGACGGAGAAGTCAGATGTTACAGAGCGGGAATAATTATCTGTTCGTATAAAGGAAGCCCTGCTCAATATACACTACACCCGAGGAACGGCAGACACAAGCGCGGAAAGATGAAATTACATTATGTTGCTCCATTTTAAATGAATCAAATATCAGTGTTTGTGTGACAGGGAAAAGTGAGAATGAAGAGTTGACGTAGCTTTTTAAATTTCTGTTACACTGTTAGAAACTCGGTTGGCCTCCAAACTTCACCTTGATCTTCCTGCTTACTGTCTCCAAATAAAAATGATTTAGTGAGTTTTTATTTCAACTGTCAATGTGATGAACATGACAACATCTGAAATGGTGGGTGTGCAGACTTTCTTTTATTACACAGCGTTTATGACGGTGAGCAGCAGCTGATTACATTCACCTGCGGGCTGCTGTGATTTCTGGGAGGTAGTCATTTGTATTTATTGGGACTATTAAAAAATGAATGCAAATTTGACAAGAAAAAACGAGTTTAACCATTTCTTGTTACTTGTTGTTTACTTAAAGAGACTCATGATGCGTAAAGAGCTGATTATCTTCACATTTCTCTCTTCACTTTTCTGCAAAAGACCTTGTTCACTGGTGATCGGCATCTTCTGGCAGAAATCGACAACTTCTTGGTGCAAGGTGAGAAAAAAGATAGAAAAACTAGTTTAAATCTGAGGCTAATATGGTTCAAATTAAATTATAGGGATCAGTAAAAGTGAGCCTACGTGTCACTTATGGAGTGTTTATGAGTGAGGTGCTAATCGGTCAGATATATCCGAAACCAAAACCAGATGTAGATGGAGGAAGTGGACATACATGCAGTTGTGTTTATACCACAACGGGAGTCACATGTGTGTGTCTGTCTGTACAGTCACAAATACAGAGCCATGCATCAACACATGTGACATTTTTGCCACTGGCCCATGTGGACCTTTGCTGCCACACAGTTGGTTAAAAAGTTCTGGTTAAGAGAAGAGTTAATTTAGCTCCCGTTCCTGATTTGATGCGATCCGATTCAATACTGAGTCAGTCAGAGATATTTCATTTACAATAAATAACCAATGCTGCTTGGATATGAAGATTCTCGGTGCTAATGCTGTAAATTGTTCCTCTAACCTGGTCCATTATCAGAAATATTAATGTTTACATTATAAATGGACCCCAATGCGCCTTTTAATCTAACGTGACCAACAGTCTAGACTCGCATCTCAAGAAATAATAATACAGCTTCACACATAAAGGGACACTGGAAAAGGCAAATATTAAAAAATCAATCTAAATTCAAATGAATGATAATCGTTTTTTTCAGCCCAGCCCTAACCTCCATTTAAAGTCCATTAACTCACTTGCTCTGGAACTTTTGACCAATATCATGCGGTCTTCATCTGTAGATTTTATTTGCTCTGCTGTCTTGTATTTTGTAGACGTTGAAACTTTCACCCATTTTAGGAAACTTAACGAAAAAACCAACCAAAACTACAACAATCAGTCACAATCATGGCTAAAAGAAACCAGCGTCGACAGGTGGCAGGAGGCTGAAACAAAAAGCCACCACACTGTTGCATGCTAACAGCCAGTAGCCTGCAGCACAACAAGATGCATTCACAGCCAACGACACGAACACCCTCCTCCATAATGAACCCAGATGCAAAACCGTCAACAAACAAGTGTAATTTCCTCCCTGCACTGAAAAACAACTGTACACCGAAAGCATGGCGCGTTATTGAAGCTGCAAACTATTCTTAGGGAGAGAGTGGGCGTCTTGCCCTGTTTCTGCAGGGCTTTCATAGTGGGATGAGCATAGCTGAGTGTCTGGCACATTGGATGCACACACACACACACACACACACACACAAACTCACACACGAAGATGCACACATCCGCACACATCTACAAACAAAAGGACAGCAAATTGCATCTATTCACACACATTTCTTTTCACGCAACACACACCTTCTCTTTCAGCAGCAGGAGAAGTCGGGGGGCCCGGGATCTGCTGTAATTGCTGGGGCCTTTGCTAGGCCGGCAGAACACAGACTCCTTGACGCACTAACTCGCTTATTAAACACTGACAATAGTCAAAAACCTCCTCCTTTACTCCCAGTAAAGCCTCCATACTGGCAGGAAGGGACGGCAGGATGTAGATACATGAGATACAACTAGGAAAATGAACAGATGCAAAGCTGAACGCAGGTTCTCCAGATGAGCCGAGATGAAGGAAGAGCTCACACAGAAGAAGAACAGATTGGGAATGTGTGCGAGAGATGCAGCAGAGCACCTGGAGGCTATTCAACTTCCTTCAGCTGTGTTTCCACCTCACTGTAAAGCACATTTTAGGGTCGACGTTTGAAATGTCACAAAAAATAAAGCAGGTATTACTCCCGTTTCTAACAGAAAGGTTAGAGTGAGCAATAAGAAAAAAAGTGGAGGAAGTTGTGTAAGAAAGGATTAGTATTTGGAAAAGTTATTATTGCCCTCTTTTCTCAGGTAATCTTTGCCGTGTTTCGTGCTGTCTGAAGATAAAAACAACAAAAAGAAGTCGGCTAATTCTCCAGTAATGGTCGAGCACCTGCAGCAAGCACCTTATTCATACAAGTGGCAGCCACTGTGACCTTTCTGGGATGTTGTGGTGGGCAGGTATTTCACAGGCGACATTTCGGAGTGCCCCAAAGCCACGTCTCTACTCGTCCGCCATCAGGCCCGCACTCATTATTCTTTAAACATGTTTCATTTCTATTGATCGGATCACTTTGCTATCAAAAAAAAAAGAGGGTAAAAGTTTGCTTTTCTTCTAATTTTCCCAAATTTTATTCATTAAACCTCGTGAAAAGAATCATTGTACAAGGCGTAAACAGCTGTGGCATTCACATGACTGAAGCGGAGACAGCCAGAAATCATATTAGCCAGTCACAGCCTTCCATTTCCCTCTCAGGCATTACTTCCATCTAATTTGTCTGTAATTAGATGACCAGGATTCATCCTACTGAGTGATTAATTACTCACAAAGATGATGAGACCCCCCCCACACACACACACTCTCTCTCTCCCCCCTTTTCCCCTCCAGGTAGTTACCATGGCGATGGGAGTGTCACAAGCACTTATCTGAAGGAGGGGATGTTGGATCGACATGAACAAACACACACACGAGGGGCGTGGATCCTCTCAGATCATTCAGCGTTGATGCAGATTCGTGGTTCACACTGATGTCAGTAAATGAAATGAAAGATCCAAAATAGTTCGATGTTCCATTCAATACGAATTTTAAATATTTCCTTGTCTTCTATCACACACATGCAATCTTAAATCTTGATAAAAGGTACATTTTTTTTTAAAAAAGGACAAAGATTTATTGATTCCAGTTTCTAAATTAAATGTGTTTTGGGTTTTGTGCTGTTATTCTGATGAAACAATCAATATGAAGATTTCATCTTGGGCTCTGGGAGATTCAATGTTCATTCTTCAGATTTTTGACATTTTATAAACCAAAAAAAATAATCAGGAAGAAAACTGGGAGATTAATCAATAATAAAAACATGAATCATAAGTCTCAGCAGTCACAAAACACATGATGCTAATGTCTGTTTCTGGTTAGTCCATCTGACAAACTGAGGGAACTTTATCACACTGAATTCAAGAAAAATAAAACTCCCACTTTATTTAATTTCAAGTAATAAGGCCTTAAACACCCTCCCTAAAAAGTCCACTGCTACAATAGTAATAACAACCCAGTGATACACAGGATAACTATGTGGACAGTCACCAAGGATTCATTTCTCACTAAAAATGCTGCTAACTGGAGATTGTTTACCACAGTTGCAGGGTCCTTCTCATTTGTTTAAATGTGGTCTTTTTTAACTGCACCACAGGGGCTCAGATGTTGCTAAATAAAAATCACTTATTTCTTTGGTTATTGCTTCCAACCATGAGATTTAGAGGCTGATGGAAGTAGCTGGTAACATTATTGTTCAGCTTCTGTTATTCTCAGCCACCTTGTTAAAGCTGTAAATAGGCCGGTGGTATCGAGTGTATAGTTAATGTTTTTTGCATTGATTTTTTATTTTTTATTTTAACTTTTTTTTTTAAATTGTGTTCTGCACAGATTTTCAGACAGGTGCATCAATTTCACCCACAATCGATTTATGTCCACATTCTTGCGAATACACTGTTCATAGATGGAGGTGTGTGTGATCTTTACACCCCTGAATGCAGCAGCAGCAGAGAGATCGCAACACAATCCAAGTTAAGAAAACACATGCGAATAAATGAAACACAAGCACAAATCAAGTACGCCTCCCGCCACTCAGATATAGACTCGACATATTGCGTTCACACGGCCAAAACCACAGTTTGTGAGCTCACGTGACCTTGATCTTTGACCTTTGACCACCAAATCTTAATCATTTCATCCTTGAGTACAAGTGAATGTTTGTGCCAAATTTGAAGAAGTTCCGTCAAGGCGTTACTGAGATATTGTGTCGACGAGAATGGGACAGACGGACAACCTGACAACAACATGGTATCTCCGGCACAGCACATGAGCGACATGCAGAAAACAAAAGCAAATCTACACAACTATAGTACACACTGATGCAGTGTTTTTAGCTCACACACGTACACACACAAAAAGAACCCACTGTATTTTTATCTGTGCATATAAAACGCCTGTGTCACATAAACTACTGGGCTAAAAGCCTCTTGGTGCTTCCCAACCCTCCAAGCTACAACAGTCCATTAGCAGCTATGCAAATAGTAACATCTGGGGCATGTTGGTATCCATCAGACACACACACACACTCACAGTAACACACACACACACACGCACACACACGAGTAACAGTTGGATATATTTGAGTGGCATCTCGTTCTGACTCTGCAGGAAACTACTTGCGCAGTGGAGACGCAACGAGAGCCCACTATCACTCTTAACCCCCACAGCTCTAACAGATGATGTGGTGATATATGTGCAAACATGCTGACACACAAAAGCCGGAAGATTATGAAAATGAATGGAGATGGCTGACCGCGCTGTATGCAAGAGGCGGCGGCAGCAGCAGCAGCAGCAGCAGCAGCAGAGAGTCAGACATTATACATTTAGATTCAGATGCCTCGGGGGGGTCTCAGGGGAGCAGTTAAGGTTGGAGCGCAAAGCAAATATTGAAGTGTTTGGTTAGCAACAAAACATTGCCACTGACAGCATAGTTATTTAACAGTGTGTGTGTGTGTCTGTGTGTGTGTGTGTGTGTGTGTGTGTGCATGTAACAGTGAGCAATACACCAGATGACAGAGCTTTGGGGGGTGTGGATGTAAAATGAATTCTGAGCAAAATTTGAATACAGATTGTTTGCGAAGGCAGATTTCTTGTCATGTTTTTTTTTTTTTTTAATCCAAGACAAACATGATTTTTGACAAAATAAATGTCATTTGCAGTTAAAAAAAAAAAAAAAAAAAAAAAAAAAAGGCAACACATGGAGAATTTTAACCTTAAATTGTGAGATTCGTTTACGGCTGAAATTAAAAAAAAAAAAAGAAAAGGAATAAAAATGGTTGGTTTTCATGCAGCAGCAGCAGAGCTGATGCTTTCAGAGCAGATGGAGGAATGAGTGAAAGGCTGATAGAGAAATCACTTCCAGCATATGTATTCTTTTCAGCAAAGCAAAATAGAAAAAAAAAAAAAAAATGCTAATAAGCAAGAGCCTCTTCTCACAGGAGGAAACACAGGTTCTGATCTTTAATGCTCGTGGTGTTCATGTGAAGGTTGCTGCTCTTTTTGCTTCGTACAAACAACAAACTGGAGGGTCTTCTGGCAGAGGCCGAGAGGAGACGGTGCCCAGGGATGTCAAGAGGAGGTCAAGCTGAGGTGGTGGCACCCGAGGAGCTGCCCTGTGATTCCCCAGAGAGAATGTGAGTGGGGTGGGGGAGGGCTCGCATGATGGCTTACATTTAAGTGTGTGTATGTTTGCACGTATCTGAACGCCCATCTGTTTCTGCAGCACCAAAAAAAGCACTTCTACCGGCGAGTTAAAACGATTTGCCGCGCTGTGACATGAGCCAGGAGCGGCTGAGAGAGAGAGTGCCAGCTGCTCTGTGAGTCAGAAAGTGGATGTTTCAACCGGTTTTCAACACAAACTCCCAATTCTCTCAGTGTAAAAACCTACTGTACAGACGCTGCAGCGGCGCACGTCATGTGAGAGAACAAGGACGCAGCCTCATCACTGCCCTGTGAAACGTTGTGCTGACCTTTTCAAAGAGCTACTTCTTGCATTAACAAAAATGTTCTTGATAAGAAGGACTTGTGGGAACCTTGAAATCTTTTCCAAGATAGAGATTTTCTCTTGTGAGGAACCAAACATTCACTCCAGTTCAAGGTCGTTTATTCCCGCTTCTTAGAATGGAGGCAGCGAAGGCGCCTGGCGGCTGACCTGATAGAGCTCAAACCACAGAGCAAGGCCGACTCCTTACTGCAGGTTTCAAATCCACCTGGGATCTTTGCTGCAGGTCTTCCTCTCTCTCCCACCTTTCCTACCTCTCTTTACTATGTCTATCAGATAAAGCAAACTAGCAGTAGAGTGGAGCGCTCACCTCTTCCAAGGCCAAACAATCCTCCAGAACATTCTCTTCCACCAGATCCAGATTCTTATCTGGATCTGCACCGACTCGTCCAGACATATAGATCACTATGTCACTATCACTATGTCTGGTTTTTGGACATATTTGGACGTTATTTCCCTGAGAAGTCGACACAAATGTTGAAAAATCTTGCAATGTCAACAAAAGGGATAAAAAAAACAAATTCCTGGATCTGCACCAAAATTGAACGAGTCCCCCATCGGCCCATGCCCCGTCCCTCCACCAAGTCTGGCGCAAGTCAGTTCAGTATTTTTTGGGGTAATCCTGCTGACAATTAAACAAACGAACAGACAGACACAGGTAAGTCAAAACATCATGTTAAAAGGAAAAGAATCAGGTATTGAAGAAAGAAGGAGTTAAAGACAGCGAGTAAAAGGACAAAAGAATAAAAGAGATGCAAATAAACCTACATGGCCGCAGGTCTGTGCTGGCCACTTCACAGAGTTTAAAATCAAGAGACAGAAATGTTCGTGACTCTCTCTCTGTGTGTGTGTGTGTGTGTGTGTGTGTGTGTGTGTGTGTGTGTTGTAAGAAACCAAGAGCTGTCCACACAGAGACAAAGACAGCTTCCGGAGCACGACCGTCCTTCAACCCTGCAAAACAGTAGCCGCTGCAAAGGTTACAAAAATGCAGTATTCATGGAAAAATAACAGCCCGCAGCCATTTGATATTATGCAGAAAACTTGACTCTCCTCTGTGAGTTTCTGAGAAACCCCTACCTCCCTCTTCACTTTCTTTACAACCGAGAAGCCCTGCCTGCCTGGTTTTCTCTGTGTCAGATGAAATTTGGAACGCACTACTTTCTCCAAATCAGATCTGCTGAGAACAGCAGCTCCACTTGATTGAATCCAAACTCAGATTTCACTTCCAAAACGACACAAGTGCGCTGCGGATGGAGAGCGGATGGAGAGCGGCCGGCAGCTCGACTGCATGGGCTTACTGACCGACTCACAGGTGTGAATGTGAAACTGGGATTTGACGAAAAAAAAAAAAAGAGAGCGAGCTCAGTCCTGAGATTAATAGAGGTCAAAACAAGAATAAGAGACTGAGAGAGAGAGCCATGCGAGAGGCTGTGTGAAGCTGTACTTAGCCAACATGATGATGGGGCTAAAATAAGGTGAAGGGATAACCAACGTTATTACAGCTCATCCTGAAGCGGACACAAATGTCTTTCGCAAATTTCTTTGTAATCCTCCCAATACATACTAAAAAACAAACACGTCAACCTCATGTTGGTGCTGGAGGTAAAGTCATCAGGATTCATCCTCTTGGGACCATGAATATCTGTATCCATCCATCATTGAGATATTCCAGAGGTGCACCGGCTAACAGACTGGCATTGACATGCAGAGAGCCACAACTTTAGTGGAGCTAAAATAAATCTTTGTGGATTTTAAGCTACAATAAACCTGCCTCAGCAGCTTTAACAACAAAAAAGTGGCTGCAGCACAGAACAGCATCTCCTCCTCTCTAAATGAGACCCCATAGATTTGCTCTATTTGCTTACGTGTCATAATAACTGCAATGGAAATGGGTCGAGGGTGATTAACAAAGAGAACCAGCAGCAATCAGCATAACCTGAGATTTCTCCCCCCAACCACCGAGGCTGGAAAAGGAGAAAGGTTTTATCTTTTGAATAAATGACAATCAACGTGTAGTGTAAGTTTTTGATCTCAGTGTTGAACTTAAAGCACCAGAAAACCGAGTTTTGTGCAGATTGCTTTTGAGGTCACCCAGAACAATCCTCAGTCACAGCAGACAATCTCGCGCAGCTTCTCCCACTGCTTGGCAGGGTGATAATTACCTCTCCTCTCAGTGCTGTCAGGTGAACGGCAACTGAAGGCTCTCTGCGGTGAATCACCGCTTTATCACTGAACCAGGATTACAACATGCACATTTAATTTTCTTTGATCGTGTGACAGTCTTTGGGATTTCTTGTATTTCCCAGCCTCGGCTGCCGGCGAAGACACAGTCTCACGGCTGAAACTCCAAACCTGACAGGTCTGTATTTGCACAAATGAATCTGTGGTCACTTGTGTGGACACTGGCAGGAAAAAGATGACAATTTCAAACTTTGGGATGACAAATGAAAAACAAACTGTCTGCTTGCCAAAATGAAATCTCCTATCTCTGTCATCATTGTGTATTAAGCATCACAAGCCAAACAGACCTTGGTCGGTTTCTAGATACTGACAATGGTAAACGGACTGCACTTATATGGCGCTTTACAATTGAAGCCACATTCAGCCTTTCACATACACATTCCTACACATATGGCGCTTTTCTGCCACACACATACACGATACATCGGAGACGAGAACCGTCCCATCGAACCACCGACCTTTCCACCCGCTCTACCTCAGTCCTTCAGTCTGTGCAGCCTCCTCTGCAGTGATGGCAAACGCCCCATTAATAAAAACACATTGTGACAGATTGCCCTCATCCCACCGTGAAGTATATGCGATGTGATGGGAACACTCTCCTTTTCGCTCTGAGATTAAAACATCCAATCTGAAGGGCATGGTGCTTCGTGTCACCGGGTGTTTTAATGAGCACAAAAAATCATGATATGATCTGATGGAAACCATGTGCCAATGCTAGTTCAGTCAACGGGGACGGCGTGTTAGATCACCGTCAATGAAACGCGTATTTTCAGTATTTTAAAAGATCGATGAAGGTGCATTTAAGTATTTATGTGAAATGAAGAGGTTTTTCTCCTTCTCTTCTGCATTCGACGCTGTGCCGTCCGACTGTTTGCCGTCCGACTGTTTGCCGTACTCCATAGGTAAGACTCTTTATGTACCAGCAGGCAGTCAGACACACTGCTTTGTCTCCATTCTCTCAAACTTGAATTGGTGAGAGCTGTTCCTGCCTGCAAAGAGATTTTAATTGCTTTAAGCCAGTAAGAAAATGCAAGGCGGGGGGAATGAATGGCTTATGTGCAGCTTCCCAAACAAAAAAAAAAAAAAAAACCCCAGCAAAAACAAACCCTCCTGCTCGCACAGATTTCCCCGCAGCTAAATCCCACAGACCGTCTCATTGTTTCCCTCCTGAGTGAGAGCAGTAGATAGGGAGGTCACAGCGCAGGGAAATGAGAAGAGAAGTAAGTTGAGGGAGCAGATTTTTTTTTGTTTTGTCGAGGCCGCTCCCAAGACGACAATCGCTCCGTCGAGTAAATGCGGTCATTCTGGAACGTTTAGGAGCTTTGGGACTCTGGGCACAAAGTCTACAATCGCAGAATTTAAGATATATACAAATAAGTTGACAAAAGAGAGGTGGTAATAATAAGGTGACTGTTTCTGTTGTTCTGCTGAGCACTTATTAATGAGTCTATGGCCTGTAGATGTCTCCTCCTGGACTGGTGATTAATCTGCCCTCATGGGGGGAGAACTGGAGACAGAATAGATTGTTCTTGGGTCTCAGGGCTTCTTGCCACTTTGTTGCCCCGGTGAGGCCATCTGGGCCGGAGGAGAGCTAATCAGTCATAAGCCAGCGGCAAGCTTCATCCCGTGTGGCCACCTGATCGCCCATCAGCAGCCAAAACTTGAGTCAGAGTAACTTTCGTCACCATGTGAGATAAATGCCAGTGTTTTTTTGTTTTTTTTTAAGGAGTAAAAAATGAGTCTGCAGCCTGCGTTGATTAAATGAGACGATGAATTTTACAATTCCACTGACGAACTGAAACTTCACTTTAATGTGGATCCATCATGACGTCATAACGTCATAAGAACCAATCGAATCGGTTCAATGCATCCCTACACTGGTGCATTCAATCTATCCACTGATACTTCACCGTGCTGCAGCAGATGAGACACAGCACATTCCAGAAACTGGAAATACCTCATTGAAATGATTATTTTTTTCAGTCCCCCTGTTTTGATTGAATCGATTAACATTAGCGAGATTGAGCAAATTGTTTTGCATCATATAAATATTCATATAAAACAACAAGTGCAGCTGGTCACAACTGGTAAACAAACGCAACAAGGGGTCACAAGCAAACACAGCTTTGTTTTCAGAGGAGCTAAGTCAAAAAGGTTGGGAAGCGCAGCATTAAAACACTGAGCGGGAGTCTGTTTGTCTCAGACACTCTCAGTTGGAGCAAACCAGGAAACAGCAGGGTGACCTTAATTTTCACTGAAAAACTGCTACATAGCATTTGATGAACAAAGACGAAAAGCAACAACAAGAAAAGCAACAACGGGGATCTGAGGAAAGTTTAACTTTATGCAAATGTGACTGTGCCCACAGACGGAACAACAGCATTTGTGTTGATCCTTACAGGAAATGACTGTACAGCAAAAAACAACTGCCATCTTACCCAATCAGAGAGCAGATTGTACTTTATGTTCTCAGTATTAACTTGTCCAAACATCACAGATTGCATGAAAGGAGTGGGACATCGTCTTTGTATCTGTACATCTGGATGCAGTTTGGACACCAACCCTCACTGTGGCAGTGACACTGTGAAGTTCTGGGTCAAGTGTGAAATCTGAACATTGATATGAAAGAGTTTAAGAATAAAAAAAAAAAAGAAAGTGCAATCTGTTAAGCCTCATTAAATTTCAACAGTCTGTTAAAAAATGACTCATCGTTAACTCCTGGCTCAGAGACCTGATATTAGAGATTCATTACTGGAAGCCTTAAGACACGAAGCAGCAAAAAAAAAAAAAAAAAAACTCAAAATATGGAAACTGCACAAGAAGCAGAAAGAAGATTTTCTTTTTTTTCTCGTTTCCAAGAACAGAGGTTCTGTTCAAAGATCTCGCAGAGCAATAGTCGTTTAACCTCACGATATCTTTGCTGCAGGCGCTGGTGGCGCTGCTGCTGTCGTGTCATTTCTCTTCAGTCCTGCTCTGTGGAGAGAGAAGGGAAACTATATACTGGCTGAATGGTCTGAGCTAACACTTAGATGAGGTTGCACATCTGTCATAAGCGCTTACTTTCCATTGTTTTTGCTCCAGCTGCAATCTTTACATTCCAGTGGCTGTGACTGCCCATGACCCCGAGCAGGAGGAGGAAGGAGGGAGCGAGACACTCCTCTGGACTGTAAACTTGGTTTAGAGCTCAGGCGTCAGCTGAGGCGTCATTCAACAACATCTGACAAAAACTGCCGGAGAAGGATTTGAATTCAAACATCAGTGGAGTCTGAACTGAAGTGTGAATGCTCAGCTGTGTTGTCATCACAACCACACCGTCACCGACATGAGACCTGCAGCAGAGGCGCCTCACTGAGAAGTCATGACAAAGATGATGACAGCAGCTGACACTGAGCAGATAAGGGGAGGAGGGTGATCATTTACCTGCATCTCTGTGAACGTGTGGAGTCGGCAGATCAGGCCAAACAGTTAGGGATCATGCTTTTTGCCGATACCAAATGGGGGACGGGGGACTACACTACACAGCACTCTGTGCTTCTCTCAGCCGCAGACACCAGAGTATTAACCACAGGCGATCGGTTTAAAGGTGATCGTGACTGGGAGCATAATTTGGCGATCTACCGATCACATATTTCTAATGAAAATCAGCCGATAATGATCGTTGACTGATCAATCAGGACATCCCTACAAACAATCCTACACACGTCTATCAGATCCAGATAATGATCTGCACCAAACACAAACTCTTAGATGTCAACACCACAGATACGGGAGTGATTACACACAGTGATTACAGTGTCCGTTCTATATTCAACCACTAATGTTCCACTCTACATGATAACATCCTTGCTGGATGATGATGCTATTGAAAGCTCAGAAAGCTAGTAAGTGCACCTTTGAGCTTGAATTCATTTACAGTGAAAAGCAATCAGAGTATCTTTCCTAACATCCTCTCTGCTGTTCATTAGCCTGTGCTGTTATTCAACTTAGCTTCCAGTTAAATTAAGGCTCAAATGCACCCTCAGGAATGTTTTGTATGGAGTTTGCATGTTATTGCCCGTCCTGCATGAGTGTCACTGATGGACAACTGATATTTAAATGAAAAGTGACAGTGCCAGGGTAATAAAAATGGGTGGATGGATATTTGTCTGTTTGAGCTTTACTCCTGTGGTATAGAGAAAGTGTTTCCTTTGGAATTAGGTCTGCCAACGTCCAAATTCCCTGGAAAATCATCTCATCAAGCATCAAGACAAAAATCTAACAAATTTCTCTAATCTGAAGAAATAATGGTTTGACAGGATTAGAGCATCTATTTATATGCACAGTATTGAGCCAAACTCCACAAATGTTATGTGTAATCTACGACCCCTCACCTGCTCCACCTGCCACACCCAGTTCCTCTCCAACAAAAGACTGTGGCGATATCTGACCGTCTCTACAACCAATAATCCCTTTTCTAAACTGCTTCATCTGACATATTTGTTCTGCATTTTGAGTCCAAACTTGAGTAATTACAACAACAATTAGTCTGTTTGTTCTGTAAGTACGTGGTGAAGATTTATAATTTAAAATGACCCAGTGACATATCTGCCTGGAACAGCTACAAACAAGCTCGTACCACGCACTGCGAATGACTGGGAGCTTGTAGAGTTTGGCAGCCGACATCAGCATCGGGCTTGAAAGAGTTTAGCACTGGTTTTCTTGAATAAAGAGTTTTATGTGCACGAAGAGGCCATTTCTCCGCCCTGTAGGAGTAGGAGGAGGAGGAAGAGGTTCCTGATAAGTTACAGGCTGACACTAAATTCTTATCTTCCCTCACAGTGTTAAGGCAGGAATCTCAACACGCCTTAGGCCGAGCCGCTGTGATAATTTGCCGATCCGCAGTAAACAAGGCTTTGTAGGGCGGGTAGAGATGCCCCCGGAGGCTGCACCGTGGCTGCGCTGGAATGTCTTGGACAGAGCTGTTTAGGGAGCTGTGTATATCTGTTTGACCTCATTAGTACCGCGGGCCAGACCTGTACAGTCCATGTGCCAAGTCTGTACTTTCCCTCCTACTTTATACACATCCCTGGAAGGAGCCTCGTTTGATAGAGTGAAAACGAGGGATAGACAGCGAAAGAGTGTTTGTGTTTATTTGCACAGGGATTTACTTACACTGTTGGCATGTTGATAAGGGCACCACCGTTGTTAGATTAGAGGATTTGGATCTAAGTACCAAAACACACCACACAGCATCATTGGCATACTAATAATATGTTGTGAAAATGTAAGAATGACTGACTGAGTCACCTGCTCAGGCATAACATGCAATATTACCAAGACACACATTATTCTTGGGGCTACATTTTCTTTCCCGCGTTTCCTTGAATACAAAAGCTGACACAGAAATTCTTCCGTGAGCTGCTTTTTGTGCGTGCAGACCTGCACACGTACAGCAACTGTAAAGGTGAGCGGTGCAGGATCAACGCGAGGCCGTAATGCGTGATGACAGGAGGCCAGGACTCGCATTCATCCTCCAGCGCTCATGAAAGGCGTTCAGCGGGGAGGAGAGAGCGTTCTATTTCGGAGCATTTAGAAATGTCTTAATGCCTCTCGGCACAGACGGTCACTGTACGACTTAACTGGAGAGGGCACGTTCAGTGTGCAGCAGTCAGGCGGATACAGGTGGGTGTAACAGAGGAGGCCGAATTGGTTCTGACAATCTAGAGGAAGTGGAAGTCTAGGTACAGGAGGCAAGCATCACTGCACTGTTGGCCATACCTCATATGTATGAATTCGATCCAGCAGATTTATGGTCTATGAACATGAAGCAGTCTAAACACTGTCTCTTTATAAGCGACACAGAGTCGTCAACGATGCTGCTTCATCCAGGGCCAAGAGTTAATGGTAGTAAGGACCTGGAAGCACATCAAAGGCCTCCAGTGCAATGCTGTGTCCAAGCTGAATGGGGAGTTGTTCAATAGTAAAAGTGACGCTGAGCTCCAAGCAACTGCAACAGAGAATTAGCTGCACAATCGCCATCAGCTGGCATTCTGGTTTGAGGATGTCAGATCAGAGTGGATCCATTTACATAGCAGCTGTCTGACCAACTTTAACAGTTCCACTCTCCTTTGGAGGCCCCAGCTTCAGGCTCAGGGCCACCTCAGATTTAAACAATTTAACCCTGGGACCCAATTAAGTTACTGGCATTCAGCCAGAACGCAGGAGCAGAGGTAAGGATGTACCCTGTACCAATTAGCTGGATCAGGATTGGGAGCAATGTTAAGCCCGATGCATCTCCAATCCTTATTTTAGTAGGCAGCTTTCAAGACATCTAATCACATTCAGTTCAAACATTAAAACCACACAGTGAGTTATCCATGAGGGAAGCAGTAATGATACTGTATGACAACACATGTCAGAGAGCGTTACAAGTAGTTGCGCTTTGGGTTAAAAGATGGCAATCAACTCAACAGATATGCTGTTCAAACCCTGACATACCAGATCAACATTGACACACTCTGCAGCTGCAATAACACCATGGCAAAATATTACAGAAATTCAAAGAAAACTGAGTCTGTATTTACACATTAGAAGTGACGGATACACGACTATTACGAGGATAGCACAAGTGCACAAGTAGGTGGAGCAAGTGACACAATAAAAGCTGGTTTTCAGTGCATCTAACCCGTCCTTCCAGGTACCAGTGAACCCATTCTTTCTACTACTACCCCACTTTCTGTGCACACAGCTCTGCTGGTTTTGCTCTTATTTAGCCAGGCGTCTTTTCAGCGGTGGTAAAGCTGTGGCTGGCACCAGGGTTCCCATTTGGGACCCAACTTGGCGCCAAGGCTTTTCCTGCAGCATTCCCGCACAGATACAGAAAAACACCACACGACTCCTCTCTGCATGAGGTCTGGGTGTTGCAGCGGCCGGATGACAACACCCACAATGCACGCTGGCACAGGAAGAGAGGGAGGGAGGCGAAGTGAGAGAAGGTGGGGAGAGCGACAGAGGAGAGAGTAGATGTAGAAAACTGAGCGAGATAGAAAGGAAGCTTAGCAATGCAGCCCTCATTTGCCACGCCTAATTAGAATAACAATGGGCGCTTTCAAGTTAGAATAATAGAAGCCCATCACTCATCATAATGACTAGAAGCATGGTCTGGCCCAGGCTAAACCCATACAGTCTACCACAGGAACCTGGGGAGGCTCATATAGAAGTCAGCCTCTGGATTGAAGGAGCGGCTAATAGAGGCATTGGTCTGGGCCGGTGGACTGAAGCCAGAGGCTACTGGACAGTTTAACGAGCTCAGAGAAGCCATTGTTACAAAGGGAGCCGCATTAAATTCCACCGCGGCGCTCGCACTTCACTTTTTCAGAGAGCAACACAGAGCGAGGTGCAGACCAGTGTGAGGCTTCAAGAAGCCCGTCAAAACGAAACAGCCCCTCACCGCGCTTCGCTTCCTTTCTCTCCCGTTTGATTTTATATTTATTATCGTTTGTGTTTTCTTTTGTGTCACATGAAACGAGCTCGACGCTTATTATGCCTACCAAGACCGACAGCTCGGACGATCACTTCACACCGAACCATCGAGATGATCTCTCCAGCAAAACTCTGGAAATTGGAAATCAGTCTGTGAAAGTGAAATCTTTTGGTGTGAGGCCAGCATTGGATATTGCTTCCAAAGATATGTTGAAACAATTTTGCACAATAGCAACATCATTATAGGTCACATATCCTTACAAACACTTTCTCTTACACCTTTTTAAAACTCGGCTTTTTGGAGCTCGGAGGTTACACTACAGGAAAATGAAGACTGCATATGAAGTGACCCTGCGCCTTTGAGGGAAAAAATTCAGTTTGACCCAAATGACACAAGAATATAAAAGAAATTGAGAGTACTGAGGAAGAGAACAAAAGACTCATTAAATAAAGCAGGTGAAATGAGCTTTCTGGCGGCAGAGCGGTAGAAAAGGCTTTTTATTCAGTGCATGAACTGCAGCCACATTTGTGGTCAGTGCACAGTCATTTTCAAATGTGTGTGTTAGGCAGGATTAATTCTGGAGGAGCAAAAAGTGAGTTGTAAACAGTGACCTTTCCATGTAGTTCCACTGAGGAGACTAAAAGGGAAGAAATCCCACATTTATGCCTGAGGAGTGAGCTTTAAATCAGAGAGCGGAGAACAGAAGCATGATTGTGCCTTCAATTTTCTTTTCATTCCTTTCATTTCATTAGTCTATTTTCCCCCCACTGACTTTACACTGACAGAGTATAATCAAAAGGGAAGAGCAGGATGAGGAAACAGGGTGAGGGAGTTACAGAGAAGGATATTAATGAAGGTGGAGAGCAAACAGCAGGGCAGGAGTGAAGGGAGTGAAGAAGCGGGGCGTTTTTTTGTTAATTGTTGGAGGAAGTCAGGCAACACTTGCCGTCTCGCTTCTTTAAAGATGTTGCGTTTGGGAAAGGAGGGAGAGAGAGGCCACACACTCCCATGACCTCAGTCTAATTACTGCATACCTTGTGGTGAATAACAGCAATTCTGTGGAGAGTCATGGAGGAGAGGAGGACGATGCGATGCCAGACGGCTGCCTAGTCCCCTTCGTACCTCCCTGTGGTTCAAAAAAGCAGCACAGCATGGCTCCGCCGCCCCGGGGCAATGAGAAACTTGTGGGGAAAGCGTGTTATCTGTCTGCTCTACATTCTCCAGCCTCTTCATCACTGGCTGCGAATGCACTCTTCTCCTGGCATAAAACGTGGAGACAGGAGTTCTTAGCATTCAATAGGAACCCAGACTAAGCACAGATCTCGCAGTAGCCCTGAGCAGGATGACTTTTCAATCAACAGTCGAGTCTAAGTTACGCTTTCTACTACAAACAGAGCTCAGTGTCAGACTCAGCTGCACTGAGAGGGGGAAGTCGACGAGGGCATATTTTGGACAACATATTTTCAGCTTGCAAGAAGCTCCTGAAGCAGAAAATCAATGTTTAAAGAAACCGAGCACAGGGGAGAAAATAACAGCCAAGGGCCATGGGTTACTCAGAACAGCGCATGGCCGTACAATATGGCCGACAGCCCGAAGATTCCTCTACATGTTACTCCAACATCAAGACAACCGTCTAACACAAGAGATCGATTTTAACCTCCAACTTTGTGCTAATTTTAAGCAAAACTGTAAAAACCGAGTAGTCCATCTTTAATATTCAATACTAAAGCAGGACACACTTATTAATGCTAAAACTTCCATGATTCTGAACCATCTGAATATTTCTTCATTAACTGCAGCCAGTTTTATAGTTTGTTTATCAAAGGACTAAAACTAATAATTGTATGTATTAAGAACTAATCTGTTGTTTGTTTCTTACCATTAATCGATTAATGGTCTATAAAATGTAAAATAAATGTCTTCATGCCAGCCTCAGGCGATTTATTCAAATTGCTTGTTTTGTCCAAAACCTCAATAAAATCATTTCATGATGATATAAGAAATCAAACTAGCTTGATCGGTCGATCGATGCTCTTAAAAAGGGATGATGATGACGATGATCACTCAGTTAACCTTTTTCATCCTGTCTCATCTCATGAATGAGTCGGTGCCAATGTATTTTTTTTCATATTCCCTCCTCTGTTTCCTCCATGTTTGATGGCTTGGATTGTGAGAGAGGTGCTGAATGTTAACACTGCAATGCACAATCCCGTCACACTGTATTAATCCTTCACAATGTCATCCTCGACGCAGCAGCGATCTGATCTGTGACACTTTGCAGTCGTAAATGTGTCATTTCAGTCGAGGCACATATGTTAAAAGAGCCAAGTAACTGGGTTTAGATTCGATCTGGAACAAAGGCTCTGACTGTGACACATCTGAAAGATTAGTCGTCCGACTGCTTGCCAAAAAATGAAAGACGTTCTCCCTGAGTCTGTGCCAAGTCACAAAGCACCGGCTTCTTTTGAATGAAACAATAATGAATAAACAAATAGATCCGATCTAATTCAAAACATCTGCTATTACAAAAACATACAATAGAGAGGAGTTAATCAAATATTAGCATTATGTCGTCTAAATCACGAACATGTTTTAAGAGCTTAATAATGTAGGTCATGTGATCGATCTTTGAAATGCCATATATTTATTAATATAGCTGGATTGATGATGTAATGAGACGTGTCACAGTCAAAGCTGCTCTACCAAACAATCTCCTGGGACAAACACTGACTTCAAATGTCAAGATATTTTTGACTCGATTCTTCAATTCCAATACTGTGACAGTGTTTGGTTTTAAACTCTTGGGAATCTGAACTACAGGTGGGTTTTATTGGGAAAAGCTATGATGCTACAATGGCTGAGCTTAAAACAATAAATTGAGACCAGAAAACAGGCAATTTGGATGAGAAAAAATCCCAGAAGATATCAGGACGCATCTGACGCCATCTAAAACAACATTATTACTTCTCCTGCTTTCGCTCACTCTATTACATCATTGCCATTTTTGATAAACGGTTCCAAATTAAATTGGATTTCAGATCCAGGTCATTAAAAATGCAAACCGTCAAACTGGGAGTGTATGAAGAAGTTAGATAAGTTGTCGTATTTTATCTCAGCTGTGTAATTTTTGGGGAATCAGTCAATTTGACACCAAATTGAAGGTTTTATCAAATTAAAACAAACCCTACTTTTTTGAGTCTGCTCAAAAACCGTTTAGAAAAATAACTTTTGGCTTCCTCTCAACTTGTCTTGATAACGACAATAGGACTGAGGTGACAACTTAATCTCATTTCCACTTGCTGTGGTGGAGAGAAAATGCTAACAATTTCATTTTAAGCACATAAAACTACACCTTGTTTGTCAAAGAGCTAATCTTATTACTGTATCCGTTGTCATCTTAGAAAATGCTTTTCATTTTAATAGCAACCAGATTCAGCGAAGTGAAATCTAATTTAACTTTAACTGAAAACAAAGAAAAGGTTAGAAAAAGAAACAGATCTGTTGGAGGATCTTGTGTTAAAGGAAGCATGAGCTGTCCAGAAAATGTACTTCATCACACAGAGAACAGCACTGCACATGGTTGTCAATCAAATGCAAACCAGAATAGTGTGAAAAACAGAGTGTCTGTCAACGCTTTCGCCTTCCTTCTCTTCCTTTCTCTGCATCTCCTGAGCATCAGGTGTCTTTCTCTCTCTCTCTCATGGCCAGCCCTTTCTTTCAGAAGGTCCCTCGCTCTCTCGCCGACAGTTAGGAAAGCATGAATAATGTCTGCGAGCCGAGGGACGGATGGGCCAAGCTGCGCAGTCGAGTCTCTTCATCTCCCGAACCTATTTAAATGTGTCTCTCTCAGTCTCCCATGGGAGAACGGGGATGAAATGACTGTGTGTCAATGGGACGGAGGGGGAAAGAAAAGTGAGAGCATGAGACTGTGGTGCATATTTAAAAAAAAAAAAAAAAAAAAAAAGCCTCCAAGGAGTGATGTGAGCTGGCTTAAAGCAGCTGGAGGTGACCTCGCTGCAGGCAAAAATATCAGGGTGGGGTGGGTGGAGGTGGGTTGCTAAAGGGAAGCTAAAGGCTAATATAGACTTGACAGGAATCCCCCCCCCAAAAAAAACATCCACAGACATTACAGATCTGAAGGACTCCTCGGTGTGAGGCAGCAGAGTAAGACAGATGTGGTCAGTGCACAGACTTATTAGTGCACAGACTGTAACAACGCAGAGGCACTGGCAGGTTTTATTGAACAGACATGCTAATAATGTGTCTCATCGTTCCTTGTAGGATCTATACCGCCCGGCGGTAAATCAATGTCTGGTTTACAGTCTTATTGCAGACTCTTTATCTTGTCAGAAACTGCTGCACTGTCACTTCTGGACTGCAGCTCTTGCCTCCAACACACTACAGTTAATTTATCAGGTTTGTATAGTGTTGCTTTCTTTATTTTATACTGTGTGGCTCATGTGATTGCTACAGTGTGATTTGTTTGATTACTTATTTATTGCATGACCGATCAATAATACTGTTTTTTTCCACAAGGAGCCACTACACGATTTCGACTGGATTCAGCCAATTTCTGAAGTTAGCTGTAGCATTATCCTTTGCTTTACAGGACAGTTTAAAGAGGCTATTTGTAAGTTTTCTTGCCAAGAGCTGGTGGTGCTGATTATTGCTTGTCAAGAGCTTCAGCCAACGTTGCATTTACAAGACGAGAAGGTAGAATACGTCCTGTGAGCTGGAGACGGCTCTTGGTGAGTAATGTAATGAAGTTTGATGCTGAACATGCAATGATGCTTTCTAAACTGGTAAGTAAACAGCTTTTAAAGCTAACGTTAGCTATGTAGCGATAGCAAAAATTTACAAAAAGCCTTTTTAAAGGACTAGTTGAACATTTTGGTGAATAGACTTATGGGCTTTTTTTTCTTATGTCTGTGTGTTCTGTGTTGAGCTGGAGGCGATTAGCTTACTTGGATGCTAAATTACTACATCGTTATGCACCAAATATTCATAATTATTTTCTGCGTAGCGTTAGCAAATGCCAGAGCATCTGCATCACATACAGCATACGTTAAAATACATGTTATCTTACAAGACATGCAATTTTTATGACCTTTCACAGCCCAGACGCCAGAGGAGAATCACGCTCACCAGCCCCTCAAATCAGATGCTAATGTTAGCACCTAACCTGTTAGCGAGATGACTTCTTCTTCTGCAGCACTTTCACCAGACAGGCCACAATGCACAATGGTCTGGCTCGATCGCTGTAGTGTACAGCTTCTGTACACTACATTCTGGTGTTCTTTGCGACAATGTCTTAGTGAACTATATAATTTACAGTTGAAAATTCAAACAGCACTTCAAAATAGCCACAGAGCTAATTAACATGTTGTATCTTGCTTGTTAAATCTGTACACAAATAAAAATGTAAAAATGACAGATTGTGGTTTGGCAGGGAGTTATGTGCCGTTTCCAGTCTTTATCCAAAACGATCGAAAAAAATAAAAAGATGTGCTCTCTGTTTCCAGGACGACCAGGTAACACATTATGCCCCTTGAATACGGGCAGCAGCATTTTTTTGTCAGTCTTTTTGTCATTCATTGTCCACCATTTGTAGCACAGATTAGCCGTGAAAAATCCATCTTGGCCCAACCCTAATCCACTCAGAAACACACATACTGAGATGGACACAAATGCAACCACTCCCTTTCATACACACACACACACACACACACACACAAACACACACACACACACTCATCCATGTAGAATAAGAAGACAAGACTATTTGATCCTTGCCAAGAGACAGGCAGAGAGGGACGGACCAACCACCGCGGCTCTCAGAAAGGCTTTAATCGCTTCGTATTGATTGTTCCCTTTTTTTTTTTTGGTGAATCAGCAACAACTAGTGTGGGCTGAGGAGTTTGCTTAATATTCCCGTCTCTCTGTGAGCAGGTCAGCCAATTTCACCCTCCCCAGTGTCTTCGCTCCAAAATATCCCATTTAGATCTCATTTATATTCATACCACTGGCAGTATAGGGGGTGTAGAAATATTAACTTTGCCCAATGTGAAATATGAAATCTTACTAAAATCTCTCTCTACAAAATCTTACGGTATCCAGGGGGGTTGCACCTATAAAATTTTTGCAGGTTGCACAACAGCAATCCATAACCACTTTGTGATTCATCACAGATTCATAACCAAAAATCTGATGTTTACTTTTGGCTCAGCGAGTGCCTACAGGGCTGCTGGGTCTACAATATTCCTCTTTGTGACTTTGATTGGCTTTTGATGAAGAACCCAGAGGAAGCTGAAAACAAGGCTGCTCTTCATGCAAGAAAAATAAAACCTGACTAAAGGTGACAGCACTGATTTCTTGCACAGATCAGAGGAATCACCTCATCTTTGGGACAAAAGAGGTGCCATTGAACATCACAGGGAGACAATTCATGACAAATGAGCACGCCTGTAAAACAAATAACACATCCCTGGTGTTGCTCGGTGTAAAACTGTCTACATATACAGTGCACTGTAAATAACTAAGTTCACTATGTAGAGCTCAGAAGACAACACATGCTTACTGGCAGCTTAAGTGTCAACGTCAGTGACAAAAAAAAAATCAGCTAAAAAGGATTTGAAGTAAACAGATGAGTCTCACACTGGTGTTGTCGTTTTTCATTAAAATTTACAGGTAAAACAGCCTCATTAATTGTCGGATCAATCTCTCCCGCACCACATCTGCACAGGTAGACAGAATATTAGTTGTTTGTTAAGACAGAGTTTAGCTGTGTTTGATGTACAAGTATCACAAATCCTTTTAAGCAAGAGTGAGAAATCTAATCCTTCTTCATTTAGCACATCAAGAACACCACAGTCATTTGTTTAAAGTTATCGTAAGTGAAATGTGTTGAGCCATCTGGAGAGATGTTCATCTAATAAAATATTAGACTTGTTTATTATCACAGGACTTGCCTCACGCTGTAACAATCAATCAATGAACTGATTTGTCAAACAATGAAAAAAAATAACAAACTCTGTTTGTGTCATGATTGATTTATGGTCATTATTAAATAAAAATACTTAAGAGGACTAGGAATAGGACTGCAGCTAACAATAATGCACCAAACATTTCAGTGTCAGTCAGTCCGCCACTTTGATTCAGACTGAAATATGTCGACAACTATTAGATGGATTGACATGGAATGATATTTATGCTACTGTCGAGATCACTTGCTAGTGCTAATGAGAAAATGCTAGCATACTAACACACTGAACTAAGATAGTTAACATGGTAAACATTGTGCCAGCTAAACATCAATATTATTGTGAGCATGTTAATAATGAAACGGCGGTGCCTAAGATCAGCCTCACAGAACCAAATATATCATGTATTTCATTGACAGAATTGTTACTATTTCAGTCGACTGACAGAAAAGACAAGGTGTTTGGATTTTTGTGTTTTTCCTGTTTCATATTTTTTTATAAACTTATAAGCTTTTTTATAAAGCTCCTGTAGGTTTAGGTTTCTGCCTGCTGACCACAATAAATAAGCAATCCAAAGGCGACACTTTAGGTTATGGTAAATTCTAATAGCTATTTGACCTAATTCAATTTCCTTTAGGAAAAGATGAATACTTAAGGGCCATCGTGTGGCGTAGTGGTCTAAGCAGGCGCCCCATGTGTAGAGGCTACAGCCCAGTTCGAGTCCCGCATCGGACGGCCCTTTACTGCATGTCATTCCCCCTCTCTCTGCCTCCCCATTTCCTGTCTCTCTCTACTGTGTGCTATCAAATAAAGGCATAAAAGCCCAAAAAAAGATGAATACTTAATTAATAATAATTAAAAAAAAAAAAGATATATCAACTGTCAGTGAAAATAATTGTTAGCAAAGATTTAAATCCAGCTGGAAGTGGCTTTAAATTTAAATCCTATATTCTGAGGAAAAGCTGTTCTTACAATAACACACGATTAAAAATAATCAAGGTCTTAGAAAGCATAAAAGATTACATGCTTGTATATGACATATTGTCAAAGGTCCATTCAGATATATCATATCTGCTGTAATATAAACATAATATATATATATATATATATATATATATATATATATGATATACATAAAAGCTGTACAAGCTTTTTGAAAAGGACCAAAAGCAGTAACAAAGCAACTGCTTACTTTACTCCCACACAACAACTAATATAAACATGAGCAGACACACAAGGGACACAGACATAAGGGAGGATTATTGTCCTTCATTCCTCTGCATGATTTACTCTGTATCTCTGTGCATGTGAAAAATGAAGAACCTCGAACCCTTGAATTAGCTTCTTTGTGGGAGAGAGATCAACAGAAACACACACTAGAGATACATACACACCATCTTCCATTCATCTGTAATTAATTATAATGAAAAGGTAAGGGGCTCCTCTCTATGCCGAGTTTGTTTATGCTCCTGACACCATTCATTTATAGACCTTAGATAATGGCGAAGGTCATGAAGATCTTTTTCACCCTTTAAACAGACTAAAGAAGCAGTTCACTGTTAACAAAGACCTGGATTCACTGATTCCATGATACATTTAGTTAATGCCACAGAGGCACACAAATACACACAAGCACTTGCATAGTCTGATATCCATGCTGAGACACGCACACCACACACACACACACACACAAACACACTCACACGCACAGGAAAAGTTTGCAGCCTTTCCATTTCTCAGTCTTTGAAATACTTCCACTTGCCACAACAGATGGCTGATGTTGACAAGGAGAGGAAGACTGTTATATGTATGTGTGAGTGATCTTGTGTGTGCGTGTGTGTGCGTGTGTGTGCGTGTGTGTGTGCGCGTGTGTGTGCCTTATCATTACCTGTCCCCAGAGGTGAGCCTGGCAGTCAGACAGTGTAACAGAGGCAACGACAACAGGTTCCCTCCACCAAACCTCTGTCAAGCATGACTGGACAGCATGTGGTAAGTGGTGCTAGGGCCCCAGGGATGCACTCATATACAACCACACACACACAAACACAAACATAAAAAGCAGCAATCCTCCAGTGTGTGTGTTTGTGTGTGTTTGTGTGTGTGTGTGTGTACTGTACGTGTATCACACTTTCTGTGTTGCACTTGCTGGTGCAACTTAACACTCTCAATGGGACCCTGACAAGAAGACAGATGAGTCTGACTGCACTAAGAATCATTACCGCACTCCCACGCAAACAGTGTGTGTCTGACTCCACACAACTTCTCAGGGATTGCCCCGTCCCATCTTTCAAACCCCCCCCCAACAGACTGGTGACCAGTCCGGGCTCATCATCGCTCACATCAGTCATCCCATTACTTGGGCACGCGCCATTGACTTGATGGTGTCATAACATGCTGCTTTTTATCCCTGTGCTGTGCTGGAAGGCATGTGTGCTGTGGTTTTCATGAATTGTTTCTTTGTTGTACAGGTTTGCAAAAGTGATCTGATCTCTGGGTGCGATATGGCCGACCTCAACCTTCACATTCAGCTGACACCAGCTGACGGTGTGTAAATGACTTTATCCTAAATATTCGCTCTGACTTGGAGCTTCCAGCTACACAGCATGCAGTTCACAACACAGCGATTCAACCACCGCATGAGCAGCGTTTGTAGCATGTTCAAGAGGATGAGAGATCATTATACAAGACATGCTGTCATCTACAGTGTTCCTGTTTCGCTGCAAGTTGAGGTTTGTGAACAATGAAGAGACACAAAGACATGAAATGTTAAGATTCTTATGAAATAATACTTTGAATTTGAAATTATATACACATAAATCTTATTTAAATGGCAAAGATAGTTGTCTGCATATCTGCAAAATCCTGTTACAGGTCCTGTTACACAGCTCCGTTATTAAATTCAGATATAAATTTAAGCTTTATTAGTTACATTACGACCAAATCCTCAGGCAAACACTTGCCCTGGAACTGGTTCTGTTGAAATAAAGCCCGTCTGAATCTTTAAGGGAGCTCTGACTTCACTGTGCAGCAGTTTTTGCAGAAATATTTTTTTCACAAAACTTAAACAAAGGGATTGTGGTGGCTCATTTAAGGCACCTACTGTACAAGGTAACTGTAGCTGGGTTTCCATTGCAGTGTTGCACAAAATAAAAGCTTTATTTATTTATTTTTTAGAAAAGCTGGGTTTTCTCCTACTATTACTCGCTTTTAAGTTTGCAATCTCAAATTGTGCATTTAAGCTGGTTAATGGAAAAGCATGATGTACTGGGCTATGGCCAGAGAAATGTGTCATAAATTAAGTAGAAGACCCACAAAATAAAGGGAATAAGGGTCAGGAAACAATCTATCAGCATCACGTCAAACTCATCAACTGCTTACACATGCACCAAAGTAACGTTTCCTATTGATATAATCAAAAGAGTTGTGTGGCCTCACAGCACGACACCGCTCCTACAATGATCTGAACATGGATATGACGCTGTTTCGCTTTAGTATAAAAGGGTGAAAATGCATTCATATAATTGTAAGATTAGTATGTCGATTAGAAAATTATTTTGGGGGTTAGTGTGACTTTATAGTAGATTGATGCAGATGTGCAGCCCTCTGAATCATATATTCCATGATTCCAGGTCTCTGATATAACTGAAAATGGTTGCAGAGCTTATATTAACTTTCTATACGTTCCAAGTAAAGAATGAACTGAACTTCAACGTTTGATCCAACAGAGAAAAGTAAATTTGAATATTCCCATGACAACAGGCGATCAGAACAGCTACTAAAAAGACCTTAAGGCGATACTCCTCCTCTGGGAAAGATGAATGTGCCGTTAACCAATTCCATGGCAATTCATCCAGACCTCGTTGATATTTCACTCTGGACCGAAGTGTTGGGCCGACAGAGCATCTCTGGAGCCACGCCGGAAGCCACAAACAACCTTTTAAAACTCGAGAAGTGGTGGCACGCTCGCTGCCATTTCTGCCTTGCTAAAGCTTCCTGTCTGTGCCCAGGCTGCGGTAATGACTTTCCCCAACACCGACGAACAGTGAGTGGGCGCCCGGCGAGCACACTGATTGCCTTCGGCTGACCTGGAAATGTCTGCTCTTACCTGCGCCCAACACCACTCAGCGAGGCGCAATCAGCACACGCTCCTCAGCCGCACTACAGCACATCTACAGTAAGAGCTTCTCACTCCACAGTGGCAGTGAAAGATGCAGTGACAGCCTCTATAGCCGGCTGCATTAATCCTTCACCGGACCTGAAATAGGAAACTGAACTGGGGCATTACAGCAGTGTGCATGTGTGGGAGAGAGAGGTAGAGAGAGAGAGAGAGAGAGAGAGAGAGAGATGGAGGGAATGTGATGTGTAAAGCTAATTTATCTTGATGATTTGGCAGCAATATTTATGAATTAAAGAAACAGAGACTGTTTGAATTCTTACCCTTCATGCAGATTATCCAAGGTAAGGCTGAGTGAAAAGAGAATGGATGTGTAACACTTGTGATGTACTTGCTTTTTTACCATTTTGCAGGCGGCTGCGATGCGAGCGGCATTGTTCACATTCTATCTTGCGAGCTTTGTGTCTTCCTGGAGGATTAAATAATATCCACTAAGCAGCAGATAACTGTTGAATCATCCCCGGCTGCCTTTTCATTCCTTTTGTTTAGTGTAAACACAACGGCGATACCTCCAGCACACAGTGGACATGTCACAGCGTCGGACCGCTGCCGCTCATGGCCTCGCTCGTGTCCTAATCCTGTTATATTGACCTGTTCCCTGAGATCGGCCTCATGTTTTAAATGAGAGGCAGAGGGTGTCTCATTTCATGCCGTGCCTTAGGCCGCATTCAGACCGATCGTAGCTCTGTGTGAAAACAAAAACACGCTGCCCTCTCAGCCATTTGAATGGAGCCAGTTGTTTGATACAGTGTGGGTGCAAGAGCTCCAGGAAAACATCGTCTGATAAAAACGTTGATTCTCAACGCTCGCTGCAACCCAACATGTCCTCGAGCGAATGCACTCGCCAATCAAATACATGCAAGCACTATTTTCTGATTCACGATCACCGTGTCAAAAAAGGAAACGGTTGTTGTGATAACTTCCTGTCACAAACTACTGGGCAGTGTTTTGGCATCTGATACGTCTTTACTCCAACTGGATGTATAAGAGACAGTTGAGAAAAGAGAGGGCACACTTCCAATCATTTCCTGTATCTGTGTCATGTCGGTTTCTCCACCTCCCCGCCCCCTTTAGGAGACAGCGGCTGGTCTGAGTCTATTCACTCCAATGGGAGAAATTATTTATCCTTTTGCCCATAGTCACCGAAATAAACACTGGACCCATTTTTCACAAGCCACATTTCTTCTGAACGCTCTGACACTGAAATGGCATTTTTCAGACGGATAAATCAGGAGAAAACTAGACCTGCCTCTGTCTTAGCAACAAACTTCGTTGTGGTGTGGTTTCACTGCTGCAGTGCTGCCGACGTCGCTTCACACCCAGATAAGCAGACGTTTAGAAAGACTTATACTTGAATTAAAAGTAAAAACTTAAATAAATCTTGTGTTTCTTTGTTAAATAATACCATTATTGTTATTATTACTTAACTAGTTTTGGAATGGAAGACCAGAGTGATACGATCTTGTACTGGGTTGATCAGATAAAAGCTAGCGGCAAAATCAGGCGCAATTGTGTACTGAATGCAGTATTGTATTTGAAGATTTGCTGTTATGTTTTGAGATGGACAAGCAATCACAACCACGTCCACTCAGGGGACGGGAAGTGTATACCATTTCATACCACTGGCGCTGCTTGTGATGCGTCATCTTTGACTATATGTCATTATCTCACCAGTCTCTCTGCGCTGCTGTAGGTTCTGAACTCATGCTTAGTTTCCCCTTGCTTTGACAAATACAAGCCCGAGGTTGGTGACCACTGCTGAGGCGTTTATGTTGCAGTCGCAGAAGAAAAAGCATTCATGGCAACAAGGTTTCTCTTAATGCTTTCCCTTATTATTATCTGTTCAGAATTTGCTGCCGACCTTACTTCACATCTTGAAATACTGCTTTACTGTTGCAATCTTGTGGACACACACAAGCATAGCTCTGATATGCCATCATGCAAAAGTGTATTTAAAGAAGTTACGTCAGCACTGTGAGACGGTTACAAAAATTGCAAAATAGACCTTTACTGGGATCAAATCTGCAGGGGCGGCAGTAACCACAGGAGGCAGTCTCAGCTCGATCCTTACATTATCCATAATGTCTTGCCCTAATGAGATTTCACTGCGTCTCTGGGAGAGTAATTGTGCCCTATGTTCTCTTATACACCCATCAGTGTTTTGTGGAGATCCTCATTATGTCCTACAGGGCAGGCCTGATTGCTGGTGGCAATTGAATCTAATCCCCACCTCAGAGACTAATAAAAATCCTAATATTGTGTATGTGCATGTGTGTGAGCATAAAATGGGACAGTGCCCTAGGATTCCAGATGACATAAAAAATTAAAGTCATATTACAGTACATAGGTGATTAAGTGCATGAATGCATGAATGCATGAACATGATTCATGATCACTATAACAGAGAAGGGTGTAAATCACGATCAGGATGTTTAATTACAGAGGAGAGCGTAATGAAAGTTGGCAAACCAGACAAGATATCCCAAGAGAAAGTGAGAGCTCTTTCAGACTTGTGACATTACTGAAGCAGCAGACCACTGCATAAGAGAACTTTGATGTATTATTCAAAGAGGCCATGAACAACCTTTGGAGATCGACCATAAACTGGTGAGGGACCCTGTTCCTCAACGACAAGCTAAAGGAAGAAAAACGTAGCACAATTTATGGTGATTTTATTGGAATGCAGCCGATGCAGTGTGACCCAGTGTCGGACAAGTCAGATAACAAACAATTAAAATTTAATTGCATACTGTTCGTCTGTTTCAGGTTGCTCCTGTCTCGGTCTAAAATAGTGGTTATGCAAAAGGAGAGCTCAGATTCCTGACATGTTTTTGAAGAGCATGACATCCTCAAACGGAAACACCACGGTGCAGAGGTGAACGGATTTTTCCTGCAAGTAACATCAGATTGATTCAAAGTTCATGCCAAGCCGCTGCTCGCTGTGAACAAAGGTTTTGTTTACGGCTGAAGGTTTTGACCAAATATCAAGTATGCCGCCGCTGTAGACAGACAGGACTGCAACCCCATCATTACTGCTGGATGTTATTCAGTCTTCATTTATATTTCTGCCTTTAAATGCAGTAATTTTTCATTACTAATTACATTTTTCTTCTTACAGTCGTAGACTCCAGCAGCTCTAACAATAACTGGTATTTATCTAAACATAAGAACACCTGCCTGAGTCAGTGGGAAAACAACATTAAGCACGAGCACGCTGGAGAAAAAGCTCTGCAGAATAAAATTAGTCAAAATAGACAGAAAAAGTTCAACCAAACTTTCTGACAGTAAATACCGTGTGTAGCTTTTATTACAGGTTTCACAGGAAGTCGTGAGTAATAGCCTCTACATGACAGCACGCAGCTATGATACAGTCTTCCAACGAGTGATTTAGTTTTTTGTCGTGTGGTCGATTACAGATCTTTTTCAGAAGTTGTTTTCAGAGGCCCTCTGTGGCTCCACTGCATGCAGGAAAACGGAATCAGATATAAATAATAACAAATGACTAACTATAAAAAAAAATCTTTTAGCAAGCTGATCATTTCTTTTTATTATGAGGCTGCAGTAAATCACAGCAGAGCGAGTAGGATGTGCATCATCTTGAAGGCTTACTATGACAACATGTGCTGTACTCTGACTCTGTCTCCAACCTCAACAATCACACAGGGTGTTTGTCCCTAGAGTCTGATACGACCCATAGGAGCATCTGCTGAAACAGTGTCCCCACAACGGCAGGCATCCAAGACTTTCGTCATCATGGTTACAATAATAAGCATGTGGTTAAGCTCATGGAAAGATCACAATTTGGTTAGGTTAAGGAAACAATCATGAGCTGTGTCCCGGTTCAGGAGCCGCATCCTTCGGCGGCTGCATTTGAAGCCTGGCTGCGTCACAGTTCTAGGGCTCCTTCGGTTGCGGCCGAGAAACGCGTCCCCCTTTTCCTGGGCAACGAAGGCACAGCTGGTGACGCAAAGTGATAATCTTCTGTAGGCCAGACCGTCTCGTTCGGCCTTCACTGACAATCATCTTCATGGTTACCATGGTAAACACAGGGTTACACATAGGGAAACAATATTGTCTATTGATTTTAAATGGGAAAGAACGACACAGCTGTCCACATCTGTCCAGCTCGACCTCCTCCTAACACGGACTTCATCGGTCTTTATACAACGTGACTTCACCTGACTTCCTCTTTGCTCCCGTCATAATTACTACAGCTGCTTGAGGTCACCCAATAATAAAACGTAACTATGGGTTGTAATAAGCTGCTGGCACAGACGACCTATAAGCTTTTTTTGGGGTTTTTTCCAGAGGACAGCCTCTTCAATAAGGAATCTACTGAAACAGATTACAGGATTTTAATGTGCCTGGTGAGAAGTGAAAAATTTGTTTGTGAACTCACTGCTCTGAGGACACTGCAAAAGAGCGTTTTTTCCTCCATAATATTTACTTAATATACATATCAATCATGTCAAAAACAGCTTTATACTACAAACAGTCAATCGAGCAAACACGAGCGAAGCAGCGGGAGAATATCAATCACTTCGGCGATCACTGGAGGATATAAATATTTCATGAAAAAAAGTAAGACATTAATTTGATATAGGCTTGGCTGCCTTTTGAATAAATCCCTGGTGTGACACTGAATCGCACACCCACACCGTCACACACATACAAACACACAGGCTAAGACTTTGATCCAAAGCCTCTTATAGGGTTTTGCTGATTTTTCCCCCCCAAAATGAGAGACCACAGATCCTCCTCTCGGCTCTCAGCGCGAGACACCCAGTATCATTAGCCGCGAGGATCAAAGACCCAGGCGGCCGGAGGAGTGTGTCCCTGACACAAGAGCGGCTTCACGTCCAGTGGACAAAGATGACAGGCATTAGATGGAGTTTGGAGTTGGTGCAAATTTACATGACTTGAGCTCTTCTACATGGGTGTTCTGGACGCTGCATGGGTTCAATTCAAGTGTCCCCCCCCCCCCATAATATAGTACCTGAAGGGACTACTGTGTCTATGGCATTCAACTGTGAGTTAACAGTGACCTTATCACACTCTATGGTATTTTTCATTTCCCATGACACCACTATAATGTTGAAATAGGGAGTCTGGGATTTGCTCTCATATTTATGCAATAGCCTTTCCAAATCCAATTTAGTCCACTCAATGTAGCACAAATTGGATAATAAATACTGCATACTTAAATGTCTGCTTTACAAAAAAAAAAAGGATATATATGTGTGATTCAAAGGTTAAACTGAAAATGTAGAGCAATTTTCTTTGTTCTCAAGAAAGAAAACAAACTTGAAACCTCAAGAACCTCAGAGGTGCCAAAACAATATACATCATAATATCAAATTATACATCTAAGGCTGCAACAAACAATTGTTTTATTTGATGATTATTTTCTCAATCAACCCCTGGGTCTGTAAATGGTTAGAGTGAACTCAAGTTGCCATGTTCAAACTTCTTGTTTTGGCTGACCAATAGTCCCTCACCCCTAGATATACAGTTTACTATCATACACATACAAGACAATCTGAAAAAGTTCAAAATTAAGAAACTGAAACCAGAGAACTACTTAAAAATGATATTAATGATTAATAAACTACCAAATTTTGCAGATGATTTATCAATTTATGGCTTCAGCTCTATAAGTATAGGTTAAATTCATAATATATGAATACAAAACATGTATCAGTGATATTAATTTTGATTACCAATGGCCATACAGTGCATGTTTACTTGTAATACTGCATAGCTTGAAAGTAAATCTCAATGTAATCAATCTAATCAATCTAACCGCCTGTTTATGGTGGTGGTATTATAGGCAATTGGATTTTCTGTAATCTTGACCAATGGTGGCTGCATGACATTTAAAAAATATTAAAGTGACTACAGCTTCCCTGTTGTGTTGAAAGGCTGAAAGGATCCAAGCAATATCTTAAATGAGTGTGCACTTGAATGAACAGTGGAATGTGTATTTTTTCTGACTCCCTCAAATGTAACACACCCCCTTAAAAAGCCAAACTACACCACATAGCAACAGGACCCCACCACACCACACAACACAACCGAAGCATGTCTGAAACACCTTCGCCCAACAACGACTGTGGGAGGAATATTAATATCCGAGTGCAGGAGACTTGTAACAACAATAAACACCCAGAAAAAGTTAAATTTCTTAACGTGGCTTGTTCACAGCATCGAGCATGAGGGAGACTTATCAGTTTTTGGAGACAATAGCAACTGCTGTCAAAACACAGAGCGCGTTTATAAAGCTAACGGTTTTCAAAAAATGTCCGAGAAGGAAAAAAAAAAAAAAGAGCCAACTACGACATGCGGGAAAGTTGGTGTGAAAGCTCAGGGACCTCACCTTGTTTAACACACTTGAGTCGGACGGGGTCTTTGCTGTGTTTGACCACAGCATGGACGTCCCTGGTGGTGAGTCCAGCCACCGGGGTATCGTTGACTTCCAGCAGGAGTTCATCCTGGAAGAGTTTACCGCTGTGGCACACCGCTCTGCCCGGGAGAAGCTCGCCGATAACCGGGAACTGTCCATTCTCAGCGCCGCCCTGCAACTCCAGCCCCAGCTCCCCCTCCTCATTCCTGCAAAGGACACTCTCATGGACTTTGTTAGTCCAGTGGTTCTTCCTCTTCTTCAGGCTCTTGGACATGGCTCAAACAAGGGGAAATCACATGAGTGCGGCCGTGGAAGAAGTTTTATCGCTCTCTGAAGCCCCCCAGTGTCACCGTAACACTGTAATGTGTCCAGTTTCAACAGTAAACGCCAGTTGTATCCATGTCAGCGCACACACACACGCACAGCAGCTGGATCATCAGTCTGCTATAACTGAGAGCTGCTCAACTTGTGATGCCTTCAAGTTCTGCCCCTAACATCGGAATTGACAGGTTCAGCGAGAAAAAAAAAAAAAAAAAAAAGTAAAACCGAATTTAGGAGTATGGAGTCCATTCACCAGCTAAGATTCATTACAATTTGAATATTCATTAAAAAAGAATAAAAAATATGTTCAAATACAATGGACCTGCTGCTGGATGTACATACAGACTCTTACTTGTATTTGTATGTCCATGCTAGACCAACAAATTAATAGTGTCATGAAAACAACTAATGAACTAACTAACTGTAGGACCATTCATCCATAAAATGTATAGAACAAGCCTTTCTAATTAACTCCCTTCACCTGCAGAGATTAAATCACATTTGAAAAACTACTTTTTATGCAGTTCTACCACTTTAGCAATACAAAATTACCTTATAAATCCCCGAATTTGTTCTTTGCAAACTATTTTTTAAAATAACACTGCAAAAACTATTATCATTTTAAATGCATCAAGGGAATGGTGTTTGCAACTCTCAAACTTACAAGTGTACAGCGTTACGAGGGGCGCCTGAAGGCAGCATCCAGCTCCAACCAACCTAACTGACCCGGATGTGAAGGCTGGAGGAGGAGGAGGAGGAGGAGGAGAGAGAGGCAAGGCTTTTCCCAAATCCAGCTTTCCATGGAAAAAAAAGAAAAGAGAGAGAGGCAGAGTAACGGTATTTCCACTGGCATGGCAGCAGAGCAGCAGCAATAATAAGAGTTTTTCATACCACAAATATGCCTCTACTTTTTGATGTTTGATACAGATACTGCAGACGACACAGTTTGTAAAAGTAGAGAGAACTACATGCCAGTAACTTATAGTATAACTTTATATTGCCTGTATGAGCTGTAGGCCTCAGGAGGGGAGGTCGACCGATTCACTCAAATGCATTGTCATTCCTCTCCCCTTGAAAGTGGGACCACATCAATTACACTCCATTCCTGCTCAGACAGGAGCCTACAAAGGTCGCTTAGTTCAAAGAAACCTTTGAAACATATTGTCATTATTTATTTATTTTTTGTCCTTAGGTGAACTTGATGGCAAAAAAGCTTATATTTCCTTGAACACCCTCAAGGTCTTTGGTGAATGAAGCGTTTGTATTTTATGGAACACTTTCAAGGGCGGCAAGCATTTCTCATCTGAGCATTTCCTCCTTATTAATGATATTGATATTTCAAGGCATATTTTCTTCCCTCTCACAGCATTTTGTGATATACAGACCCAGTCAGTTAGCTGCAATAGTTTTGTCATGCGCCAGAAGAAATGGCTCTAAAAAGGAAAATCCCCTTGTGTTTATCTCACACCAGAGGAGAGGGACATAAAGCAAATGGAGAATTGAGTGAGTATAATCCATCTTCAAACAAATGTGTGTTGTGGGTTTCTTTTCCTTCAAGGGGTTGACATCTTTAAAACTTACAATCCGCTTTATGGCGAAGCCTGTCCTCGACACCTCTTCTCACTCAGTCCCAGAGCTCATGCTCAGTAATGATAGTTTCCTGCCTTACTGCCATAATTGTATAGATATACAATGATAATAGCTATTCTACATCGCCGAGTTATCTGTCATAGCAAGTTAATCCTTTTTTCAGCCTTAAAATCGTGTTTTTCTCATAACAAATGAGAAGTCCCAGTAATGACTTGAGATAAGTGCACTTGTTTCCCACGCAGAGAGACTCTCTCTCTCTCTCTCGTTATGATTGGGGGTGTAATTCATTCTGCCTTGTTCAAAGACGTTTCCACTACTGAGGTCACGAGTCAATGTCCCTCAAACGCATCTCCACTCCCAGTGCTCAGCTGACTGTTCAGAGATGTTTTCTGTTACTTCTATTTCTGTACTGATACTGAATCTCAGTCGCTCTGAGCTCTGACTGAAATTAGTGAAAGTCGTAGTCAGCATTTTTTTTTTTTTATTGACTAGATATTGCAGTAACATCCTTATCGTGATAATTGCGTAGTGTAAATCTGATATCATAACAGCCCTAGTTTAGAGTATATCTTATTTAGACAGATGTACAGTTTGATGTATTTTGTTACAGTCAAAACTGCTTCGTATTCTGCAAAGTAAAGCATCATATCGGCATCAATATCCCATGTCTTTTTAGTTTAGTGTTTGTTGACAACACAAATGATATCAAACTTAAAGAAACAGTTTGATATTTTGAGTATTAATTTGCTTCATGCTGAGAGTTTGATGAGAAGATTGATACCTCACTAATGCCTGTACCATAAATATGAAGAGCCAAACTGTTTCCCTCAGTATCTAGTGTTTATTCTAAACACAGCTGGATGTAACTTTAAGTGTTTTCCACGAACTATACAACTTAAAGTGAATGAGCATATTTCACAAAATGTCAGGAATCAGGAAGGCAATGATAAATATGAAGTAAAATAGAATTTACTGTGTAGATTTATAGATTCGTATAGATTTTGGCGCTTAGACCCGGGCAGGAAGTTGATCACCATGGGAGGTGCTTCCAATAACAGGAGCCTGGACACTGGTGGGGATGAGGAATGGAGCTCGAACGTCTTCATGAGAGGGAAACTCCTGATCGGAGGGTTAGATTGGAGGTGGCCAGGCCTCGACAAGTGAGGTGGTGAAGGGGGTGGAGGTTGGTCGCCAAATGTTCAGAGAGAGAGAGAGAAGACTTTGACAGCTGACATGTGATTGGCTAAAGGCCAGCGTGTCAAGGTCGTGATTGGATGAAAACGAGAATGAACTGGTGGAGTTCAGAGATGGCGGGAAAGAGCATGTGACTTAGAAAGCAAGCGCACGGAACTGAACTTTAGCTAAGTTTCATTTACTGTAAAAATACAAATACAAATAACCAAATAAATTGTAGATCGTCCCCCAGATTTTCCAAAATCCCCAGATTCCCAGAAAAGACTTCAGCGCCGTCAGTGCAGCTTCAGGCCTGTTTGTGAACAGATGCAACTGTCTCAGTCTATCAGATTCCTGTATGTGTCTTTAAACAAAGGGAGAACAATCAGATATCAAGAAGACACAGTTATGAGATGAGAAACAACTTCGACGCTGTGTTGCAATCAATTTCTCCTCAAAACAATTTCGCTGCCCTTGAGTCGTGTTGACAACAAAAAGCTACAGACAACAGACAATGCATCTTTCTCTCCTCCGCAGGATTCGGGGAAGCGCCTCTGTGCATTCCAGAGGTGGCAGCTCTGCAGAGGGAAAATTAAAAAAAAAAAAAAAAGGAGAAAGAAAGCGAAAGAGAAGGGGGGGGGGGGGTGTTTTATTAACAAGGGCAGGAATTCTGGAGGCAGTGTTTGAAGAAGGAGAGGAATGCTCTGCGCGTGGCAGAATGAGTGCCGGGGAGGAGAGGAGAACATCAACAGTTCAGGGAATGAAAGGACTGGAAAAACAGTGTGGGATTAAACTGTGTGAAATATGCTGGGTTGGCTCGGGCCTGGCACAATGAGCACATAAGCGTGGGATGATGAGAATTCATTTTACGACTGTTAGACATAATGTATATGTTACGAGAACAACATTGTCGAAATCCCCGCTCATATAACCGCCATTTTTCATGGATATGTGACACACTGTGTGCACACACACACACAAACACACACACACACACACACACACACACACACACACACACACACACACACACACAGCACTAGCTCCCATTTCTTTATGTTGTTTTCATATTGCAGGAAATCACTATCGCTATCAGTCACATGTTCACGACCAGATGGGAGTTCATCGGCTCAGCCAGTGATGCTGCCCCTGGGATTGCAACACTGCTCTGCTACATGATGTAATGGTTATGACAGGCCTCATTGCAGGATAATTAAAGCTGGTCAGGAATAAAGCAAAACTGCCTGGTGATGGCTTCCACTGCCGATGAAAGAGGAAGTTATTATCCACTTTGTTTGAGCGAACGCTGCCATTCCAGCTCCAGCGGAGTCATTGTTGGCGATAAGGCTGCTTGTTTTACATTGTCACACTTGATGCAGGGCTGATTGATCGAACGGAGCTGGCTGCTCTTATTCCAAGCCGTCACCACCGCCGTGGTGTGTTTTGTCTTATTTAAGCTGATTCCATCCGAGGCATCTGACCTGTTTATTCTGCTGCCATCTGCTCGACCTTGCCGCCAAGGAAAGGTCCAGTCCGTCATTCTTGTCTCCGCTATTGCTTGACCCCCAGGGATGAAGGGGTGCCAGGAGACGTGCAGCTCAACCTGATATGCTGCCAACATCATCTCTGGCTTTCGCTGAAACTGGCAGAGAAAAGGTGAGAAGCTGGGGGGCATTGCATAATGTGAGAAATCGTGGAGGTAAAAGAGAATACCTGAAAAAGTGGCCGTCCATTCAAACTCTATCCATTCATTTATGGGTTGTTTGGGCTGGGCTGGTTTGGCCTTTTAGTTTCAATCAAGCAAAAATCTCCCTACGAAAATGCTCGCAAGACTGCCCGACATATGCCTGGGGTCTGGGCCCGAGCCTGGCCCATATACTTCCACATCTGGGCAGAATCCAGCTGTTATCTTCCAGTATTGACCGACAGCCAGAATTGGTCCAGATGTGGAAGTAGCATCAGACAATCATGCTGTATATGGGCCAGATTCGGGCCGTGGAACTGGGGGGCGTACGCTGGGCCAAAAGAAAACATGCCACAAGTATGGTCCGGATTTACTTTGCTATCTGGGTTGCTCGTTTGGGAACCAACCCACGCACAAACACAGGTTTACAAATATAATGTTTTCTGAATTGGGCGAAGAGGAACTTGACCTTAACCTAATCAAACACTGTTGGGATGAAGTGGAACACCGACCGCGAGCCGGACCTCATTACCATCAGTCTCCGACCTCGCTAATGCTCTTGTTGCTACATGGGAGCAAATCCCTGCAGCCAGGGTCCAAAATCTTGTTAGAAGAGTGGAGGGTATAGCAGCACATTAATGCCCATGGTTTGGCATTGACACGTCCAACAATCACACATGGCTGTAATGTTTGAGTGTCCACATGTTTTTGACCATGTAATGCATAGATGCAGTTTTTTTTACTTGGTTTAATAAAAATACAAAGGATAGTAGTATACATGCTGTATATGGCTAATGGTAGGACCACAGTGTCTTGTTATGATGCTCTAAAAAGTATGTTTTTCACAGCCCTGCCTCGAAATAAAATGCAAATCCTCTGTGAAGTCACCATAAGAGCTGTGGCCTCCTGTTCAGCTCCTCCAGCTGCGTCCCGTCCACTGATGAATTTGACTCTGTGCGCCTAATAACACCGGCAGTAAATCACAGCACCTCAGGGTGAAATTCAGGGCGTCTCCTTCCCAATTTTGATTTGATTGCCCTCTCTCTGATTACTAAGGTGTTTTACCTTCAGTTGTGACCACTGTCATGATTGTCTCCTCTCTGTCCCACTTTCTGATTGTTAATTCCTGTCCTCTCTTGGCTGTCACACAGAATGATGGCAGGATTCCCATGCAGTCTGGCTTTCAGCAGACTGCCACTTCACAAGTCCCGGTCTCTTAACCAACATCCAACATCCCCACCTCTTCCTCCCTCCCTCACAACCCCCCTCCCCCCCTCCCCTGTCCTATCAGCTCAGACAGATAAGTACCTTTTCCCACGGCAAGGGCTTTTAACTGCCTCAAAGAGTCCCAGAGCTCCCTCCTGCAAAAAAAAAAAAACGCCCTGCTTTCCTCTCACTGGGGGAAAGTAACATTCACGCTATCGCAGTCAGTCATCTGTCTTCACCAGTCCGTCTTCACAGCGTCCATCATCTATCAGAGGGGGAGCGATGACACTATTGCCACGCAATCAGCAGCCTGACAGCTTGATAGACTTGCACAAGCCGCCTCTCATATCCCGTCACAAAGCGTATCTGACAAACCAGCAGAGACAGGTCATCAAACTGGAGGATAGCAGCTTTCGGCCTGTTAGACATTATGTCTCATATTTTCAGGAATGAGATTGGTTAGATCATTATCCGCATTTTCACGTGACAAAAATGTAGTTTTTACCTGGAGGATTTCCTGGATAAAAACAGATTCATGTGTTTGCATGTGGAACTTTTGGGCTGGTGGATGAATGGGAGAGTAAACCAGATGGTAAGTTTGTGAGGTGCTTGTTGTTATGTTCTTCAAAAGCAGGATTATGCTGCATCTTTATGACTCAAGGTGTTTGGTTTTAAAGCACACACATATTCCCCTGCATATTTACAAAGAGACTGGAAAAACACCACAGCAGAGTACATTCATGTTTAGTCCCTATATTAGACGTATCTTTGATTATATCATATGAGTATAAATTGATCTATCAATCATCAAATGCCACTGACCCAAAAATCCCACAGTTTCATATCATAAAAGGATTTTTTTTTTTTCCTGCTGTCGAATCAGCACTTCTTTGAAGTACCAGCTTCAGGTTGGATTCACTGAAGCATTAGTTATTCTGCCTGCTACCTTATCCAATCCACACATACAATTATACGTAAGGTTCCTTATCGCTGTCTGACACGTGGGCCCGTTTATGCCGATGGATGTACGACTAGCATGACAAAACCACGGCACGCACAACATCCTCATGGCATCAATATAAGTGACAGTGTCTGCGCACTACTCTTCATACCTGCTCCATTTACATAATTCAACATGAGCTGAAATAAAATCATAATTTGATTCCTCTTTGTCATGTGTGTGGACTCTGTCCTTCATTAGGGACCTTTTTATATATTTTATCCTGTCTCGGTTTTATCTAACACACTCATTTCTCCCAGTCCATTAACTGCAGTATCATGAGTACTATACTATACCATCAAATCACATTTATTCAGCTTCATACAGCTTGGTTGCAAATCAATTTCCCTGCAAGGGACAATAAGGATACTTTGAACTTTGAACACTTCATGTGATTCAAGGTGTGTGTTATCTTATATTTTAATGGTTATGTTTGTAAGTATAGGTATATACATATCTATATACAGAATAATGCAGAATTGTGTCAAGTCAAATTTTTATTTATGTTCAGCGCCAAAGTACAACTGAAGTTATCCCAAGGCACTTTTCAAATAGAGCAGGTCCAGACCATACTCTTTATAATAATAATAATCAATTAATTGTGTATTTTGTTGCGCAACCTGAGAGAAGAACCAAGCTAAATACAAGCTCAATAAGAATAGAGATAAACGTTCCGCTCTGCGTTACATGTAAAAAATGATGATACATGGCAAAGATTAGCAGAATAATTTATATTTCTCCGCCATGTATAGCATTTGTGAAGATAAACAACTCTAAGCTGCCTGTGACTCAATCAGTCACCTTGGAAAATATACAAGCCCAGACTGTGTGGGTATTGATTTTATCGGTTTGTCTTCTCTAACAGGAACTAAACGGCTCTCTCTCCTTTCTCCTGTATCTTTTGCAGATCAATCCTGACACAATGAACAATCATCACACAGTCAAACCGACAGTATCTGTTGAGAGGTGGGAGAAACCAATGGCCCTGGGTCAGGAAGTAAAAGTCCCATTCATTTTTTGTATTGACAATGTTAAGGGAGCCGTCCCGCAGTCGGAGCACTTCTACAGCTTAAAGTTTATTTGTGCATTTGACAAAAAGTCGATGGTACAAGCCTCTGTACATAAGTTTAAATTTAAATTTAACTCCATCTCCCAGGGTGTTTCTCATTCATTCAAAAACGATGTAGACGGTCTCACCAGGAATCTACAACAACAACAAAAAGAAAACGAACTTTCCTATGATCTGTAGGAACAGTACAGTCAAAGCTGTTTTTCCTTTTTCTCTTTTACATTATGATGATGTGATTCATAGGCACGCCTCTGCTTCCACTCAAACCCTTGGACGCTCTTTATCACTCCGCCCTCAGGTTTATCACGGGTGATGCTTGCAGTATTCATCGTTGCCTCCTGTGTGGAGAAGTTGGGTGGTCTCCTCTGTCTGACAGACGTGATATGCATTTGTATCTGTTTATTTACAAGGCTCTTCCAGGGAAACTCCCTTCTTATATTACCTCTATGTTGGACTGGTGTTCTGAACCAAACTCGACTGGCCCTCCCTGCAGCTCCCACACATCTGTACTGAAGTCGGAAGATCTGTTTTTAGTTTCTTTGCTCTGACTGACTGGAACTCCCTGAAATGAAATCTTTGGTCACCCGTGGACAGTTCAAATCCATGATCACAAACTGTGACTCCCTCCAGGAAATAAACAACAACACTATTTGCTGTTACCTGTGGATTTTTTTCCATCTTCTGCATTTCTAACAGCACCATCATCACCAATGCCACCACCGTCAAACTAATTAGATATATAACATTGTACAAGATAACTAACTTTCTTTCAAATTCATGTGTTCCTCTGAAGGAAATTGTTAGTGTCCCCGTGCAACACAGGCACAAACATAGTTCCTACGTCCTGTGTCTTTTAATATTTTGTACTTTTTAAGTCATTTAAACTGTAACTTAACGTCATTGTAAATGTTCTTGAGTTTCAATAAAGGTAATCTACATGATAAAATGACACAAAACACTAGTTGAATGAAAAATCCTTTTTTGGAAACTAACCCAGCACAGATCTTCAGAGATTTTACGCCAGGCATATTTTGCATCATCACAGAGCCTTGATCTGAACACCGTTGAGTCAGTCTGGGATTACATGAAGAGATTTCATCGACAGCCTAAATCCACAGAAGAACTCGGGCGAGATCTCTGAGATGCTTGGAGGAACCTACCTGCCAAGTACCTTGAAAAAAAAAAACAGTACACCTCGGAGGACAGGTGTTGTCTTAAAGCCAAAGGGTGGTGTAACAAAAATAAAAACTATTCATGGCATTTCTGTGCAGTGCTTCAAACATTTGCTTGGTACTGTATATAAAACTTTTCTTTAACAGACACACTTGACTGTGGGTGTTTCATCACAGTCTTGCATAATCCCAAATTTAAGTCAGGCAACCGGCAGCATTCTTTAATCCACCAAGCAAACACCAGAGTAGCATGATTTAAGACTTAAAATACCCTTACAACTGCTGAGACAAGGGGGGGGCATCCAAAGTTTGTGCGGGGGAGGGGGGGTCGATAGGTCAGGTGCAGCTGCAGGTGCAGGTGCAGCCAGCGGCACAGGCGACATCGACTGGCACCACGGTGAGGGAAAGAGGATTAAAAGAGCAAAGTTGATGTTCATGTTTAGAGAATACCAACAGAGCAGGGTTGAAGAGGTTAGCGTGGCTTTCACCAGCCTTTCGAATTAATATTCAGACCTTGTAACTATACAAGCTAGTGCCCCCTTTGCCCTCCCTAGACCCCTGTTTGTCCAGAGTGAAGGAGTTTGTGTTTAAAGACGGATCTCTTCGCCTGCAGCTAATGGACCCTCTGAGCTTCGGTCTGCCGCTGAATGATTGTGCGACCCCAGGCGAGCTTTTCCCAGAGGCCTTTTCGGTATTCTGTTCACAAAGCCCCGTCTAAAGACCCCCATTGATCAGCAGCTCCTTAAGATCCTCTCTTCTCGTTTAGTGAGGAGTAACTGTTACATCACTGTCAGAGAAAATGGATAAACGGTCATCTGATTTATGAGGGACTGGCCCGGGTCATGGCAGAAGTGTCTTCCTCATCTGACAAATGTATGTCTTTATATATTATATTTTATGTCTGGTTGCAGGAAAAAAAAAAAAAAGAAAAGACAAAAAAAAGTTAGCAGAAATATTTTTTGTTTTTATGGCAGAGACTGTTCAGATAAAGAGCAGCTTGAAATTGGTGGAACATTTTCAATTTTCGTCTCTGTAGAGAAACCAATCATCTACTCCTATTATCTGTTGTGATTAGAGTTTTGTGTTTACCCGATTATCAACCAGGAAATTTGTTATAATCATCATCATAATTTCACAAAACATTTTTTAAGTCCACTTTCTGGAAATTTTGCAGAGCTTTCAAACACTTCTTGTGGCCTGCGTCAGTGAACGACCCGTCAATACTCATCTCTTGCCGCTCTCTCTCTCTCCTGTATTTCCTGTCTCTCTAAAAACAACTTAAAAACTTAAAACCTTAAAAACTTGCACCTGTGAGCCCAACAGTGATGTCATAGGCTCCTGGAGTCCACCTGTACATCACTGCTGCATTGTGAGATGTTAAACCATCTGTGTTAAGTTACACTTGGGAGTAGCTGATTGGCTCATACATTGCACATAAATTCATGTCTGCGTGCTAAAATGTGACTTTTCTTTTCGCAGTAAAAAAAGAAAAGGAAAAAGAAAGACAGCTGAGCAAACTCCAGTCACAGTTGGAGGCCATGAGATGTGGTTTAAAGCTCTGGAATATTTCCAGTGCTGCAAATGGATCTGAGCTGGTGCTAAGATTTTTTTTTGTCACATACCACTGGTGTCAGGGTGAATGACTCCAGAAAATCCTTGAAACAACTGGTATGGCACCTGAAACCGGTGGAATTATTTTATTTTGTTTAAAGGAAGCGAGACAGGACTGACACAAACGACAGACCTTTTCACAGCAGAGCAAGAAAAGCACAGGTGTCGATGGCTTTGTATCCCAGGAAACCACAGCATCCACATATCAACTGAAGCAGCTGAATACACCTGTGCTTTTCCCTCTGACATGTTAAATCGTCATATAGTCTATAGAAATGTTCGCTATTTTCACATCCTTGCATTGTTATGAATTAGTCAAATTATATATATTATATTATAATAATTTCTACTAATCTTTCCAGCTCAAAACACCAAAGCACTGAGCATCACCTCCTTTCCTCAAGACCTCTGCAGCTTCATGAACTCACCTGAAGCTTATATTCTCAGCACAAATGAGAATTTCCACCTCTGATATCAACTACGGCCCTCACATCCCCCTTTTGACTAAGTGGCATGGCCTACAAAACTCAAAACCACATTCTCTCCAAACCTGCTGCATTAATCAAACGCCTTATTTTTATTCATCACTCTGCTCCCATTCTCCCTCAAGCCTTTTTGACAAGGTAGCACCTAGCTCACTGCACTTCCATTGTGTGCACCTCCTCTGTCATGCAGATGCAGCCCACAACTTAAATATTCATCCCCAATCTATCCGTTAACAGCAGCCTACACTGCAAGTCACTCACCCCCAGTCAATAAATATTCTCTTTGCTAAGATTAGAAGATTTTGCATGACCTAGATATTAAATCAAGTTATTGTTCCAGCTCTGTCATGCTAAATTTTCTCTGACAGTGAAGGGAGAGGAAGAGAGAGGGGAAGAGAGAGAGAGGGGATGAGACAGAGGGATGCTGACTTAAAAACAAATGATTTGGTTCAACAGTGACCCCTGCTGTAGAGTGCAGGCTAGTTTTCCTTCCCTCAGGGCAGACCAGCTTTGAGAGCACATCTTAGTTAGTCTTCTAAGTGTCTACTTCTCCACGCTGAGGTGGTTTGTAAAGCACAATCTGCATGTGTAATTGCTCATATGCAAGTGTCCACACATATATTCTATGGAGTCCTGAGAGAATAACGATTGCACGATCTTTCACTGTTTAATTTACTCAACACACAAACTGATAAAGAGAACAAGAAGAGAGAGAGAGCATCTGGAGGTTCTGTCAACTGCACATTTAACATGTGATGTGTTTTGCACAGCTGAGCCATTATTAATTATACCAACTGTTTTAATGTATTTAAGCCTTTCCCCCATTCTAACTCTTTATGGACTTGATAAAGCGCTGAGCGAACTGCGTTGCTCATCAGTGTTAATAAAAGAATCTTGAATGTGAAGTCACTACCACAAACACTTGCAGAATTTTTTTCCAAAATAAACTGAAAAAAAAAAAGAAGCATTGACAACAAATAATTTGAACTTTGACACACTAACTTTTTCCTGAGTGTCAAGTCTTCAGTCTTCCTGAGTGGATTCATTTTTTGTTTTTGTTCCTTTCATCCACTAACAAAGAATATGAGATTTTTTTTTTTTTTTTTTGTCAAACTACTGCTTCCAAGGTCAATTATAATTATAGGATGAAGTAATTAAATGCGCGCTTGAATTAGGAATTAAAAAGTTGAATTAATAGTTGGATTTGCTTATTCTTTGCTGTTTAATGTTTATTCATTTTGCTGCACAATAAAGCAGCTACATTATAATAAAATATGAAACACACATTGCACAGGAACTCCCAATTCCTCCCACCACTGCATTTTATCTAAAAGAAAATGTACAAGTTTAAAAAAGCAAACAAAGTGATATTTGTCATTCACACAGATGAATAAAAGGTGTAAATAGAAAAAAAATAGTCTGCTATCACATCTTCCCATTAACAAGAAACTCGAGAGGTTATGTCTTTTTGTATTTGTTTGAAATTAAGAAAAAAAAATTTTAAAATGGAAAATATTTGTCAAAAAAAGACTTTGAATTTCACTTTTTGTTTGTTTTTCCAACAGCTGATTAAAAATATTTTGGATTGGAAAATCTAATTAGGGTTATCTTATCTTTTTCTTTTTTAAAAACATAAAAGGATACAGATCTATTCTATTATTCTATTTCTAATTGCTTCAAAATCAATACTATCCAGTGTATGTCGGTGTGGTCAACTCCAGAGTATGTCAGTAATGTTGTGTGCCCCAGAACCCACTCATCCAGGACACATAATCCAGCCCTAATCCTCACCTTGACCATTTGTTTGAGTGACAGGTGTAATCATTGTTTCAAGGCTGGTAGACTGCTGCTTTTGGAAGGTGGAGTGGTGGGGTCGTAGCGGCTCTCCATGCCATACCAGTGAGACCAGTGCCCATTGAGTCTCACCTAAATCCAAGTCTACACAGCTGCAGCCTTGTCAATGCTATAGCAACATGCTTTATGCCTGCGTGTTGCAGGGATGAATAATCACTTGTTCTGCAGCAGAAGTGAAGATTTAGCAGTCCTCTTACCTTCAGCCCAAACCGTCAGTCACTCAGAATAGAGCATCTGCCTGGAGGCTGCCAGTGGAAGTATACATCATCCACCGATCACATCCTCCTCCTGCTGCTAACCACCATTACATCTCATGAACCGGCGTGTCAGAGGGAAATATTCATGAAAGGCAATTAAAACAACTAAGAGATCCATCGACCATAAACACAGGAGTTGACAAGATTACCATGTTGATGAATATTTATCACAAAGAATGGCAAGATCAAAGGGTTTCCCGCTGCTAAAGCAAAGGTAGTACTGTTCTCACAGAGCTGTGCAAGAAAAATAAAACACACACACACGTATCATGGTGTTTGCTCAGTGATGAATTTGTTAAATGATAAGGATGTTGGTTTAAACAGACAACAGGGAGTTTGCGGGTAGACATGGCTGCAGGTGGAGGAGAGGGTTGAAGTGTTTAAGGGAGATTTGACTAACTCCTGCAGGCTCCAGTATATTTAGGAATAAAGCCCTAAAGCTGAAGAAGATTTCCTAAAGGCTATGTCAGATAGATAAAACAGAGCAGACTGTGTTCAAAGTACTTTACTCCAAGTAATGTAGGCTCGTCCCCAGAACTCCTCATGTGACGATGATTTAAACATCACTGAAAGCAAAGAAACTTGAAAAATGCTTGTTTTGTTCAAAGATACATAACCGCTGCATGGTAATACATTCTAGCAAACGTTCCAACATCTCAGACGCAGGGTGTGGGGTTGGTGAAAGCACAGTGAAGTAAAAAGCTGGAACTATGCAAATTGCTATTTCCTGTATTTATATACTATTATATTAATCAAGTAAATGACACACTGTGATAATGGTGGTTATTATCCTTCCAGAAAAAAATTGGAATTATGTGTACTATCTCTACTTGAAATCTAATTTAGTTTCTTTAGAAGATAATGCTGTGTTTGCATCTTCATTCAAAAGATCACAGCACTTTATTTCCTCGTCTTTGACTGATCCTCAAATCAAACGTCTATTTAACAGAAGAGCAGCTGTAAATCAAAATCATGTCCAGCCTCCAATGACGCCAACAGAGTGTTAGGGCAGAATAATGAAGTGGAGGTGGACCTGGGGTGAAATAGCCCCTAGTGTTGTTTATAGATCTTATGCAGAGCAATAATTCATTTTTCTTATTATTTTAATTATTAGACCTCTAATCTGGATTATGGCAACTGGACAGTAAGAAGACTGTTTGGATAAATTTTATTTGGCAAGTCATACTGAAACTATAAAAGAAGGAGGAAACAAAAATAGGATTTTGCAAAGTGAGGTGGACACATCTCCTCCTTCCCCAGTGATAACTGTTCCCTTGTTTCAGCCTCAAACAAAAAAGCAACTTATTTAACCAGTTTTAAACATGAAATTCTGTTTAACTTGTCATGAGGAGTGGTACTCTCTAGCCTGTATAAGCAACTGTGTAATGCCAGTTAACATAACCCCTAATGAGGTCATCAGGGTTTTCTCAGCTTTTGCTTGGAGGCTACAAATCTATAATGGAAAGCCTGCGTTACAACCGGACACACTGGAGACTAACAGTCAGAATATCTCAGCCTTTGTTTTTATCAATTTTGACCGTCATTATTTTTAAATGTCTCATCTTTATGAAGGCGCAGTACAAAACTGGTGGAGTATCCCTTTAATAAGCCCAATTGTGTATCGCTAACTCTTGAATGTATCATTGTTTAGCTAACTGTATATTATCATACGTGAAAGACGCTATAAGCTTTGATGCTCATCTGTCAATCTGTAAAATACAGATCAGGTTTTACAGCTAGCATCAATGTTAATGTCTTTTACAGGAAGAAACATGTGATTAAAATTTAAATTGAATGTAAATAACCTTTCTCATTGTGGATTTGATTTTTATTTATGATGGTGCTTTGTTTGCCGTATGGTGATAACCTCTCGAACCACCACTATACCACATCACCAGCTGTATGTGAAACAACTACAGTATGTTAAACGAGTTTGGGAACTGGCACAGACAGGAAATGGACTGAGACAGATGTCAGACTTTTACAAAGTCCATTAAAAGTATCATTAAATTAGCATATGACCCGGGATGGAAGGTTGATAAAACCTTAGCAGATAACTCGAACACTGGATAGAGTTGAACACTAGTATTTTCATTCAAGGCTAAACTCTGCCATCAGCATTCAGACAGGATGAGTTATAGCCTTGTCTTGCCCGAGCCTTGAGTGTCAATCGAATTGAAATTCTGCTCAGAGTGGAGGACACATAGCAGGAGAAACTTTTCCTGCAAAGGTAGGAGGGAAGGAAAACAAAGATGGGGACACTGGGGAACTGTTAGAGGCAAACAATGCATGCCCTTGCAGTAGGTTTTAGATGATTTTCTGTGACACCAGTGGGTGGGAAATGGCATCAGGGATCAGGGGTGAGGCTTTGGAGGTGATACACTGGGCAAGGAAGATGGTATAAAGTTAGGTGAAGTGAGGACAGAGCCAATAAGGTTCCTTCAATGGCCCTCATTACTTCAGTGCCATCTCCCTCCTAAAATGGGCTCCTATGCTGACTGTCTGGTTCCTCTCTTATCCAGTCAAGCTGATATGTGAGTGAGGGAGTGAGCAGATAGCCTCCCGTGCTCTCCATCTAGCTGCAAACACACACTTTATGTTTACCAATGAGCTCGCCGAGGAGATGAGCGTCATTCAGGGCGACAGGTAAGGGTGATGTGCACCCGCTAGCCTGTCAGTTTGTGTCTGTTTTTTTTTTTTTTCAGTTTTACCCCCATGAACTGAGAGGAGAATTGGGATGGGCGCAAGAAGATCTCCTTAAAGTTGTTACGAACAATGACTGCTCCTGTTGTACCTGACCTGTCTTGTTAGCGTGGTTTCACGAGCAGCTTTGGCAACCTGTGCTGTTATTTATTGCATTCTGCAATGCTCCCACATCTGGATCAACAGATGATGAGAGGCATGCCTCATATTGCTTATTTATGTACAGATGTAATCTAATCTTATCTGTGCTGCCAGTGCTACAGCTACTACAAGTCCTTTGTTTACTTTAAGGAAAACCTGGTAATACTGGCCATAGGGTTGTGTGGGCACTCACACATACGGGTAGGGGTGGGCGATATGGCAAATATATCATATCACGATTTTTTAAAAATAAAATCACGATTTCGATTTTATCACGATCTTAAATTGGAAAAAGAAAAACAGACAATTTAGACCAAAGAACCTTTCTTTTATTTTATTTCAAATAGTCGCAGTTTTGCCTGCATGTGCAAACAACGTAAAGTTTAAGGTAAACAACAACATTGGCTCTCAGCATACTGCTTGGGGTGCTTCCTCTTCAGGTGATTAAACAGGTTTGTCGTGTTACAACCCGACGTGCGAACGGTTTCTGTGCAAACTTTGCAAATTACATTTGCTTGCGCTTGATCAGTTGCAGAAAATCCAAACCAATTCCATATAATGGAGGTGGAATTTTTTTTAGCGACCAACTCCGTTTGGCTTTCAGCTATCGCTCTCCATGTGCTACCACTACACACACAAACAAGGAGGCGGGTAGGAAAGTGCGTCACTGCCCGTAATTCGCTATGATTGGTCGGTCAGGTTGACGACGTCATTACGTCTGGTGCGTCGGTGCATCAGCATAGAACTGCAATTTATAGAATGTGCCCTAGACGATCCCACGTTCTCTGCAGTTTTGAAAGATCGTCTTCACGTTGTAATCCTTCACGATCTAATATCGTCATATCGCCCACCCCTACATACGGGTGGTGGTACTGCTTGACGGTGGGCACGACTGATGCCTGGTGCGATCGTCACCAACAGTCACACAACATAGCTGGCTCTCGCTGCAATGCTAAAGGGAAGTACAAGGGAAATAAACTTCACAACCAGACACAAAACTACCTCTGCCACTTCTCCCCAGGCTTGAGCTCTCCAGTTTGTTTCCCAGTATATAAATACCCGCCTCTCTTTCATTCTGTCGTTGACCACTCGATGGAATAGGTAGCAAAAGAGAGAGTAGTAGGATTCTAACAATCAATCGAACCTTTAGTAACAGATAAAGCCAAAGAAAATGGATGAGCGGAAGAAAAACTTACGCAAAGGAACTGTGAAACAAACTCAGAAAACTATAACTCTCTTCTACTGCAAGCATATTATTTAAATTTTAAAAATGATTGAATCTCAGTCATACCTAAAGGTAAATCTGTCCTGATGTTTAAAACAGCAGAGAAACAAGAATTATTTCCATTCATTTTGCATTCAGGCTCAATTCACCTGAGCTGGCCCGACAGCCGGCGGCTCATATTCTTGGCTCCGCCGGGTGCCACCACACTGATTACACTCTGATCCAGCTCATAACCACCCAGCCTAATTCCAGGAGCTCAGATATGACACCTTAGGGGGTCTTTGTGTTTTATCTCAAAGCGAGGTCCAACCATTTAGTGACACAAGAAGCGAATTGTTCCGTGGAATAAAGAAAAGAATTACGGGCTGAATGGCGCCGATCCAGCGAACAACAGTGCCTCTTATCAGAGCGACGCAGGGCACTGGAGGTTTTACCTCAGCTGAGGGTGAAACACAATTGGGAAGGGACCAAACACAGATGTTTGGTTGTCGTTATGTCAAAATTCATTTTCAGATGAAAAGGGAAATAGAAATTGAAATTCATTGTATTGATCCAGGCATTGTTTTGGTGATATATGTAAAAATCTTTCCTTTTAGATGTGTTTATATCTGCTTCGAAGAGATATAAAAACTCTCTCTCTCTCTTTTTTTCTGTGTCTCTTTCTCCTCCCCTTTATTTGCAATGAGTCAGTGTCTATAAAAGAATACCAGTCGTACAGCAGCATCAGTTATGAGGGAAATGCCCTCTCCTAATACCATGCTGACAGATTGCTTTCCGCACCAGCAGTGATGGTCCCTCAAAGCTCCATTGCTAATTCTGTCAGACGTCACACAGTTGTGGAGACACTAACTCCCCCCCAAACCCCCCACCCCCCCCTCCATCCTGCCCCCAGCTGCCTCGAAAAGACATGAAAAGCCTCATAGTCTGAGAGTCGAGCGGAAACTGATGCCTGTCAGCATGGTAGGCAGCAAAATCACACAGAAACACACATTCGCACACACACGGTCAGTGACCAGTGAAGAGCCATGCATGACACCCACAGAGCAGTGTATCCAATGCGATGATCGCAGTCCTCATCACAGCACAGAGCACAAGAGAGTCCGGGCGGATGTCGACACGTCATATCACACGGCACGCTTGCCACTGAAGTCCGACTGAGCACAGCAAGTCAGACTTAATTCAGTTAAACGCGTGACTTTGTTAAGCCACAGAAAATATAAACAGATTCCGACACAGCCTTACTGTCACCTTACTGTCAGCTTCATTTCAAAATCTAAACACCTTTCAACTTTAAGGTTTTTGTGTCATCAGCATAAGCCTCATGAAATTAGAAAACAGTTCTGAATATAGCAATAGCAATAGTTACGTACAAGGAAGATACCCTTTGTATAATTCATGTTACAAACATTAATTCCTGATCTTATTCAGGTATTTGTTGACCAGTAGGTCCCACATTTATTTGTGCTGGGAGTTTCTTCCGCAAGAGAAAATTCTTCACCGCCTGCTGAGTGGATTCAAAAGACTATGTTAAATGTGTTAAAACAAACTTAGTGCTTGTATAATAATGGAAGCCTTGTTTTTATGCCATTACTCATAGACTGGCATAGTAGAGTGGCTCTAGTATGTGCCACATTATCTTTTTCATCTAACTTATTAATATTATGATGCTTAATTTATATCTCAAATTATGTGTTTATCTTTTAATTTTTATAATTACAAACCAACAAACCACCAGAATGCTCCCATGACCAATCAATCAATTATTTCTGAAAAAAGATGCCCTGCATCTTAAAAGGGCTATTTGTAAGTTTTCTCTGCAATGAACGTGGTTTCTTGCCAGGGGCCTCCTTAAAGCACACACAATGCTTGAAAATTAAAGCAGTTAGATAGATGAGTTTATTGCATCCATCCATTCATCCGTCCATTTCCTGTGCCTGTGCACAATGCAGGGTTAATTTATGCTTCTGAAATACACCTCAAGTGCAACCAAAATGGCAGGAGAGCATTTGACCTTTGGTAAAAAATAAGTATGGTGGCACTTTATTCTTCTGAAGGGACATGCAGCACAATACTGCTGTTGGAAAAAGGCTGTGGTTCTTTGATGCAGTGCATGGGGTTCATTTCAACTAAGTGGTTACAATCAAATGTCCACATAAAAACCTGAAAATGATCCGTCTGTAACTGTATCTTTATATATAGCTGGGACCACAGAGTTAATTGTGTAGCTACATGGAGTACAGAAAAGTAATTTAGTGCACAGTAAGTAGAGGGTGCATGTTCTCCCCATGCAGGAAACAGATGAGAGGGATTTTGGATGGATTATGAGCATTAGCACCCCACCCCCCACCCTGGTGGGCCTTATTATTACTTGGCTGAATATATCATTATGAAAATGTCTTTGTCTGACTGTGTGCTGCGTAGAATTGCATCTTTTATCAAATAACAACTAGAATTATGACAATTTGGATCTGCAGAGAGTAAGAAAGATGGAGACTGAAAACCCTCAGGGGGTTGTGACGCATCACTGGCTCGGAAACCGCAACATGTACATACACATACACACAAGCTGGTATGCATGCACAGATATGTCCTCTTGGCACTCTTGCTGTCATTTTGTCATTTAAGGAGGAGAAGTGTGGCAAGCGGTGATAAAACTGCATTTCTCTCATTACAGCCTTATTTTTTGAAGTGACCTACTTGCAGAGAAAAAGCTGTCAGGAGATGGAAAAGCAGATGAATAACATCTCATGTGAGGATGGGAGATGGAATAGAAGCAGTGAGATCAAATTTTCCTTTCTCATCACTCAGGGTGTGTACAGGACACTGGCTCATGTACTGTATATATCTTTGTTCCAGCTGCTCCTCCACAACCTACCTATCCCTTGCTATCTTTCCTTTGGTCTGTGTCTCCCTCCCTCTTTCCCCAGAGGGTGAACTCTAACTTCTAAAATGTGCTCTATTGATCAAATTTTTGTGAGCTCTGCTCCTGTCATTGACAGATACTTCAACTGCCAGTACACCTCTCTCCAAACCGCACCACACACACTTAGATGGCGGCTACTAGTTCCTTTTTCTTGGAGTTTGCAGGGAGTTTAATTCGCATCAACAGTGTCACTGCAGCAGAGCAGCTTGTTGTGCAAACATGATGAATAATTGAATTGGGTCTGGACAAACACAGCTCATGATTAAAAACAGACTGTGACAACATTAAGAGCTCGACAATCACAAATCAGCAGTCATGGTAGAAAACGCGGGGCACAGACAGGAAATTGTCGGGGTCCAACAATCGCGCCCTGGGGGACAACTCATATGCCCAAACTGATTTAAAATTGAATAAAAAATAAATGAAGGAATTGTGGCTACAGCTAATAGAGATGAGCTCCCTTGCTGTTTGCTGCGAGTGCTGTGGGACAGAGTCTGGCTCTTTGTGGGAATGGATTTTACTTCAGACAGTAGAGCAGGAATACCAATGAGAAATTCATAACTAGGACCGCAGCCAAAACAAGCTTTCAAAGCTTCCTTTAGAGATGGGCTCTGATGTCCCTGCTTAGTGTGGTAATAAGAAGATGGAATTAAGTATTGAGGCTGAGAGAGACAAGTTTGCTGTGCAGGAACGCCTCTTTACATTTCTCACTCCGCCTGTAGGTAGGGGGTTAAGTGGGTATATTAGGCAGAGATCAAAGAGATGATTATGATTTACTGTGAAGTTGCACTCGAGTCTAAAAATGCTCCTTGGCAATGTGTCATTATTGTAAACAGGCATTACAGCTGGATCTGGATGTTTTAAACGCCCAAATAAAAAGTGTTATTAACAGCTGAATCTCAGCAGAGCTTCATTTTCTTTCACATCTGAGTCAGGGCGTCTTTGTATGTATGAAAAGTTCAAATGTGATGCCAAAGTGCTAATGGAACCAAGAATTAATATGAGATATTAATAAAAATGCAATTGCCTGCATTAACTGGAGTAATATCTTGATTTAATTTACTCTATTTAAGGCAGTTCAATTACATTTCCTGTTTAATATGCTGTGTTGAATTTGTTCACTTTGGGCCAAGAGTTTAAAGCAGGAGACTGATGATATTCTTAATTTTCAGAAATCAACATCACCAATTAACTGATTCTACTATTAAGTACCAAACCTGATATAGCTTATTCCTGTTTACCATAGACCTCCATTTTAATCCAAAAACTATTACAATCTCCTTCTTCTGCTGCTGCTGCTGCTGTAAATACTAGCAGTAACAGTTTGCTAGGAACCACAGTTGCCAATCTCTTCCAGATTTAAACATTTAAGTTTCAAATAGAGACAAATGGGCTTGGAGCTGAGACCCATAGACTGGTCGGGAGTCGGAAAGTAAAAGTAAAGAAAATGGGAGTTGACGACTATAACAAAAATATAGAATATTTCTAAACTCATCTTTTCAGGTGATTCCAGACAGCGAGTGCTTGCCGCTGCCTCCATTGTTTTGAACATAAACATGACCTTTAATGTAAAAATTTGATGCAAGGTCAGCTGTGTTCCTTTCCTCTATTTTCTTTAAAAAAAAACAACAACTTTTACCAAAGTTTCTAGCTGTGACAAACTGCGAAAATGGAATTCACAGTTCAGTTTTGGGCTTAATCCCCTTCTTTTGAGACATATGAGTCCGTTTATGTTTTTATTTACATATTTGATTGCATATTTTTCTTTTGGGATTTCTTTTGATAAATCATGATCCCGTGATAAGTTTAGATGTGGCGCTCTGGGATGGTAAGAGAGTTTGTCTGAATGTTTTCAATCCCAAAGCTCCTTCAACCTATATTTAAAGAACCATTGCAAGAGAAAAAACATTTCAGTACACATTTAGAGGGAAAGTAAAATGGCACAAGGGTTTTGACAATTCTCCAGTGAATTGTAGTGTGTGATATTGCCCTCCAGAGGGCAGGGTCATGACACCACAAAGCCCTGACAAAGGTCGATCCTGCTCTACTGAACTTGTCCCTGACTGCAGGCACAACTGTTTCCCCATTTCGTCATGCACATTACATGTCGTGCTTGTCGCTAATGTGGTTCCTGAAGCAGCGAAATGCACTTTGCTGCTCTAGTCAAGCATCAGGAATGAGGCATTTCCAAGCTAACGGTGCCCTGAGCGGGGGGTCACTCTGGCTGCAGAGGGATGCAGTAGCACAGGAAGAAACAGTGTGAGCGTCTGCAGACAGTAATTTATAAGGGAATGTTGTCTGGCTTTCTTCACCTGCTTCTCACTTGAATGGAGCTACATTGCCTCCCAGAGTATTTCTACCGCTCCCACCTCCCTTCATGCCTCGTTTGACCCCTCCTGCACTTCCCCTGTCTCTCCCTCCCAGAGTGCTTGTTTTCATTCACCTCTTTACAATTCTATTTTTTACTCTTATGTCCTTCCATCAGAGTGAACGATACAGAATTAGACTTCAACAGCGAGAGCGTTTCTGGATTGTTTTTAGTTGTCACATACCTGATGTAATTTGAACAATCCACCTCCTCCTCTGCTCTGACACAGGGGTAGCTTTCTAGGGGTGTTCAAAGGTCAGTGGTATAAATCTTACATGTCATTTAAACAGAAATTAGATCCATTGGTGCAATTGAACAAATCCCCCTCAAGACAGGCGATCATGAAATGATGTTTTTCTCTGTTTCACTAAATAATTTGTGCTTTTAAAAATATAATTCAGAGTTTTGGTCATTATTCCTATAAATTATATACTACTTCCCAAGTTAAATGCAGAGATCTGCAAAGAGGGCAACATCACTAAAAAGACTGAGTGGGTCTGATGGGAGCACGAACATGAGCATTTAAATGATTGAAGAAGTTATGAACAAACTCGTGGGTAAGCTTAATTTATTTGGAAGAAAGCAAATGGGAAAAGTATTACTTCAAGTTGTTTAGATAATCTGGTTCAACTATTTAGTTGTCTACAATATGTCTTATGGTCTGACCACGCAAGTTCATTTCAGTTTTGTCAGATAGCTACTTAACAGTTAAATCTGGCAGCCGGCTTGGTGATGTTGGTAAATGGACTGTACTTCATTAGTGCTTTTCTAGTCATATCGACCACTTTATACAACAAGCCACATTCACCCATTCACTCAGCACATTTCGTCAATGCATACTGCACTTTTCTATCACACACACACACACACACACACGAACACACACACACACACACACACACACACACACACCAATGAAACATTGGCCATGCAGGGACATATTAGACCAAAATAAAACCCAAGTTGTAACAAATTGGAATAATGCAGTAACGTTAAAAGCCACTGTCCAAGGCAGATGTATTGACATGTGACTATTTCAGTCTATCTTAGCATATTTTCCTTGTTAGCTGACATTCCTAATGGTCTTCCATGTGTGGAGCCACATTTGATCCACTCCTGCAAAATGTTGGGCAAACAGCAGCAGCTGCAATGGTCCTTGTACGCTCCATCGTCAGCCTGCAAAAGGTCAACCAGAGCACCAATTGTCGTGTCACAGCTTGCAACAACTTCGATAACAACAGTCTTCACTGAGTGCCATGCTGCTCCCGTCGGAAGCAGAGAGCAATGGCAAATGCGGCAACAGGGCCATGCATAAAAGATGAGTCATGAAATAATGTGAAAGTGCATATGAATGAGTGTGTGAGTGCATGTCTGTCAGTCTATGTGTGTGTGTTTGTTTGTTGCAATGGACAGGAAGAAAACACTGTACTCGCTGCCTCTTTTATCTGCTCTTTTGTCATTCTTTTTCTTACTCCTTTTTTCCTATATCTCACTGGGATAAAAGAACACAACAAAATGAAATACATCCAACGACTTCCCGTCTCAATCTTGCCATATTTCAAAGGTGGATAGGTTGTGCAGGGGCTCCATAAAAGACCAGCTGAGGTTTTGTTTTGCGAGAGAAAGGGCGAGAGCTCAGTTCGGCTTTTCTGGAGAATTTTTTTTTCTGCAGAGGGAAAGTACACACAAGGTGAACTGGAGATGAGATATGGCCAAGAACTGCAGACAGATTGTGCATGTACACACACACACAGACACACACACACACACACACACACACACACACACACGACTGTCCTCTGTATGTGTGTGTGCAGATGATTATGCATCTCCCTAAACCACAGAGGAGGGGAGAGGATGACAGATTTCTCTCCCCTTGACTGTCAGCGCTTCCGGTCTCTGTGTGGGCTGATAACACAGGAGCTCGCTAATTAATTTCCAACTGATGCATTTATCGTCGAGCGTGAGCATTCATAACAGTCAAACATCTGTGGCCTTCAGGATTTCTATGTGAACACTGGGTCAAATGACTATGTTTAACTGTTCATAGTGATTAACCCAGAGAATCATCAATTAGCATCTTTTAGGTCATTGTTTTGGTCTGAAACTGTAATGTGTGGTTTTTAATGTGTGCAAAAAAGCTCTGTATTGTACCAGCCCAAAACCAAACAGCTGAGAGTTAAAGTTAGCGAATAGCTGGTGAACATAGTGGACAGAAGTTGCCACATATTTTCCTTAGAAGTTGCTGGAGATCAAAACAAGACAAAAAGACTTCAGCAGCAGATATTTTAAGTCCTGTAAGTTGTGAACTGGGACCTCCAAGGATTGAACTTGTTTTTCCAGCACATCACACAGATGCTTGATCAGACTGAAATCTGGGGAAGTTGGATGCCAGGTCAACACCTTGAACTCTTTGTCATGTTCCTCAACCCCTTCATGAACAATGTGTGAAGTGTGGCGGGGCACATTATCCTGCTGAAAGAGGCCACTGTCATCAGGGAAAACCATTGACATGAGGGTCTGCAGTTGGCTTGCAACAATGTGTAGAGAAGTGGTAAGCGTCAAAGTAACATCCACATGAACGCCAGGACCATAGGTTTCGAAGCAGAACATTACTCTGAATATCACACTGTCTCCGCCGGCTTGCCTTCTTCCCAGAGAGCATCTTGCTGCCATCCCTTCCCCACACGCATCAGTGAGCCTTGGGTGACCCCATGACCCCACCGCCGGTTCACCGGTCGTATCTCCTTGTACCACGTTTGGTAGGTACTCATAAGCGCATACTCGGAACACCCTCAAGACCTGACGTTTCGGGGATGCTCAGCCATCACAATGTGACCAATGTCAAAGTCACTCAGATCCCTCCTGCCTCCAGCACATCAACCTCCGGAGCTGTCCTTTCACCTGCTGCCTGATGTATCCCACTTCTTGACAGGTGCCATAGTAATGAGATAATCAGTGTAATGCACTTCACCTGTCAGTGCTTTTAATGCTGTGGTTGATCTGTGTAAAAAGACTTGAAAAAAATGTTATCTGACAAATGACTAATATTAATGATGGCTCAATTCCAGTTAGGTTTACGAGTTCCAGTTCCATTTTTATTGTATCTGTTGAATCATTGGCATGGCTTATAGGGACACTTAAAGGAACTGAGCCATTATTAAGGTTTTAATTAAACCTATGCTTTACCTGCTATGAAAGGTAAAAGTGTCTGCTGTGACAAAAGTAGAGATGAGAAATGCTCTGTTCAGAAAAGATGAACACTAAAACCAAAAATCAAGACCAAATGTTCGGTGGGATCCAAGCAGAAAAACAAATTCTGTACATCTGAACATGTCATTACAAGGAAAAGCTGCAATTAAGACAAATAAAACAAACACAACATGAAAACCTTTTGAAGTTTAGACTTTATAGTCTCGAAGATAAAGATCAAAGCTAAAAGCTGATAATGAAAATTGGAGAGAAAGTTGGGTCATAAAAACTTTCTTGGCAGCATCTGGTGGCTCCATGTGAGTTTCCATCGCCACAGCTCTTCTGCTTCCACATTATAATTAATGTGACAAAACCAGACCATTACAGAGAAGACTGGCAGCCTCCGCGGGCCGCTGCATTACATTTCAGTTTCCGTACCAATGGGTTGGGTTTCACGGGAAATGTGCTGATAGGCTTTATCTTTAACTACAAAGCTTCAGCTTCATCATTTTGCACATGGAACCAGGGGGGTTTTGGGAAATATGGATTTAATTTTGAAAAACCAAAACAACATAGCATCTTTAGCAAGTTTTAGACTCGTAGTCTAACAACTGTGGCATTAAAAACAGTCACAAGGGCACTACATTCAGTAGTACATTCTCTACCTCAGCCTTCAATATGATCTGTAAAAACTTAACTCCACCTGGTCTGCAGTGTAGAAGATAATAAAACTTGAAAATAAATGGCAGCAATTAAAACCCTTGACTACTGAATTTTTAATGAAGTGGAGTTGTGAGAACATCTTAGAAAGCTGTGAGAGTCAGAGTAGTTCAAAGATGAGATAAAAGCATCAATGACCTTCTTTAAATCTGTGGAGGATAACAATGTTTTGATGTCTGAAATGATCCTCAATTGGCAGAGTGTTTTATTATCTCTATCTACTGGAATCCCTGCAGCATCTAAATTAACTCTTTGAGTTTCAGGCCTTTAAGTTGAAGGACAGACCTTCAAGATCACTTCAAATTAAATCTTTTCTCATCATCATTCAGGTTGTCAAAAATAGCTGTAAAGAGAGAATTATTGCTCTGGGCCAATCTTGTTTTCCACAGTCTTTTGATACCGTTTGATGCTGCATGGTGATTGGGTTTGCACCCCCCCCAGACACCTTCCCGTCCCACCCATCATCTCTCTGCTAAATCTGCATAATTTTTACACATATACTGATGACTGAGTTGACACGAATCCTTTTTATTTCCATCATCAGAAGCTCCAAGTACAATTTTTCTTCTTCATTCATTAACCTAAAAAAATACTCCTGCGAATGCAATCAAATGCAGATGACTCATTTGTCATGTTTGGTTTTTATTCTATTCTATTTTGAAACTGATTTACAATTTATCAAGTGGAGGAGAGATAGCTTATTCTTGAAAAGAGAAAACACTGTTGAATTTAAAAAAGATCATATTTTACATTTACATTTGATGGTGCAACTAATCAAGATATTTGGCAAAAACAACAAACCAGCTGGGTCAGTACAGCAGTCATCTGTCAGTGTGTTTTTATCTGGGTTATTCTCCCTATTTAGAGCAGAACATGACATATACTGCTCGACTTTATGCATTCATTCAGTTCTTGTTTTTATAACATTACCGTGGACTGAAATACTGTGTTTCTATTGCAGGTATTATTGTTTGATAACAGAGGGTTTTAGTAATTAAATATAATTGTCTTTTATTAGTAGTGCTGACAGTTAAAATACTGACACTAGTATCTCACATATTCCTGTGATGTATCACACAAAAGCTTGAAATCACACTCCATGATTCATGGCAAGAGTGATGGCGGAGTATAAAACACAAACAGCACAACAGCACAATGTCTTACATAGAATGAACAATGCTTTCTCTCACAAATTATGTTTATATACTACTAATTTGTTTTTCCAATTATGTCGTGATGGGAAATGTAAATGGTGCTTGGACTGTGTTAACATGCAATGTTTTGTGTGTGTGTGTGTGTGTGTGTGTGTGTGTGTGTGTGTGTGTGTGTGTGTGTGTGTGTGTGTTTATGAAATGACACCATTATGTACTGCATAAATTAAACACAATGTCAGTGAACAGTTGCTCATTAGGGTGGATAAAAACATAATCCAGGAAGAATTATGTTTCCTTCAAATTATGTGTTTGCTACGTCAGAGCCCCTTAAGCCCATTCAACTCAACGATCCCTGGTTGGATCGCAATGTCTTTTTTTGGTACTACCACTAGGTGGTGCCAAAGTGGTAGCATAAAAAAAGTCAGAAAATTGCAGATTTGAAAGGTGCATTTATCAATATTTGCATATTAACAGCGGTTTCTCATTGTAAAAAACCCACAGAGGATTAGCACCTGACTGCATTTACCTCAGCTGTATGGAGTGTATTAGCATCTTTTAGCTCATTGTTATGGTGTTGAAACGCCGTACACCAGCTGCCGTGCACCAAACAGCAGACTTGGTGGAAGGAGTCCACCAAGAGTTGGTGGAAACCAAAACAGAGCTAAAAGGAGACTGAATATTGGTCTTATTGGTTATTGGGTTAATATGCAACTTTTTGCTAATATGTCTGCCAATGTATCATCATCATAAAGCTTACAAGAGCTTGTCACCATCAAAAGCCAAATTCTATATCTCTTCCCCTTTTCTTGCCTCTGCAGCAGAAGCTGACAGCTCATTTTAGTGAATCATGATGCTATAATCCACTGAGATTACTGAGAGTCATATAAGGCGTCAGTATCAGAGCCATGACTTGATCTGACTTCGGAGCAGTCTGGACCAATAGGGATAGATAAAAGATCATCATCCCAGACACACCGAGGGGTGAAAGTTAGCACATTGATGCTGCTATATTCATTTTCCACTATCTCGCAACCTGTTCACCTCCACTTTTGAAAACTCTTTGTCCTTGTGTGAAGCCGATTACTGATCCTTATCGTGATCACCTGTCAGTCTCGTTGCCAGTGACTGTAGTTCATGCTGAGCTTATTCTAACACCAGAAGATTACAGGAGTCTCTCTTTTCATAGCAGGGAGCAGGAGGTGAGAAGAGCAGCGTCAGGTTTTAGAGGCATTTTTTTGAGGCACATTTTACTTACACTGGAATGGTATTGGAGGTACATTGCATTTAATACATTCACATTCAGTCACATTTTGGAGGTCCACAGCAGGCCAACCATCAAAACTGACACAATGCTCCCCGTCAACTTTGATTTGGGGGTAATCATACTTTAAGTTTTGGAACTACACTTCCTTTATTTTGGAGGATGTAAGCAGGAAGTATAATGTTGCAGCAGAATCTGTTTTTTCGCTGAATTAGTTCCTTTTTCTCTATGATTTGTGGACGCTTATTTATGATGAACATTGAAGATAATGATATTCTCAGAAAGCGGAAATCTCTCTGAATCTAAAAATATATATCATGTCTGTTCAGATTTGTACTGTACTACAATAGTTACTTTTACAGAACATTGCACAGATGTTTACATTCCAGTTGCATCTTTGTATGTATATATTGCCAACGGGACCACCATAACTCAGCAAATATCCAAGTGCAATATCTCTGCTGCTTTCATCATATTGTTTTATATCTTATTGTTTCATAGGATACTGCTAATATATTTTATCTATATATTCTGCACACTAAAGTAGTTTAGTTTGAACTCTTGCTGTTTGTTATGACTGGGTTGCTGCTCTGTGTATTGGCAATAAAGGAACTTTGAATCTTAAATCTTGACTGAGTTATGACTCAGAGGAGTATTAATTCTGACGCAAACTGCCAGTGTGTCACAACCTGTGCTGCTTGTGCAATGTGTTGATGAGCCAATCAAGCCAAACAACAATATGTAAGTAACATTGGCTTACACCAAATCTTTAGACTGAAGCCATGCCTCAAAGTCGGAAAATCTGTGCTCTGAAGTATGTTATTGGGCCACTAATCAGGCCCTGTGGAACAATTTAGAGGTTACAAACCTCCACCTGTAGGTGAGGATAATTCCTCATTCCTAATCATTCGGTCTTGGGATTCAAACTGGCAACCACCACATTAGTTGGCACAGATGGGCCAGAGAGCCGCTGCGATGTCTAAATTGCTTCCACAGAGCAATCCCTATTGTTAACACAAGCTACTCCTGCTTATCACAAAGTCATTACAGCCTTAGGTGGATTATGGAATGCACCACTGCCCAAACAACAACGTGTGTTGAGTGCAAGGAGCAACAAACTGGTCTCATTGTGCAATGGTGTGAGTTTGACATGGCAATGACTTCTGTTGTGTGTGTGTGTGTGTGTGTGTGCGTGTATGTGTGTACGTGCACGCGCGTGTGTGTGTACGTGCGCGTGTGTGTGTGTCTGTGGGAGATAGTGGGTGAGGTTGTTTGCGAGCTCTTCCAATGAGGAGAATGTGTGTTCTGCTCATGCTCCGCTGAAGCATGAAAAACATGTCGACGAGCCGGCTGGCAGCCAAATCAACACACTGTTGGTCAGAGTTTAACCTCCTCTTCCCTAAACTGTGACCTCTGAAGACCGGAGAAAACTCAGCCGAGGAAATCAGTTCATCAGTTCTCTGTATCATCTACTACAAGATTTATGCTGCTACATTAGGGACATTGTAGCTAGATGATATGGATTGAATCAATTTGACAGTATCACAGGGTATTTTCCTATTATTTTTTCCTCATAATAAGCATGGTGTATCTCATGTGCTTAATCCCGATTTCAACATATGTACAAAACATTTCAAAAACTCAAATGTTCATAACAGAAATGGTTCATTATGAAGGATGCAGGGTACTCTGTCCTAGCTGTCCTATTTCAGAAACAAATTAAAGTATCTTGTCATACAAATACAAGACAATATGCAGTGCTAGTCTACAGCATATTGGCAGTATCGTTATATAGATTTAGCGCATGGTTGTTGTGTTTAATTTAAGTTCTGTTTCAAGTTTTGTTTTTAAGTTTACATATTTTTATTATTTTATTTCTTATCTTCCTTTATAAGTGTTCTTATGTTGCTTTTCCAAATGGTTGACTCCTTAATTGCATTGGGCAATAAATAACAAATAATAATAACCAGTTGGGGAGGATTTACACCAAAGATATATCATGATGTGGCAAATGTATATAAAATCCCATTGAAAATGATCCTCCACTGTTATTTTAATTACATATTAATGTAAATGAAATCCTTCAATAACTCATTTTGTTAGTTCTTACCTACAGTTTGCTTGGAATCATTAATATAGATGACAGAATTTAGTAAAACAATATAATCATGTCATTATTATACAACTGCAGTGAAAGTCATAATTAAAGGATTATATTGAATAATTGTCCAGACTTACAACACATCTGCAGGGCTTTCTAAATTCAATCTCTCCAAAGCTAAAAGGAGAACAAGCTCCTAAAGACGAACAATTCACAGACTAATAAGAGGAACTTTAATGTGACTCAGTGACATGTTCTCTGATACAGCAGGAAATAATCTCGATCAGCAGGAGAAGAATGAAGCAGCCATGCTGCCATCTGCTGGTGGAACAGACCAGTACAAGTGCCAGAGAGAAGCTTGATATGCAGCTGCACACAGAGAAAGTGACAGGCTCAAATAATTAAATAAATTTATATTTAAATAATTTCAAAATGTGTAGCTGTAAATCAACATTTGTAAACTTGCTCAATAAATTTGCAGGAGAAATTCAAGTCTGTGCAAGTTGAGAAAAGATTTTCTATTTGATAAAAAAAGAATCTGTGGACAAATGATATGAGTGGCGATGTTACACACAGACACTGAAGAAAAGTGCTTTTGTGAAGAGGGCAAAAACTCATATTTGTAACTTCAGTGTCACACACTGTGTAGGAACTTTGAATGCTTTGAGTTTTACACAGTTCAAAGCTCTGTATCTCTACAAAGATGTTCACAAAAGCACTTCTTTTCACGGTGTCTTTGTGTTACCTCAACACTGATATCAATTCTCCACAGATTTTATTCACAGTCTCATTTTTTTTTTACGAATACAAATCTTTTCTACATGTACAAACTTGAATTTATCATTCAGGATTTATTTAAACCAAGGTTGATTTACAACTACAAACTTTGGACTTATTTGTAAACAGCACTTTACAAGCTCAAAATCCTATTGGCCCTAATTTGAACCCATAGAAAACCAATAAGTAGGAGTTCAGCAGATAACAGCCATAGATACACAAACACTCATGTTCAAGCTTACATGGCTGCAGCCTCAGAGTTGGGATGAGCTGCAGGTTTAATTTCACTCCTTCCATCTGGGAAAGGAAATCTCTGGGAAAACCTCATGCCATCATGTCATGAGTCAACTTCTACTGTATGAACCAAGTTTACAAACACACACACACTTACACACACAGTGCACGCTGAATTTGTCACTCACACAGCAGAGGGCCTGAAACCTCCGCTGAGTAACTATCATATCGATTCAGAAGCTTCTCCTCACCTCTGCCAGCAATTCATGCCTCAGTTAGTTTCTCTTATTGATCTCTGTCCTCTGTCAGTGGCAGTGCTGATCGACCTATCAGCCACCTGATTGAAGATAAAATTTCACAGCTGTATCACGACCGCAGGCTGTCTACAGCTTAATCCACTTATGCTTTCCTAATTACTGGACTGTGTCAGAAAAATTGAATTCCCATTCTCTCAGATGTGCCCAGCACACCAAAACAAATAATAATATAAGCAACGGATCACACCTTAAACCCCCCCACCCCCACCACCACCATCACTGCACCACAGCTATCGCCTGTGGGCAGCCCCAGTGACGTGACTTCCAATGAATGAGTTTCTCTTTCTGACAAGAGCCAAGGACAATCATTCAGAATGGGAGGCAGTTTGGATGGATGTGCCATGGCGGACATGATCCCCTCTTTGGGTAAACAATGGGATGTTGTTTTGAGGCATGATCAGAGCACAGGGATGAAGTGGAGGGTAGGTGAGGGCAGGGTAATGAGAGGCAAGGGGAGTGTTGGTGAAACAAACACACCCCATGGCACAAATCGATGACTTGTGCTGCAGCTTATCTGACAGACACACACACAGACACACAGACACACAGACACACACACACACACACACAGAGAGAGAGATGGACAGCAGGAAGTCTGGGACAAACTCTATTTTACACCTTCACTTATTCAATCAGTGGCTATGCTGTCTCTGTCTCTCACACAAATCCATTTTTCTTTTTTTTTGTAGCAGGGAGACACATGGCTACATGCTGAGATGAAAGCCACCGATGACATATTGATTTCTGAATGCTGACATACTGATTTAGTTTTCATGGGATAACTCTGTTTTTCATCGCATCGCGCTGCTCTGCGGGAGCAAAACTGCTTATTTTAGACACGGGGAATCCTCCGTTAAAGTTCATCCAAACCTTCGCTGGGGATCTGGCAAACAGGAGCTGAAAAACAATGCCATACTACAAGGGGACATCTGTTCATTTTCTCTACCTCTTTCCTCGAAAAGCATGATCAGCTGGGGCCTGTTTTTGTGCTATGATGAAGTGATATATCAGGGTGAAGCAGGTGGGGTGGGCTCGGGAACACACACACACATAAAAATACAGACACACAGAGACGAATCATCTGATGGATGCCAACCACGCGTGTCCTTGGTTGATGTGCTGTTTCCACAGCAACACGGGGTCTTTATCGTCATCACAGGGAGAGCTGGGTTATGCCAGTGCAGGAGTTCTTTAAATAACCAACAGCAGTTCACAAAAACACATGAATAAGCCAACCTTTACAAACTCTAAAATTACCTATGTGTCGTTGTTGCCGCCGTAATAATAATAATAATAATAATAATAATAATAATAATAGTCCTTATTTATAGAACACTTTTCAAAACAAAGCCACAAAAGGTGCTTCACACTCAAGATAAATAAAACAACAGAATGGACTGAAGGGCAGAAGAAGAGAAGCAGTGAGGTACAGTGGTGGTTCAAAAAATAAATGGAAATTGTAAAAAATAAACGAAGAGTTTCAGGTGCAAAGGTGCAAGAAATGGAATGAATAACAGACAAGGCAACTAAAATATAGATAAGGATTGAGGCACACAAACATATACAAGACAATACTGTAGTTATAGCTTTGTTACGGGATCTATGACTGAGTTTTAGCTTTGAAAAGACAGAAATCATCTCTGTCAGTCACTCTATGGTGACAGAAGAAACACAAGATTACGTATAAATAAGACTAAGAGTCTACAGCCATGCTAGCAGCTCTGTGAGGCTAAACCTTGAAACTGATTGGTACCATCAGCATGCTAACATGGTCACAATGCTGTAGTAAGCGTAGTAATGATCCTTTCTCTCTACTATAAACAATTCATTCTTGCCTGTAATTTTGCAGATTTATTGTAGAACTGGAACAGTTTGTACGACAAATACACTCAGCGACAGACGTACTCGGCTTCACAGATTTACCAGGAAAGCTGCTGTACACGCTTTACTTTCAATCCTGATTTTTATGCACACTGTTGTGTTGAATCATACTCCCTAAGTGCGAGTTTTCTCCCTCCTACATAACACAAAGCAACGCCGCAGTAGGTTAACCGTCGGCTGCAAAGCCCGCGGGGAGCTGCTGCTTTGAAGCCATCAGGGTTCCTTTCCTTTTTCTGTGTCATGCATGGCAGGCGTTTGCAGGTTAATTTGTTAAATACCTTTGCTCAAGTAAATTTAGGATTACAAAAGAAAAAAATGCTGTTATGAGTAATTTGGCTCCACTTCAAATACAATAAAAACAACAACAAAAAAAAAGTTATTCGAGGCAACGTGAAGGTACCTATGAGGTTTAATAACTTTTTACTGTCAAATAACAGGACACACACCATCAACTCAGACCATTTATACTAGAATAATTAGCAGTTTGATTAGACATCTTTCAGATGGCTTATTTGTGAATTCAGACCCATGACACTTGATATCTTTCTTTTTATTGGTTAGTTTATCATTATCTTGTTTTTTCCTCTGTGTACAGTTGCATTTTAAATGTGATCAGTAGTGTTTTCTGCATTTGAAATCGTGTGAGTGAGCTGCTGCAAGCGACAGTGACTCAGTCTTTGAGACTATTTACAGTCTAGGCAGTAAAATGTGACAGTCAGGAGAAGAAGAGTTGTAATCTCGTCAGGCTTTTGAGAAAAATGAATGGTTGATGAAGATGGACTAATTAATAAAACACAAAACCCATCTCTCATACAAATGAATAAAAAACAACAATAAAAACATTTCAAAAATTCGAATAATTTCAAATAAACATCATACTATACAGAGGATTGCATTAGTTTAGACAGAGCGCCAAAAAACGTTTATCTGCTTGGCATCAGCTGCTTCATTCATGCTCATTCATCAGCTGATTGGCCACCAGCTGACTAGTATCATCCAATCGTACAGGCGCACAAGGCAGCCTTTACAACTTCACACAGGCTCCGTCTATGTGTATTGTTGGTCTTACTAACATTTAATGTTCATGTATATATATATATATATATGTATAATATATAAATATTTCTGATAAACTTATGTAGTGTCCTCTGATATTGGGACATAAATGTATTTTTATTTGCTGCATAGCACAGAATGAGAACGCACGCACGTGCGCACACACACACACACACACACACACACACACACACACACACACACACATATATACCCCCCTATGGCCACGCATAATCTTTCCACATTGCTTAGTCACATGAGATTATGAGAGCTGTGTGCTTCCATCAACTGGAAACGTAGGAAGTGACAACGGTCTAATGCAATAGGATCTAAACCACCTCTGTGATATTGCCACAGTTATGATATAACAGCTCTAATTGAGAGCCACAGTGTGAGCTCATATTCAACACAGATGTAGTGTTGGATATATTTCTCTAGAGGGAGCTATGAGTAAGGAAGCCAGGGCTGATTGTGCTGCATGCAGGGAGGGATTGACAAACTGTAAATGTGACAAAATGTCTAATGTAATTTTAACACATTTAGTCATTATAGTTTTCTACAGAACAATCAACAACAAGCAATTCTCTTTTGATACACTTTCAAATATGTCCTTCGAATATAAAAGACTTACATTTCATTAATAAAACAAGTAGAAAAAGTTCAATTTTTCTCAATTTCTGATTACTGACAATGTGTGAAAACAAGAAAGAAAAAGCATTTATTGATTTGCATCAAATTAAATGAAAATTCAACCTAAGTAAGTTTAAAGGAAAGGTATTTTACATTGTAAACAAATAAAATCACCTCAAAATACTGGCAAACTTCTGTCCTGTTAAGAAAAGTGAGATTAGAAAAGTCGATTAAACGGCCAGTTAAATTGGATAATGTTGGCGTGCAGCGGCCTGCTAATGTGCAGCGACACAACATAAAGCCATTAAGTGGACGCTGGCCGTACTCTATCCACTCTGACAATATTTACTGTTGACAGTCAGCCCCTCCTACTCCTCCCTTTCTCACTGTAAGATCACAGCCTGCTTCAGCTCAGCCACCCTGACAGCAATTTCCGGATACAAAGATGAGGCAGGCATTTGTGTGTGTGTGTGTGTGTGTGTGTGTGTGTGTGTGTGTGTGTGTGTGTCTGCGTGTGTGCGTGTGTGCGTGTTTGTGGGGTGATGGGTGTGTGGACATGCGGGCGAGCAATCACAGACTGATAAATAATTTAAACCAGTTTTTTGGCATAAAACACGTGGGAACAGAGGAAGGACACGGACGGAGAGAGGCTGATAATTACGACTCCTATTGATTATATGCTTTGCCTCAGAGATTTTTTCCTTTTGTTATTAGGCATCAGATTCCACTGCAAGTGCCTCTAAATGACCATTTACAGGATTAAATATAGATGAGCGCTGGTCTGAACCTTGCAAGCCCCCACTCCCTGTTCCATTAACAACTATATTTCTTTATGCTTCACTTCATCAGCCGATGAATACAGATGACAACATGTATTCAGCTGAAAGCAGTTCCATTAGCATATCTAATATACGTAGAAACATTTGTGCTTTAGAGTGCATGAATCTGAACACACTCTTCTTCTTCCGCTGACTCAGAGCAGGTGGTCAGGTCAGGTAATGTTTTGTGAAGACGCTCCTACACTAGAGCGACGTGAGCAAATGGAAGTTCATTTGCCTTAATTGCGATAAGTGGGACAAAACAATAATTTGGTGTCATGATCTTGTGAATAAGGAGTGATTCATTCACAGCGAGAGCAGCAGAAGGCTGCTGCCCACCGACAGGCTGAGCACAGAATTAGCTGAGCAAAGTCAAGAACAACCTAAAAGAAAATGTATTATGTCCTTCTCCTTTTCTGACTCCCACCCACCTCCCCTTCTTATAATTCTTGTACAGTCCCTAAAGCCCATCTGAACCACTCAAGGTCCACTTTGTCGCTTTTTCTGGGGCTTTTGACTAAGCTGATGCACCTGATGGTTTGTTACATAGAACCATTTGGGAAGGCCTTGATGGGAACTGTTTGGAAAAAGGGCAGGCACTTTCAAAAAATACCTGGCAGGTACATGAAACATCTGTCTGTCATATGATGTAGTATGCGCCGAAGAGGAAACACAACATCACGACAAGCTGCAGTCTGAGGAGCTTTGAAAGCTAGTTGGCATGATGGTAGGCGATTCCTGGCGTCTTTGTAAGGAAAATTTCTGAATAAAAGGCACGAATACCAAAACAGTAATTTCTCTGTAGCTGCCAGTAGGTCCTGCCTCAGAGGACACTGATTGGTCAGAAATACTTGGGTTCAGCCACAAGCAAATAGCTTGGAACCTGGCAAGGTGGATTCTCGCTTGTGAGAAATCCAGCTGCCTTGTGAGGTTAGCTTTTGACCATATTACACAGCCTTCACCAGCCAATTAAGTTTGCTTAGTCGTCAAGGAAGAGTAGATGTTTAAACTTTCCATTATCCTAAACTTTACAGCTCAGATGTAAAGTGCTAAGAATAATGGAGGGATTGAACAGTTCAACTTTATCTGTTCATGAAGTCTGTTTGTTATGGTCAAAAGCTACAGAACGAACGAGTTGACCTTGAGTGTAAATTGTTTTATCAATTGCTGCGTACATGGTTGAATGAACTGCCAAACTCAAAATAAATGTTTCTTATAGTACTTGTTCTGTTCATTTTTCATTACACCTCCCAAAGAGGGAACAGCATCCTCTCCCACCTTCATAAATCAAGGGAACCAGACCACTGCTATCCATTCTCTTTATCACTATTCATTAGACAAAAATAAATAACAGGTCAAGTCAGATGTGTCCACATTAATGTGACAGCATTTGTATTTACCACTCCTGGAACACATTCATCCCCTGTTCGCTGTGAGATGTGACCAATCATTTTTGGATAATTCAAATTAAGTCTGATTTATCCTGAGCATGATTACAGCAACAAGTTATTTTTGGACTGGTAACATGACATTGGGATTTGTGTGAAAGTTACGCTATTTCAACACATTGGTGGGTGTTATCCAAAGTTTTGGTTTAAGAGCTCATGTGACTGGAGCTGGACTCTTTGCTGTTCCTCAGCAGTGGGCAGGAATGTTAAGAGGGTGAAATGTATTGTTAAATCCCAAACATCCTCATCAAAGACTACAGGGCTGTTCTCACTAGATTATTGTTCAGACTGTAAGAGAGAGAGAGCACAGGGTAGACCTGCTTTGAAACTCAGATCAACACTCAGTGTGCCCTTTACTTGTTATTTAACATGGATTATGCGTGGACCGGCTTCTTTATATACAGACACTTGTAAAACAGAAACTTACAGTAGACACACAGGTGGTGTACCAGTGGTTCTGGACCTTTTTTACCTCATTACCCCTTAAAATGAAATTATATATTGCTTCATTTACATAATTTTTCAAGGACAAAAGCGTTAAACTGATTTGCCATGATAATCAACATTTTCCATCGACACATAAATAACTTTAATTCAGACTATGTAACATCTGAGGTAAGAAATAACACACTGATCTTCTTACAAATGAACAGTTGAATGAATAGGCAGTAAAATGCACTATCGCTCACTTCAATACACTCAGGAGTTTTGCTGCTACAGCCTCAGTTGGTCTGGTATGATCGGTAGCTTATGGTGAATTATGTTAGCTAATGTTAGAAAGGTAAATATTGCTGTATAATACACATTACTAAGTCAGTTCACTGACTCTATGCCTGTACTACTGTTAAAACAGCAAATAGCGTTTTATCTAAATGTTTAACAGTGGTTTAGCATTAAGATAATTATCTCAAGTGTCACTTTTAGCCACAGTGGTTGCTGCTCAGCAATAGTTACGTCTGTTAAGTAGATATGCTAATGTGCATAGCGTCATTAGGAGACATTTATTTTATACTTGTACAGTTTTTGAGTGTTTGATTGTGTTTTTTCTTTTTCCGTTTTGAACCCATCTTCTGACAGAAACTAGATCAACCAACTTAGGTTGTTTGACATGCACGATCACTTGACTGGACATGTGCACATCAGCTCCTCTGTTAGATTTGTCATAACACCCTTCTCTGCATTGGACTATAGAGATGTTTAGATGTGTATCTAAAGCACAACAACAACCTTAAGTTGCTTCAAGCTTGTTCATACTTGTTGACGGTCTGGTCGGCAATACACATTCACACATCAAATGACTACAGAGCAGACAGCAACACTTTAAGAAAGACTCCACAACGCATGCAACAAAGGCAGCAGCAGGATCAGAGGAACCACGGATGAAGCAGAACAAATCAGAGAGCTGGAGAGAATTAAAACTAATCACATGGATACAGACGAGGGAATGATTGAGACAGACAAGAAAAAAAGGTTATTAAATGAAGGGAGTAAATAAGGGTGTCCATGCCAGCTGTCAGCCAATTTTAGCCCGCTCAACTCACAGCACTGCTTTCTGCTCCACCTACCACATTGATAAAGCCTTGAAATAACGTGCCTATTTTTGACAAAAAGTTTTTTCTAAAGGCCACGGATGACTGACGTCACTCTGAGTGGTCTGACATTGCCACTTGACAATAACACAATGTTCTCAGTGAAACATCTCAGCCCTGTCATGCACCCCCGCCACCCAAGACCCACCCAACCCTGCCGTCGGACACCTAGGAACATCAGGAGCTATTTATAACAACTTCATCCTCTCACTATGAAGGAATATCTCTCTTTTTTCCTTCTCTCTCCCTCTCTCGCTTCCCTCACTCACTGTTGCCATGGAGCATGGAATCAATGACATCACAGGGGAAGAGTGTGTGTGTGTGTGTGTGTGTGTGTGTGTGTGTGTGTGTACCTTGCGTCTGTGTGGAGATGAAAGCTGGAATCTGCAGACTGAATGAACATGGCCAGCAAATACAAGGTGACGAGCAGAAGCACAGATAGCAGGCATCCAGCTCAAGTGCGCACACACAGCATCCTGAACACACACACACACACACACACACACACACACCCCCTATACCTGGCACACGGGCGTAAACACATCAAACCTTCCACCCACCCACCCACTCACCAACCCACAATCACGCTAACAGCCAATCTGTCACGCACTCTCACACAGCCTCACAAATGAATGAAAAAAAAAGAAGCTAATTGGGTTAATGATGACGACTGAACTTGCTTTTTCAAAATGGCTGTCTCCGTTATGTCATCACATAACATCCGTACACAACTTCAAACACAATTCTGATTGGTACTTACAAAGAGCAGATACACTGTGTGTGTTTTTTTTCTTTTTAATGTCTTGGTTCAGCTGCGGTTATGTTCACAACCCTCTTCCTAGATGAAAGAGGAAATTAAACAGATTGCTTTCCTGTGTCAATCCACCTAAATGACAAAAAAATAACTACAATTTTAATATAAATTAAATTGTCATTAATTTTTTTTATATTGACTGATTAATCATTTAGTGTGTAATGTCACTGAACCGTAAAAATGCTGAGAGAGCTTCTGGGATATCTGTGTCTGAGATTTCTGCTGTCACCTCAGTACAATGGAGGTCAACTGAATATCATTTGAAGTGCATAAAGCATTTTAACAACATTTTAAAATAAACCAACAGTAGCTTTTCCTGGGTACCTGAAAACATTTTTAGGAACAACTTTGTGCCAAAGAAATAATCCCAAGAAAACTATTGAAAGTTTAGGTCTGTGAATCTGAGGCATATTATCCTCAAATAATAAATAATAATAATAATAAAATAATAATAATAATAATAATAATAAAACCTGTTTTATGCAGTCACAATGACCTTGACCTTTGACCACCAAAATCAAATCAGTTCATCCTTAAGTCCAAGCGTAAGTTTGTTCATGAGAATGGGAGGCAGAAAACATAATGCCTCCAGCCCTGGCTGTCGTCGATGCAGAGACATAAAAATAAGTAAACATTTTTAAGGTTGTGGGGTACAATATAGTGAGGATATAACATGTTTATAATGCTGCCGTCAAACTTCATCAGGGTTTAAAGAAAAAAGGGGCCCTTTGTCTCCCTCACTGTCTCGCTAAATTTTCTGATTATAGAAGTCATAGCCTTTATCATGGGAAAGATTCTTAACTTTTTACATCTGTTAATGTCTTTGTATGTTAGACATACAGTAGTGTCTTGTGATCCCATGTGGGATGGGACAAATATTTAGCATGGCACAGAAATAAAAAAACAAACTATCTAAGTAAGTGCGTGTGAAAAAAACATGTTTAATTTTGGTGAACTGACCCTTTAAATATCTCTGGAGGGCCTTCTGTAAACAACAGTGGCCTCTCTCTGGCAGGGCGAGAGGCCACTTCAGAGCTAAAGCAGCAGAAAATAGCAATCACTTGGAAGATAGAAGAGTTATGCGATAAAAGAATCAACTATAAATAATCCACATTCATGCCGGGCCCAGAGGCAGACTGCCGACACATGACATCTACTGTACCGTATTAGATCCAGTGAGTGGAAGAATGTGCAGCACAGACTAAAAGTGAGTCTAGTTTGGTGTTACAATGCATCCTGTCCAACAAGGCAGCAGAGCTGATAAGCGTGTCTTATCTCTGTTGCCAACCGCTGCCCCCAGAGAAAGTGACCGAGGAGAGAGCAGACAGTAAACACAGCAATGGAACAACAGTGAAATAATGCCTCTATTGTTCCATCTATTTACACCCTCCTCCTCTCCCTCACATACACTTCAAACATTCCCCACCCTCTGTTTATTGCTGAGAGAAACCTCAACAGTGTCACCGGTGTTGCTTTTACACTGATGTATCATGGCCGCCCCCTTTTTCACTCCGTCTTCTTCTCCCTTTCTCATCTTTAAAAGGTGCTATAAATACAGCATATGCACCACCCACCCACATACACACACTTTCAGCTTCTCCAATTGGCACCACCCATGGGAGCCTTCACATAAACCCAGCCTAAACCCAGCCTTCTCATTTATCTCCCTCAGACTTGTTACTCCTTGAACTGTCAAGCTGTCATAAAAGCTCAAACATGGGGATGCCAGGGTTAACGCTGCGGCTCAGGAGAGTGCCAGCACACATGCAAATCAGCAGTGTTCACTGTTGTGTGCAACAACCCACACATGCAATGTGTCTGTGGTGCCAAATCGCTTAAAATGCAATTGAAAAGGGCATCACTTATGTCAAGACAGGCAATGAAAGCAGTACTTTCTGTCTTTCTTAAAATAACTTTGCAGAGACTTCCTTTATGGTGAGACTTTAGAGAGACACACATTCTTCTTCTTACAAATAAAAAGTGAATTCATTAGCAATAACACATCCTATTGCTCATCACTTATTCTGGTAGCCTGAGGTTGCTAATGTGCCCAAATGTTAGCAAACTGTAGGTAAATATTGATGAGTCAGTTCGCTGACATGTGACTCTTTTCCACCAGTGCTACTATGGCTTAGTATGTTAGCTACATGCTAAACAGTAGTGTTGCATTCAGTGTCCACTATATAGCCAAAGTTAAATAGCTAAGTTTCCATTTAATTCTGCTTTAAAACAGTATTTCATCCAGAAATCATATTGTGGGTGAACATAGAAAAACAGGAGGACCAAATAACCATACCTCCTTGCAGTGTCACAGAAACAGCCAACACTTGTGCACAATGAGCTAAAATAAGCAACACAGCAGGAACTAAAAATGTAAATGGCCTACCTGAAATGACTGCACGGAAATTATTTCACTTTGGTCCAATTTAGTCAGTTCTGGGAAGAATGACAGGCCTGTGGGACACCATTCATCTGGAGAAATGTGTAACGAAGGTTTAACTTCATGTTAAATGAGTTATTTTAAGTCCACTGTCATTAAAAATACCTGCTGTTAATTTGATTTAGCATTCACAGCCCTCTCTACTTACCGTGTGAATAGGGGGGTGGGGGGGCGCAGGTCGTGGCACACTTTTAAGAATTCATGGCTGTTGTACTGTGACTAACTTATTTGAACATGAGGTTGAAGAAAAGCAGCTAGATTGTCAGACTCCGATTCCGCTGCTAATATATATTTCTACATTCTCGGCGATTCAAACGACTTCCTCCAAGATGGCGAATGTAAAGAATCACTTAACGTCCACGTCACGTGACGTGGCGGAGCTTTGAGGATTCATGGCTGAGTGATGGGACAAAGTTTTGTTTTTTTTTGCCGTTATTTAAACGTAAAGATAAATAAAAACCAACTATCTTGATATGCTATCATTCCCCTTCTGAGCTATACTTTTATATTAATGGCGATTCAAACGACTTCCTGTAAGATGGCGCATGTAAAGAAGAACCATGCTAATTTTGCGTCCACACTGAACTTACAGTGTGATGGGGGAAATAGTGCGGGTTGTGGTGGAGCTATGACGATTCATAGTGTAGTGATTTGACAATTTTGCCGTTGTTTAAACACGAGGTTTAATAAAAGCGGCTAGCATGATATGCTACCATTTCCCTGCTTATCTGTTCATTTATATTTGCAGCGATTCAAACGACTTGCTGCAAGATGGCGATGGAAAAGAAGTTGAAGTTTTTATCAGTCCTCAGCAATTTCTAGCATCTTTTAATTTATCTCGTCGGTTTTAATAGCCTACAACTTTACTGTTCTGGTTGAGTGTAGTCACTCTTTAGTTTCTATACCATACTTTTTTGACACTGGAAGCCTCCATGCTACCTGCCCAGAGTCAAATGTCAAACAAATTTGGCAGCTAGCTGAAGAACACAGTGCAACATTAAAGAGCCAGGAGACGGTGAAGACCAAAACAGAAGAAAAGGTGTGTAGAAATGTATTTACATGTGCCAGGTGGCCTTACACAACTCTGAATGAATGGGAAAAAATGCTCTGTGTCAATTGTAGTGTAAACAAGCATCTGTGCCATATCACTGACGGCATTCTCAGGTCATGTCACAGCACATTTACAATGCAAATTGTTAGGGTGACACAAGTCAAATATACACACCAGTCACAGTGTGGAGACAGCCTTACTAGTGCTCTTACATCACAGTCATTAGCAAATATGAAAATAAGATTAAGGTGGTTTCCATCATCAGTACACACAAGTCAACCTTCTTGCTGTGACCCAAATGTTCAGGCATTCAGACTTCAGGCATTCAGACTTCCTGTAAGATGGCACATGTAAAGAAGAACCATTCTAATTTTGCGTCTACACTGTACTTACAGTGTGATGGGGGAAATAGTGCGGGTTGTGGTGGAGCTATGACGAATCATAGCGTAGTGATATGACAATTTTGCCGTTGTTTAAACACGAGGTTTAATAAAAGCGGCTAGCATGATATGCTACCATTCCCCTGCTTATCTGTTCATTTATATTCGCAGCGATTCAAACGACTTGCTGCAAGATGGCGAGGGAAAAGAAGTTGAAGTTTTTATCAGTCCTCAGCAATTTCTAGCATCTTTTAATTTATCTCGTCGGTTTTAAAAGCCTACAACTTTACTGTTCTGGTTGAGTGTAGTCACTCTTTAGTTTCTATACCATACTTTTTTGACACTGGAAGCCTCCATGCTACCTGCCCAGAGTCAAATGTCAAACAAATTTGGCAGCTAGCTGAAGAACACAGTGCAACATTAAAGAGCCAGGAGACGGTGAAGACCAGAACAGAAGAAAAGGTGTGTAGAAATGTATATGTGAAAAGTGTCCTTACACAACTCTGAATGAATGGGGAAAAATGCTCTGTGTCAACTGTAGTGTAAACAAGCATCTTTGCCATATCACTGACGGCATTCTCAGGTCATGTCACAGCACATTTACAATGCAAATTGTTAGGGTGACACAAGTCAAATATACACACCGGTCACAGTGTGGAGACAGCCTTACTAATGCTCTTACATCACAGTCATGAGCAAATAGGAAAATAAGATTAAGGTGGTTTCCATCATTAGTACACACACGTCAACCTTCTTGCTGTGACCCAAATGTTCAGGCATGATAAATTTTCATCCTAACAGGCCTCTGTATTGAGTACTACTGCAGGTGCACAGCTGTAAAGGCCACACAGGAATAGAAATGAGATGGAGGTTTTGTGCAGAACTGACATTATCTCTAATTGCCTGTGTGGGACTCCCTGTAAGGAGACAAGGTCTTTCAGTTCATAAGGCACAAAGTATGAACAGTACATGGTGGCAGGCCCGCCATTCATGAGGGTGTGAAGTGGCTGATGAATGGCACAGTCTAACCACACCAATACAAAAGCATCAAAGCAGGAGTGTGCGACCTATTATCTGATAAAAGCATCGTGTAAGAAGAAAAGAACTAATCTTTAAGCATATTGAAGAGAAAATGCTCTCAACTCCATGTTTGTAAATGGTTTTTATTAGCAAAATAAGGGAGATGAGTCTACAAAGATTCTCCTTTCGTGGAGAACATACACATACATTGACAGTTGTGGCAGTTTCTTTATATGAACAGATCCAGGATCGTATTTATCACCACTCTTCTTGGCAAAGTAGTACTGATCTAAAAATCACAGATCAGGCTTCCCTTGACCGTCTTTGTTTCCGTCACCTGAATGAAAGTTTTCATGGATCCTCAAGCAGCACCTCTACTCCCAAATCATCACTGGATAAGATCCAAGAATGGCATCTGAAACTCAAAACATTCCAGACCTCATCCTTACCTTTACAACCATCTTTTTCTGTGGTTCAGTTTTTTATCTCCTTAACACCAAATACATTAAAATATACAGTAAAATGTGCCTACTCTGGTCTTTGTACTTTTAACACTTGAGCGTATTATAAGCTCAGTGCCTTGACTAACCATTTTCTGAATGGTTGGGAAGAATGGATATTTTATACACTGTTTAAAAACCTGAACCCCAGATTTGTGGGGTAAATGTAACAATATACATCTCAGCATTGTACTGTGTGATCGGCCAGTGAGGCCCTCCATTGTCATGGCGGGGGGGGGGGGGGGGGGGGGGGGTAGGGGACTGTGGAGGCTACATGTTGGTCACCATGGAGACCCATGTACCTTTAGACCAGAGGGAAATCCTCCTCCTCGTCCTGATAGCTCAGTGGTGTGCACATAGAAGATAGCAGGGACACTAACATATGAAAACAGTTTACCTCTTTATGTTTAGAACAATTCAGCAGGCAACAGAACAAGCATTAGGACTACGACCGCAGTGAAAGGCATGCGAAGGCACAAGTACCAACAAACTGGACTCAAAGTTGTACCTCTTTTCTTCCCTTTTTGGTTGTATGGAAGGAAGAAAAGAAGCATTTCCATCAATAGCAAAGTTTCCTTTTCCAGAGACAGCGGCAGAAGGAACAGCAAAAAAATGATCTCCTCCTTCTCCTCAAAAATTTAAAATAATACCAAAAAAAAACAAATCAGGAAATAAACAAAATGTGCGAAAATTTGCTGTGACGTTTTTACAATGATACAAACATCCTACACAAATGTCGTAACGCTAGTTCAAAATGTTCCAAGACAAAAACATAAATAAAGCTGTTAAAAGTGGCATATAGTACAGCACTGGTCCGTGACTGATCCTCCCGACTCTTCTCATCTTCCCCACCAAAGATGCACAATAAGCTGGCTCCACTGCCTAAGGAGAGAAGAGGAGAAAGAAAATTGAAGAAAGGGGGTTAAAAAGGAGGGATGGATCAATTTAAAGACATGTTCTAGAGAGCTCAACCTTGCTGTTATCATTTCACAAATATCTAAGTGGAGCAGAAAATGTTTAATCCTCCCATAAAGAAAGGCAATCATTTCAGTGATTCAGTGATTAAATTATAGATTTCATTACGCTGCATCTTTGGTCAAGTCAAGCTATGCTCTTCCATAATTCTGAATGCTTAAGCTCTGGAAACAAAACCATTGGAAGCCAATTTGTTAAAAACAATTGCAATAGAGGAGCTAGATTGCACAGGAAGACATTTAAACCAGGCTCCCAAATGGTTTAATCAGCAACTCCCACTGCATCCTGATGCTACAGTGAACACGCATTCATTCATAATCCCGTCATGTGTCCTCATCCGTGACGCAGAGCCACATACACACACACACACACACGATGATGAAGGTTCCTTACCAAGAAAAAAGGGTTGTCGTCTTCATCGTCATTATCCTCAGAAGAGACCACAGTCTTTCAGGTTGTTCTTGATGATGACATCGGTGACGGCATCGAAGACAAACTGCACATTCTTGGTGTCCGTGGCGCAGGTGAAGTGGGTGTAGATCTCCTTGGTGTCCTTCCTCTTGTTCAGGTCCTCAAACTGACACTGGATGTACGCAGCTGCTTCCTCGTACGTGTTGGAGCCTGGAAAAGACGCGGAGCAGGAAGTGAAGCAGTCAGGAAGTAAAGGCATTTAAATTGTATATTTGTAGTATTCGAGGACTGAGTGACACGGCTGAGCATCATCCTGGAAACGCAACATTTAACTGAACATTTATTGTCATCATATGTTTTCCTCTCAAGACTGAATGCTTAAAGGAATAATTCATAAAAATAATAGATACAGCCAGCAGCTGTTTAGCTTAGCTTAGTATGCACACTGTAAAACAGCTAGCCTTGCTCCTCCAAAGGTAATAAAATCGCCCTACCAGCATCTATAAAGGTCACAAACGATCAAATATTATATATCATCATTATATTAGTCATTTTTAATCCACAGCTATGGCAGAACGCACACATTAAACTTTTTGAAAACATTCATCATCATTAGTTTATCTTGGGGAAATTTCTGCTACTTTCGTCAAAACATTTTCTGCAGGGGCGTCGTGTAGCGTAGTGGTTTAAGCAGGCGCCCCATGTGTAGAGGCTACAGTCCTCGCTGCAGTCGGCCCCGGTTCGAATCCTGCATCGGACGGCCCTTCGCTGCATGTCATTCCCCCTCTCTCTGCCTCCCCGTTTCCTGTCACTCTCCACTGTGCTGTCCATTAAAGGCATAAAAGCCCAAAAAAACAAAACATTTTCTGCAAAATCCTCCCAGTCTCACCGGCATATTCTGGGTAGCAGATGGTGAGAGGACTCTTCTTGATCTTCTCCTCGAACAGGTCCTTCTTGTTGAGGAAGAGGATGATGGAGGTGTCCGTGAACCACTTGTTGTTGCAGATGCTGTCAAACAGCTTCATACTCTCATGCATCCGGTTCTGGTGAGAAGAAGAAAAGATGACGTCGGTTCATTGTGCTTTCACACTGGAAAAGCGAGTTGTGTGATCACTGATCCATAAACATGGAACAGAGCTTGTATGGAGCCTATCCTTTATTTCTACTCCTCTGACCCATCACGATTCCAGTAAACACGAGTTCCCGCTGTGCCTAAACACAGACTGCCTTGCTATCATCTTTCCTCCATGAGTCAGGGGCTGCACCACTCACCATCTCCTCATCCTCAGCCAGCACCAGGTCATAGTCACTGAGGGCCACGCAGAAGATGATGGCGGTCACACCCTCAAAGCAGTGGATCCACTTCTTCCTCTCAGATCGCTGACCGCCAACATCAAACATTCTGGAGAGGGGGGAGGGAACTATAACTGTTAACATGTTCCTCAGCATACATACATACAACACAATATAGTGAAATAATACAATAGTAAAATACAATACAATACAAGCATTGTTTATGGAGCCCAAAGGCAAAAAGAAATTTGTGGAGGAGTTATTATGTCTGTTGATAATAGTAAATGTTAAAAGGGAAATAAATATGCATCTGTCCAGCAAACGTCTGTAGAGAACAGTTCACACAATGACTGTGTTACGGCAGAAGAAAAAGAAGATTCTGAAGAGGAACAGACTTCTGGCTTTTGCACTGTATTTCTTATTTGTTCAGCCAAGAGGCATGAATGTGGGTTATTTTACTGCCTGTATGGAAATGTTCAATGTCGGCCTATTCTGATCTTCATGCATCTCTCCCATTCAGGACAATTTAGAAAAGGCTAGCTCATTCAAAGCAATGAGCATTTTCGAATCAGATTCCGAAGGGCCACTGTATGAAATAATCAGAAAAAAAATGCATGTAACTGTGGTATGGTTAAGAGAAACAAAAGCTGCATTTAGCTTCTGTAACAGCTCCAGTTAGTCTGCTTAGAAAAAAAGCAAAGTAGAAGTAGAAAATAGACAAGTCCCACATGTAATCGGTGTAAAAAGCAGATTATCACGGAAAATAATGAATAAATAATTAACACTCAAAAGCCTGTAAACCACTGAAAATCAAATAAACAAAAACATTCATCTTGACTGACATCCTTCACATTAATATACTGCACAATAGTACAGTACATTATGTTGTGTATTTAGAAAAGACAGAAACACTGAGCAAGGCTTCCTATTTGTATGTGCGTGTGTGTTTATGGGAAAAAATAACATGGAATTTCTCCCTTGTGTCTTGTGGCCGGCAGTGTGACTTTTAATGGCAACGGCATCAGCCACCAAACTTCTGCTATCATGACATCATCAAGCCTACTGCCCCCACTTCCTGTCTGTTTTCTTTTTTTTTTCAACAGAGGGCCATAACTGAGTCATCACTGATGTGCGCAACACCCTCACACACTGTGTCACAACTTACAGCTATACATGCACAAAAGGGAATTTCTATGGGAGCGAATGAGTCAGTGACAGGAAGGAAACCCAATTAAGCCATCATGTAAAACACTTTGAGCTCGAGCCAGTTGTTACAGTGAAGAAATTCTCACTTGAAGTGCAGGTCCTTGAATGTGAAGTGCGTCTCCACAATGCCCGTGGTTTTGACCCGAGTCCTCAGGACATCCTGCTGAGTTGGGATGTAGGTGGCCTGGGATATCCTGTCCAAGTCGTTCAAGTAGCTGAGGGAAGGACGCAAAGAGCAGGAGGAGTTAAGGAGGGAAAACAAAAAACAGGAGAAGAAAGGAGAGGAAAAAAAGAGGGAGTGAAAAAGAGCAGGAGGGGGAAACAAGTGGGAAAATTTGTGTCAGAAGTATCAAGGTCAAGAGTGTAACAAACAACTCCCAAAGCATTCTCAAAGATAATTCTGGTTGGATTGCAAGTTTCAGGCTGAAAACAAGTCATGATTCAACCTTCCTGGGTGAAACACTCTTTGTAACACATTTTACTGAGAAACCAGTTAAGCTCAGATGACTACACATGTTGTGAAATTGAGTTATTTTCTGCTGCAGTAAAATTGAGCTTTAAAACTCTGGACACGCATTTTAAGAGATAAGATATAAAACTCGTCTCTGTTAAATTTAGACATGACGGCACAGTGACTTAGTGGTTAGAGATGTTGCCTCGCAGCAAACAGATCCTGGGTTTAAATCTGAGCTCTGGACTTTTCAGTGGGGAATGTGCATTGTTTTCTCTCTGTTTGGTAGATTCCCTCTGGGCTCCTCCCTGGGTCTAATATGCAGCTGAGTTGGAAACGTCCTACATACAAGTGTGAACGTGTTAGTCCTGGAATGGACAAGCCATCTGTCGAGGGTGCTGTTCCACATTTTGCCAAATACCTGCTGGGATAGACTCTAGTGTTCTCATGGTCCTGAATAGGATCATGAGAGAATGAATTCTTTATCCATTTTAACACGTTTTTCATTCTTCTTTTGTTCTGATTTCTAAAACTATTGCCCCGTCAACAAAACTCCCCAAACCTTTGCACAGTAAAACCTTTGCACTCTTTGACTCTTGCGCTACTGCAACCATCTCAAAAAACTGTTATGTACTGTATGTGAACTGTATGTATTATATATATATATATATATATATATATTTTTTTTTTTTTTTAATTTCCCAGGTGAACTGTACCAGCTGCAAATACATGAATTGAATTTTATTAATTTATCATGATATTTTGGCAATCTTCTTAATGTTTCATATGCAATTCTTATGCATACCAACAGTGCATATGAGACATTTTCATTGAATGATTAATTGATTAATCAATTAGTTGATTGACAGAAAATTGAATTGTTTAAGTAACAAAATGTGAAAAATTCCCTGGTTCAAGCTCCTCAAATGAAACGTTTTTACTCATTTTCTTAGTGTTCTATGTTACTAAACTCATTATCTTCGAGTTTTGAACTGTTGGTCAAACATCAAACAAACCGAAAATAATCAACAGAACACGATAATTAAAATAATGGTGAGCTGCAGCCATGAGACATTTTTCCATGGCAGGAACTTTCATAACAAATGAAAAAAAGAAACCGCATTTCTAAAAGTAACTGTGACAAATGAATGAAAATGCATTCTGCAGACAAAATGATCATTGGCTCTCACTCTGGCGCTATAGCAACCATCTAAATATTAAAACTCTTTCATGAAAAACCCCTAAATGTTGGTGCCTCTGCTTACAGCTTTTACAGATTTATATAACAAGATTTATATGGGTGCATCTGCTTTGCCCACACAGGACATCACATGCAAACCTACACAATCTGGACATATCATGACCCAGGCTGCTACCTCAAGGTTACTGCTGATAAATTTCAAAGGAGAAAGATTAGTGACCTCTTGTAACTAGCAGACAAACACAAGTAATCTCCCCTTCAAGTTAACAGCCATTTTGTTTGTCTTCCAAGGCATTAAGTGAAGTGAAACATACTAGGTTTAACAATGGTGTTTCCTATTCATGAAAAGCCCCTGGACAGCAGGATTAAAGGAACCAATTAGAAAATGGCCAACTACTGCCTTCCCTCGGCCTGTGCCGTAACCACTCATGTTTGTTCCACGGCAGCAAAAAAACAAGGCAAATGGCTTTTCTCCCAACAAAACTCGCCTTGTGATGATATCATTTGATCCAGTGCCAAGGGCTCTTGCACAATATATACCATTTTCAGGCTGGTCAAGAAAAACAACGGGACAGTTGAGAGAATTATCTCTGTGTTTGTGTGATTTTCTTTTCACTTTTTAAGCACAGTGGCGAATACTCTTGTGCTGAGGTGTAAGGTCAAAGCTTAAATAGTCTTTCCAGCCACTGCTCTTCAGGGTTGGCAAAGGAGGGCAAATATTGACAGTCTAAAAGTCCAGACAGATGCACGGTACGGTAGCTTTCTGCTCTCTGAACATGGCTGAAGGCTGGGACAACATGTGTTTGGCTATTTATGGCATCAGGTTTCTGTGTGTTTGCAGTGGAATGGCAGTAATTTGGGCTTCTGCTCGAGTGATGTGAAAGACTTTGTCATTAAAAGTGGTTAACATAAATTGCCGTGTTCAGGGCCATCGGGTCTGTTCAGCGGGTGACTCACGATTTTGGCAAACCCTGCAACTGTTACCTAGGTTGTTTATGTGTATGTGTGTGTGTTTGTGTGTGTCTGTGTGACTCACTATGCCGCCGAGTCGTTGAGCTGATATTCGCGGGAGCGGCTGAAGCAGGCTTGAACACCTCCGTCCCTCCAGAGCCGCTTAATGACACCGGCCAGCTCTGCCGTCATGAAGCCTTCCTCTGCGGAGCCCGCCAGCACAAACAGCTGTCGTGCATCATCCTAGGAGAGAGTTCAGGGTGGTGTCAATATCAAGAAAATCAACCACCAAAGTCATTGCATCACCATTATAGTTAGCATTAATCTGCTACCAAGTTGAAATCCCAGTTACAGGGTTATAAGGACATTTCAGAGACATTTGCTGAACAATAACTATTTTACTGTCATGTCTTCTGCATATGTGACACCGACAACATAACGTCACATCACCTAATTTGACTTTTAACCATTACAATACATTTTAAACGACCTGAAATGACCTCTGAAAACCATGACTACATTCAAACCTAAGCATTTGCTGAGTATTCAATGTTAGTATCCACCACAAATTCACTTCAGGTTTCTACTTTAAACCAAATAAATTACATATCTCTCTCTCTCTCCCTCTTTCGCCCTCACTCACAGCTCTTGCGGCATCGCCAAAGTCAATCTTGAGGCGCCCCATGGCTCTGATGATGGCGATGATGGACTGGATAGTGTTGCTGTAGACCACAGCCTTGTACTGCTTACATTCCTCTTCTGAGTAGCCCGCCTCATGGATGATCCTGCAGAGAAGGGGGGAAGAAAAAGCTGGTCAGCGGTAGAGCCATTTTCATGCATGGCAGAAACGTGGCCTGTTACAGCAACAAAACGGCATTGACAAAATTGTTCCAACTGCGACCGTCAGAGACAGAAAACTAATCTTTTCACAGTAAATTCTCTCCACTCAGTGATGTGTCTGCTTTCTTAGAAATCTCTTTCTCAGACTTATTTTTCTCCTCAGCTCTTATTTAATCTTTCTTGTAACACTATGACCTTACATGCTCATTGTTACTTCCGCAGAAATATTGCCAGGCCACAGTGGCCCTGATCTCTATGCTCCTCATTTTTGTCTGCTTAAATTATGGTCATCCAGGGAAAAGAAGCTTTTCTTACAGTTGCACTCAGTGTCAGTTACTCTACGATAAAAGCATCATCTGAATGCACACTATGTAAAATGAATGTATTGGGTTCCAACATTTATTTTACCTTTTAAGAAACAATTTTGCAGTTAAAGGAAAAACTGGCATTGTCCTATTTTTTTTTTTTTTATTGTTAATAAAATCCCACCGAGGTGTTAGTCCACCTCTCTGTACCTTTGGACTTCCAGTCCCTGTCTGCAGCTCTCAGCTTCAAGCTCATTTGTTCCTCCTGAAGATGTTAAAAAAAAGGCTAAAGTCTCCTAAAACAGCTAGACACAGCTGTTTTTAGAAAATTGTTACTTAAACAGCAGTAATTAGGGCATTTGTTTGGGACTATTCTCAGCTGCAGGTTTGTTGTGTTAGTGAGTATTTATGGCAGTAGGGCAGTGAATGTGGGATTGACTTCAAATAAAAAATAAGTGGCCGTATTTACAGTAATGAAGGAACATCACCCAGTACAACAGTGTTTTTTTTTTTTTTTTATTAGTTATTGGACAAAACCATAGGTCTTAATAAGCTCGATCAGGCTTTAACGACACAGGCAAAAGATGGTAGTAGGGCTGCAAATAACAAGTATTTTCATTATTGATTAATCTCCCTATTATTTCCTCTAGTCACAAGCTCCAAAAGCCCAAGATGGCATTTTCAAAATGGCTTGTTTTGTTCAAGTAACAGTTTAAAAGCCCCAAAATATATTAACAACAGACAAAGAAAAGCAGCAGATCCTCACTAACGAGAGACAGCAAGTTGAGAAAAGATTTTGAGTCACAATTTCAGTTGGAATGGTCATTTTTGCTTTTGATTTTCACTGGAAAAAAATATAAAAATAATGGTGATGTGATTTTTGTTAGGGTTTATACCAAACAAGCACTTCCCTTCACATCTGCAGAATATGATTTGTAGGCCGGGGGATCTCTGCAGCACCACAATGCTTCATTTATGGCATGTTGTGACACATTTTACCTAAATCTACCTATTTTTTACCAAAATTGCAGCACCTACGATTGGAATATCGCACTTGGTCATTTTGTGATTTTGATAATATTTCGAGTCATTTTTCAGCCCCAGTTAGAAGCATCAATTCATAGTCGGTTGGGGCCTTTTCATGGGATTTATTTTAAATAAGAAAAATACAGACAATCATAAGGCTTTCAGGAAACACACGAAGCAACATGTAGATCTGTTAGCTGTATTATGGTAAAAAATGTGAAGTAAATACTTCCCTTACATTAAACGGATTTCACAGTGGTGAGGAAAATAACAGATCTACAGGAGCAGCGTTCAGCACATCCTTCACAGGTGAGGAGCCAATAGAAAAAGCAATATCACAGCAGAGCAGCTGCTTAAAAATGTAAAAAAATGCCACGCCTCTGGCACGTCTATGTCTGCTGATTGATGAGTGTGTCTGAGTCTATCCTAATGCATTCTGCTGGCTTGTCTTCATGATTCATTACGGATGGTACCTGTTTGTAGTGCGAGTCGCAGAGCGTAATATTACCCAGAGAGACGCGGTAAAAGCATGATTGGTGTTTGACACTGTTTGTGTTGTGGAAAATGAATACTCTTTGAAAATGATATCTAGTGAGCTGCCATTACGCATATCTGATGCAAGAAGTCATTGTTGATACACTGGAGGAAGAAAGAGTTCGACTGTTCGGTGTGTAGAACGATTAGATGCAACACTCACTTCATCTGCTTGACGATTGTACTTTTCCCTGATTCACCAGCACCTAGAAAAGACAGAAGAAAAAGAGGTTTATTAGAGTGTAAATATCTCAAGAGGTTAATATTTTCCTGTGTTTTAACCCTTATATCAACAAGCACACTTCCTTTTCTGTGTAATTCAAAGAAATAAGCACTTACTATGATTTTATACAGTGAATGATCTAATGTGGCCTAATGGCATAATGAGGAACCATGAAACTGAAACCTTAGAAAAACCAACTCTTGAAAGGAGAACTGAGAAACAAGAGTGTGTGTTATGTGTGTGCTGAAGTTAAAAGGAGCCTTTAAACCTCTGTTTCGGCCTCAGTTTCATGCAATTCCAGCGTAATATACTGATTAGTCAAAACTGGCGAGCTGGGTCAGAAGACACCCTCTACTTTGCTGTGAATAAATCTTGACATTGTATAGGCAACAGTGTGTGTATTTGGAATTTCATCAGCAAAAGACTTCACTTCATGGTGTCTCAGCGTGTGGCGGCTCTTGGCCTTTACGTGGCGCACAACTTAACGGTAAAACAGATCATTATTGATGGCGCTGTGAATTGCCGAAAAACATGGTGTCTCTTCAGGATGGGTGGGCACTCGGCGCCGGCGCCTGATTAGATCGACTACCGTCAGAGTTGACCGATGAGACAATGCTATGATGAACAGAGCGGGGGAAGGGGGTGGGGGGGGGATACATGGGGAGAGTATAATGGGAATCAGTCTGTCGGCGCAGCTTTTGCTCTACAGATCTCTCAAACGTCACAGTGCCATGGCAACTGCTCTCGTTATATCCAGGACATCTCTAGTGTGAGGCCACAGTCACCTGAGGAGGCTTTGTGGTTGTGCGTTTGTGTGTGTGTGTGTGTGTGTGTGTGTGTGAGACATGTTGGCTTCCACCGAGACCATTATGTATTATGCATCTGCTGCTCCCCCCCCCCTACTGTACTTGATGCACTCATAACCAGTCACTTGGAAGTGCGCTTTTATTAACATTTTTCTTTTTCCAATCAAAGTCATCTGTGACGACCACATTCATTAGACTCTTGCGCTCTAATGGGTATTACCATAAACTACATTACATCTACTAATGTGCACTCAATGTCCTCATATTACAGCACCACAGAATCGGTTATTGGCCGGTTGTCACTGATGTAACGCTCCCCTGCCACTAGGGAAGATTTTCCAAACCACTTGAGAGAGACTATTCCCAGAGTAAACAGCCCCAGCTCTAGAAACGGAATAAGAGGAAGTGGAATCATATCATGAAACCTAGCACTATCTGTTACCTCGTGACACTGTCAGCAGAGACAAGATGGTTTGCTCTTGCATAATAAATCATCTGCTTAATCTAGTTCCACTTTCCCTGGTGTTGCAAAAACATAAAAAAAAAAAAAAATACAACACTGCATTTTTGATACATGCCACTTGTTGGTGCGCCTGCTTCATGCTGTGAGTTACAGCTTCTCCTGAGCTTTATTTATAAAAGTCTGAATTCCACAAAATGAATAAATAAATACATAAACATCCCACTGCAGTGTGCATGTGTCTGCATTCCTACAAACTCTCCCTCAGCAGTAACTGCATGCTGATAGTACAGGCCTGGCACTTCACCTTCAGTATAATTGGATGAGATTCACCTGAGGACACATTATTTTAATTACGTGTCACCACTCGGGTGCCGGAGCGCCCTGAAGGGGGGGGAGGTGATGGTACAGTGGCAGCTCCCTGTGCTCTGAGGCCAAATACTCGGCTGTGTGAATCCCTGAGGGACTCTCACACACACACACATTCACACACACACACACACACACACACACACACACACACACACGCAAACACACAGAGACCTCTAAGGGTTACATGGAACCACAGGCCTGACCTACCGCTCCTCATGCAGAGTCATGTTACACACCCACAGCTTTGATACGCCCACCCCAAAACAGCAACACAGTCAAAACCACTGGAGCAGCTGGTTTCTGTTTCTAGCGGTTCAAACTATTTTAGGAAAATCCAAGCGAACCATTGCAGTGAAAAGCGGACAGGTTTTTCTTTTCTTTTTTTCTTTTCGTTTCAGAGAACAGAGCTTTTTCTATCTGCCAACCGCAAACACATCTTTCTTCTCGGAACTCCCTCTGGATGATCTTCCTCTGAGTACGAAAGCAGCGAGGACGAGGAATGTTTTATAACAATGGCAGTATGGAGACAAATGTGATTAAAATGGCTACCGATCTGCAGCCTTCTCCATTTACAGATTAACCATTTGTTGCTGCTGATTCTCATGGAGAATTCGTAATGTGTCCTTGCATACCAACCAAAATTAAATGTAGAAAAATTCCGTTTTTTCGAAGTAGCTCGTGCTCGCTTCGGGGACAAATCGATGGCATGAAGATACATTTGTGGGGAGGTTTGTAGGGGCCATGCTGCGGCCCGTACACGTCCACTTTTTGTGCGAGCAGTCCAAGGATTGAAGCAGGGCTTATGAAGTTTGGCACAATGTGCTAACCAAATTAGTGATGCCACATTAGCAGCATGAAGCCAACGCTATTCATCCCTGTCTCCCTCTCTCAGTCCTCCACTCTCTTTCAGACATATACATCCCTCTTCTCCCTTTACGTTCTGTCTCCTACAGTCATTTTTCCTTTATGATTTATTGTTCCTCTCACTCACTATCCAATTCCTCTTTTTTTTTTTTTTCTTCTTTCCCTCTCCCTCTAGGGGGATTTAAGTCTGAGTCACTCATGAAGGATTCCAGGATCCTCAGAGCGGAGCTACCCACTGGGGGAAATGACCGTGCTAAATCACAGGGATCGATCTGGCAACAAGCAGATCAATAGCTAAAAGATTGTTTCCCACACACCGTGGCACAAGCTGAAATATTCACAGGGATGTTGAACCCTAATGGATATAAAGGAATGTGAACAATTGAACTACTTTGATTGTCCGCGTTTATTGTGAGGGCCCCCCCCCTTCCCCAAGTCTCCAAGATGAGTAACACAGTTGAGATGGTTACATAATTTTTAAAAATATGGGAAACATTAAAAGAGAGAACAGTTCCCACAGTCCCTGTTCTTTCCACAGTAACACGACAGCTATAGAAAGAGTAATTAGGCTGAGGAGATTGTAATCTATTTTAGCATGTAGATATGAATAGTAGGATAATTGGGTCCACGAGATAAAATAAGAGCTAAATGAGAAATGTTCAGATCACATTCCCTCTCTACAAAAGACACCTGAGCCACCAGGTTTGAACTTGACAGCGTGCACCGACACAAAGATTCAAATCATTTTGCAAGTTTTTTTTTTTTTTTAAATCAGCCGAGTTATTTCATGCCAGCGACAGGGAGTGCAAGTAAGCCTGTGATTAACATTTAGGACAACGCTTGAAAACCAGGTGGTCACCACATGAACCACTCACCAAATCACACACAAATAGCTACATATTTTGTATGGGGGTCGCCACCATGAGATACACAGGAGACTTTGTTTTCTTCACATCTCTGCAGCCCTGCCAGCCTTTTACTATCAAGCCACAGGTTTTGTTGACTCTTTATCTTTGTTGACACGGTGTGTTTAGAGAAAAGTATACTCCAAAATTGCTGGTGAAGCAACAACTCTGAAACTGTATCTTTTCAGTGACTGTTTATCCGCAGGGTAAACAACCCAAAACTCCTAACTAAGGCCTCTCGCCTCTCTGCAGTGGAGCTTTTTCATTTTTAATGCTTCTGTCATTAGTAGTGCTCTCATCTTACAGGCCCTCTCTTCCTTTCTCCTGGCGTCTCGGCCTGTCTGTGTGTCACTTCAGGCAGTAACCTGAAGAGGCAGTGTGTGTGTGTGTGTGTGTGTGTGTTACCTGGCTACCATGCTCAATGGATCAAACATAAATGGCAGGGAGTCGTGCTGAAGCAGCCACGCGTGGGGCCACACGACCTGGCATACAACTATCTCGACAAAATGGGCTTTTCAACCAAAAACAGAGAATGGGTGAAGTAAAGCTACCTGGCCTTTGTCAGCGCAACGCCTGATGAAAACTCATATTCCGCCCTACAGCAGCATAGCAGAAACTTGACCCAACTTGCTCTCTGCTTAAGTCACCAAGCCCCATCTGGCCTCCAAGCACCTGAGGAATCTAGTCTACCTGTGGCAAGAAAAATGCACCTTCTGGTTCAAACAAAACTCACTAAATGTTACTTCTGTCCCAAGAAATGTAAAGATTCTGTCATTTAGATGAACACCAACAGGAATGGTAGCAAATGTGGAGCCGAGTTGTGCAAATAAACCATGGAGAAATCTTGTTTATCTTGCTCCGGCTTACAAATCTGTCCACAAAAGCAGCTAACAGCTCCTATTCTGTGCCTTCTGTCATGTGTTTGCCCGCTATTGATATTGGTTTCAGACTTTGTGTCCTGGTAACCCACATACCATGTGTGTGCATGTCAACATTTCCCGAAGCCAACCACCTCAAGGGTTGATGGAAAAGTTTTTCACCTATGGCCTCTATTTACAAGGGTAACAGTGTTTCTCCACATGTAAGTAATGCCATTCAGTTACACATGGCTGGCTTTTAAAGGCAAGCAAATCGCGTAATTGTGCATACAGGGTTGTCAGAGCAAGCTAGGAAATGGCAAAACAGTGGTAATGAATGCAAGAAATCCCATAATGAAATAAAAAAAAGACCTTAATGGGTGTACTGTGCCATTCATAATACATCCTCCAGGTAGGTTTTATAGGGATATATCAATTCACCAACATAAAAGCCTATGGTTGGTGGATCCTTAGGCACTACATAAACAGGAGTAGGATTTGAAAACAGTGTTGGCAAACAAAGGTCAGTGAAAATTGGCCATTGCTGAGAGTAATGAGAGGTTCATGAGGCAACTATCTCTACATCAGAATTTAATGTCATACAACTGCTTTATTTAAGTTGATCTGTGGCAATTTAGTTTAAACGGCTGCGATTTTCTGCTCATGTTTAAGTGGCTTTTAACTAAATTAGACTTCATTTGTACCACTTCATTATTGCAATTTCCTGTATTTCTTGCGCAAGAAGCCTGCCCTTTTCCAGACAACTCATATATGTATCGTATTTTAGAACTTGAGATGAGAACAAGACAAGGCAACAGGATTGACAAATTGGCTTTCAGACACAGGAAACTGTAGGTAATACTACAGGAAGGGAAAAATCCACCCAGCCTGCTGAAGAGCTTAACTTTGAAGTAAAAAAAAAAAAGAACAAAACAGGGATTGAACCTTTAAATATCCTAAAATGTCTGGCCTCAACAAAGTTTTCAGTCAGGCCTGGGCCCCTAATGAGCCATAGGCCTATTTTCACCGCATTGCACAGGACCAGACGAGAGGAAATGTGCCATTGTTGAAAGGATTTAGTCAATACAAATGCTCTACAGAGATGGCTGAATGGACCTGATGCCAACAGCAGGGGGAAAAAAAGAAAGAAAAAACTTGCTATGTGTGTAATTCTCACAACACTTGAATAAGACGGATTAAAACTCTCAAATAAGCACACACTGGTATTATGTTGTTGGTATTTTGGCTAGAATCGTTTAGTTAGCGTCTTTTCCCCCGTTTGGAAATAACGTTATGTGGCATTTAGAGGCAGAGTTGACAGTTGACGGTTAACTGTAGCTAGCAAGGAGGGGAGTATGCTAGCGATGCGGAATTGAAACTCTTTCACACTTCACAACTGACGCCACCTAACATTGACCATTAACCAAATAAATGATCCTACACTAATGTAGGTTTCATGGCTGGGTGTCTCCCCACCCTACCCGACCCAACCCCTCCCGTATCCTCTGAGCTAACACAGCTGTGGGCGAACACACGGCGAAGTTCGTCCACCGACCGAGTCCCCCATCTTCTTACCGAGCAGCAGCAGCTTGACCTCCCTGGCTGCCTTCTCCCCGTCGTCCCGCAGATTCCTGTCGATCATTTTACTGCGCTCCACCGCCGCCTTGTCCTCTGTGCTCAGTGTGCATCCCATCCTCGACTGTGTCCTTCAGACCCAGATCGTGTAAAAAAATGTCTAAAACACCCTATATACCTACATTAAATGGTTAAAACTGCCTTCACTCCGCACACACGCCCTTTTTTTAAATGACAGGCAATCGATCTCGTCAGGAAGAAAGGGGAACCGATTCGACTTTTTTCACAAAAAAAAGTGTGGCGTTTTCTTTTGCCCGCTGAAATATCTTCAGATTAAAAAAAAAATCCTCGTTACATCCGAGGGGGAGCTATTTTGATAGCGAAGCAATTCCTTGGTGATGTCTCTTCCACCCGTTCGCCTCCATTCGTTGCGGCGCTGACTGCTAGTAGTGTTTGAGCAGCTACGACTGGAGAGCCGCGCGGTGTTCCGCAAGCAGCAACAACAATAAGACTTCCGGCCTGATTCTTCACAATAAAGGTGTCACTTCCACAAACCTAATACTAAAAACACAAACAAACTTAAACATTGTTTGCAATATTATCTGCTGTAATAACTGTACTATAATATACTATTTTACAAGTCTTTCATAATGTTTGGATTACACTGTGCAGCAGAGTGTAGCAAAAGTACAAAAGTTCAATATTTGGTGTGACCACCCTATGCCTTTAAACAGCACCTATAAAATCTGAATATAGATTGTTTGAGGGCTTTTGTTTCTCCATCCTAGAATGACTCCACGATGTCCAGATCAGGGCTCTTTTCTGTCACCTTTTCACTCACTCTCCACTGTTAAATAAAGGTGTTTGACAGTGTTGGGTAACCACCCTAAAATTACCTACAGAATTAATTGAGACTAAAATGTAGAGTGCATATATTATTCCCCCCATATATGTGTCAAAATCCTCATCTAGGATTTATTTTCACTCCCATTAAAAATCTAAGGGTGACAGTTGTCTGGGCGGGGATTTGTCTGAAAATTCCCACCTGTGAAGCATAGTTGACTTGGACAGCCTGTTATTTTATAATTAATCTGAAATGTTTACCTACTGTTGAAGTGCAGGCAAACATGTTATGTGCATGCATTTTAGGCCTTTGCTTACAACCAAGGATGAATTGTGACAGTGCTTTCTGTCTATTAGCCTATATGCAGCTCTTGCAGGTAAACAGGCTACATATTTGTGTAGTTTAATCAGTTTTCTCAAATCAAGCATGAAGCTGAGCTTTCATTTGGTGTGTGTGTGACTATTAAGTACGAAAACGTTCAACTTATAATTCTGACGCCTTTATTTTGAAGGTAGACGCCCAAACCGGAAACTTCTTGACAGCGAAACGCCTTTTCGAACCTGCACACCCAAAACTTTACTCACTGTTACCCAAATAACAGCTCATATAATCTTCACATTATAGGTTGTATCATATACATTTTATTTTGAGATATAATAAACATAACATTAATTTGCCTTGTGCGCATCAATAACAAGAGTTTAAATAAACATATATGTAAAAATACATTATATATATTCACAATATTATACATATATATTAATACTTCTCTGATTATAAAAACTACATTACCTATGTAGACTATACTATAACTACATTTCTAGCATGTATCATGCCCATGGAAACGAAACCTCTAACCGTGGTAGTTAGTCTTGTCACCTGCCCATTCAGCTGTAATGACCATTGTTTGTGGTTTAAATAATTAAGCCTGTTGGAAAGTCAAATGTGTGTCTTCAAAGTCAACAGTCAGTTTAAAGGCTGGTGGTGTTCTCTTCAAAAAAAATGTCCACACAAATCCCCTTGGTGTACTAAACATTATGCCTTTCCATGAAATTTTCATTTCAAATGAGCCTTTATGGGAGTACATGCAAATTTGTGGTGTTGACCTTTCCATTTCTGTCCTGTGCTGGCTGGAGGTTTCCCTCTTTGTCATCCAGGCCCTCTCAAGGCTTGAGATAACAAGAGACAGGCGGTGTATCCCTTAGGCAAAAAGGTTATGTCATTTTATCTAACACAGAAAATACCACAGACATTGAATGCATTAATTTTCTTTGAAAAGGACAGTGTTCCTCGTTATAAAAGATTTATGAGTATGTAAACGTCTGATCATATTTATGAGTAAAACATTTTTTCAGTGTTTTGATCTTACTTTAAAAAGACAATACACAACTCTTTCTGTGATAGCATGTACGTACATACTGTATGTTTACATTATTCAGTTAGACAATGTACGTGCTTTTTAGGTATATGTTAATTTATGAAACTACATAAATAAATAAACCATGAAAAACAACACTGTATTTTGTGTGGATGGTGATTATTTCAGATGATTTAGAAAAACTGGTTTGTGGAATACACAGTTCACCTAGGTGCAGGGGTAAAGGAATTTAGCTAAATCTAACTTGATGAAACCTGACTAATGACAATGAAACATTAAGTTAGTCCAAGACTCAAAATAATAAAGAAGTTGGAATCTTTTACCTGATGACAATTGTCATGTTTCTCTATTCTGTTGACAAGTGATCTGTTGTCACTGCACAGGGAAGCCAGAGACACCCAGTAGGATACCCCTGGCGTTTTTCTAAATGTTGCTTGCTGAGTTGTTGAAGTATATTGTCAGACTCGCCTCCCGTCCTGTCCCATCTTCTACAGAAATTGAGGCCAACCAAGTGAACATTTACGTCACAAGACCCTGGTCCAAAGTGCATTTACTTTAAATGGATGTAAAAAAGAATCACAAACAATTTTTTAAATAATAATCAATAATATGTTTTCCAATAAAAGCAGCTGGCAGAGAAATAGAAAGTCTACAGGCCTGGTGTATGCCCACACAAATTGAAATCCATTCCAAGCGTTGAAGTCATACTCACAAGATAAACAACAAGGTTAGTCAGGTGAGATTCATAGTGTTTGACAAGAATGTTTGTTTAAACAGACAGAGACACGTCTCTGGCAGAAAGACACAGTGGGATGAGCTACACTGTATAAGCAAGCTCTCTGTTATGGACATGCATTGAAGGGTGAGGGAATGGTGGTGCTGCCCCCCAGTGGTAATAATATTTAATTTCACAGTGCTTCAGGGCAGTATACAGTATAGGCGGAAAAATCTTATACATAAGGGTCACCTGTCACAGGTAAACTGTCACAGGAAGTACAACACAACCTGTAGAAGTAGTCATCTAATGTTTATTTGGTAGAGGTCGTATAGTGGAGGAGCTTTCTGAAGCCAGGTTGAGACGTGTTAAAACAGAACAAACCTGCGTCACAAACTGAGGGTGTTGATTTTGAAAGATATGTATTCACCAGGGAGGGAGGATCTAAGGATATGCAGTATTCAGTTGCGTTATGGGAAATGTAGGATCTAGCGTTTTGGTGAAGTAAACATCAGGATATGTGCTGCAAAGTTTTTGACGATTCTTTTTTAAATCTGTCTCTCACAAGTCCCATAATGTTGTAGAAGAGCTGGAGTACCCCGTTAACCTTTTTGCAGTGCATAAGCCTGTGTGAAAGCCAGGATGATGCACCTTCAGTATCTGTCTAATTTTGTTTGTATACTTTCTAAAACCAAATTGAAATGACTTAACAGTTGTGTGACATACTGGTGTATAAGAAACCAAATGAGCTGTGACATAATATTATATTGTTGCTGATTAAGTTCCAAACATCAATGTGCAAGGAAACCATTTACATCATAATAAATCAAGATAAGCATGGGGAGACATCTATAGGAGCGATAAAGAGCAATTTGTTTTAATATCCCCCATGAAACTACACAACCACAAATACAGATAAGCCTTTGTCAACTGGCTCTGCGCAATAACAATATACTTAATCATTTATGTGCTCCCCCTTTTCTCTTTCTACACTTATGTTCTGTGCACCAAGGCAAAGGATTAAATTATAGAGAGGACAAGAGATGAATAGATAGGAGGACAGATAAAGAACAAGACAGGAAAAGATAAAACATCAGCGAAAGTCCTCATCATCCAGGTCACCCGTCACCAAGAAAGCTAGAGCTGATGTCTCACAGTCTGATAAATCCTCTGGAATGAGGATTCAAGACTGTCCAGTCAACTTCATCTTATTGCTCTTAGTTATTATAAAATGAGACAAAATTTATGGAAAAAATATCAATGGCATGACCTGTGATCTGAAATTAACTTTATTTTATGCACTTTCCTCGCTGTGCGCCAACTCTTCTTTCAACCTTTCTCCTCAGCATATTGTAGCTGTTATCACCTAGTCAGATAGTGCTTACTGATACCTGAGGGGGGACGTCCATCAGCTGAACCTTAAACCTTCCATTTCATTATATAATTTCATTTATAAGAGGTCCCTGGGCGGCTGACAGAAGTGTCTGTACCTTTACCTGGCCTCTGCTGCTCTGTCAGCTCCTCTGATGGTTCAGCCTGCCTGTGCTTTTGCTGCTGCCGGGGCACAAACACAGAGAAGCTGCACATACTCGCACACGCCACAAACACAGAGACAGAAGGAGAACAGGCTGCCAGGCTGCCAGGCAGACGCACAGTCGGACGGAGGCGAACGTACATCACCATGGGCTGCTGCAACAGAAGGTCCGGGCTGATAGCTGGAGCTGTGTTTGGGGCGGTGGTAGCCATCCTGGGAGGTGTCCTGATCCCACTGGGGAACAGCGTCATTGAGGGGACAGTGAAGAAGGTATGGTGCTCAGTTTCACCCTGGGTCGGGGGATAGGGAGTGACAGAGTGTGTGAATGTGTGCGCAGAGATCAAGGTGAATCAGGAGAAACGAGAGGCAAGCGGCGTGCGTTTTTGAAAGCTGCTTCAACTGGTAAACATGATTCTGTGCTGAAAGCCAAGTCTTGTTTTCATCCATCAAAAGATCAGCTGTGGTTCTTTTTTAGAAACTGTGCCGAGAAATTTTAGCGATTAAGACCTTTTCTTTTTTTTTTTATAAGAGAGCATCCACCTAGTTCATGTATCAGCAGGGCAGCTGGCCTGCTGGCAGTCTTGAGGCATGTTAAAAATAGACTGTCTGTGTGTCTGCGGGGTTTAGGAAGCCGTCATTGAGCCTGGAACGACAGCGTATGACAACTGGGTGGCTACAGGGGCAAATGTGTACCGGCAGTTTTGGTTCTTTCACGTGCAAAATCCTCAGGAGGTTTTGCAGCAGGGCGCAATTCCAGTGGTGGTGGAAAAAGGACCTTACACATACAGGTAAGGTCAAGTTGATTACCTGTTTTATCTTTGCTTTAACACAGTATGCCTCTCTCTTTCTCAATAAGCACTCCATCACGCTTATCTGATGACCTATAATGTACAAGAAGAATGTACTCTACTCCTACTCTAAGAGTCTCTCCTCCCCCTCCAGGACAAGATATCTTCCCAAAGAGAACGTCACCTTCAACCTAAATCAAACTGCCTCCTTCCTGCTGCCTCTGGGTGCCATCTTCGAGCCATCCATGTCAGTGGGACCAGAGGAAGACAATGTCACCTCCCTCAACCTGGCTGTGGCTGTAAGTGAGTGTCACCCCACTGCGCGGTGATTCCTGACTTGACTCAGCTCTACTGTTAACAGTTACTGTACCTAGTGTTCCAAGGCCAAGACAAGCTAAGACTAATCAAGCTGTGCTGCCTTGTTGCTTTGGCCTGCAAGCACTCATTTTAGTGATGGTTCCCAAACTTTTTGGCTTTTGACCATCTTAGACAAGGTGTTTTTTTTGTTGTGATATGTATAAAGAGTGATTTTTCTCTCACAAGGTTCATCCTTTCAATCATAAAGAGCTAAAAAAAATCCAGACTTTTGCAAGAATACTAAGAATTAGAGAAAAAAGAGTACTATAGACACATTTTGTAAAGCAGAAATACAGCAGCCTATGTTTTGCCTACAGACTGTAAATAAAGATGGATGTAGACTCCGTGACATCACCCATAGGTGTTTGAAGAGGGATTTTGAAGCTCAGAGTGGGCTGCCACGCTGTTGCTATCTTGGCAGGGCCTGACTCGACCTAACTCCTGGCTAATCAGAGAATGGGCAAAGAGGTGGGGCATGTGTGGAGCTGAGACTTCGGTGCAAGCATATTATCACCCACCTGTCACTCTAAGCAGCACGCAATCAATTATGCATAGCTTTACGCCTTTACGCCGCGAAAGCTTTAGGAGGTTAGCACTGCTTACCCCTATTCATGTTTTTTGGCCTGAGTCTGCGTTTTCCGAATCCGTACAAGGGAGATGCATTAGCATAATTTTAACCTTTCTGACACGAAGACCTAGATTTAAAAATATAGGAACTTTCCTTTAATTCCTGTTTAAACTCAAGCAAGAACTTTGTGTAAATAAAATTGCGAAGTAAGCAAAAATAATGTAAATCAGGAACCTTCCAATAACAAAGAAAGTTAAAAGATCAAGTAAAAAGAATAGGTTTCAGTACTTGAAAAAACCCAGCGGAATACGAAGACTTGGGGGCGAGTGGACATTATGAACAACTTGGAGGGCACAAATTTAATATGGATGTTTATGGGCAAAGTGTATGTGCTTTTCTCTTCAAATGTTGATAAAGCTCAAATGTGTAAGCAATTCCAACCAGAGCCTCTACTTGTAATTATGTAGTATCCAAGTCATAAAAGAGGATTATTTTCTGTCTTATCTTCTGAAGCAACAGCAGCAGTTGTGTGCACAGCAGTTTTTGTGTTTTGCATGTGTATCATTCTGGACCCATACTGGTTGCACTTTTCCAACTGACACCATCAGTTATGAATAAATTATAATTTGCTGAGCTTTTCCAAATGTTTTGGATGTTTCTTTTCAGGCGGCTTACTCACTGGTTCCAAAACAACTTCATCTTGTGCTTGAGAATCTGATAAAGGCAAGCAAGTCCTCCTTGTTTCAGCAGCGTACAGTGAAGGAAATGCTGTGGGGTTACACAGACCCCATGTTGAAAGGAACTGTGGGCTTATTTGTACCTGTAAGTAAACAGATAATTTAGACTTACTCTCAAATACAATAATAGAACGACAGAGTAACAGCTCACAAATGACATAATCTAATCAATTTAAATGTATTTTCCTTAGTACAATGGCACCTATGATGGCTACTACACTGTCTTCACTGGAAAGGAGGACATCTCAAAAGTGGGACTTATTGACAGGTGGCAGGGAGAGACGTGAGTCACAATGATGATCTAGTTTTTTTTTCTTTTTAATTGTGATATTTTAGGCTGTTCAATGAAATCAGGTTAATCAGTTTGTACAGATTTTGACAAGTGAGAATCCTGTTTGTTTACTTATTTTTTAAACTTTAATATGTAATTTTGCTGTTTGTTTGACTAATCCAATTTTGCCCAACAGGAGCTTACGTTTCTGGAATGACAAGTACTGTGACATGATCAACGGGACAGGTGAAGCTCATGTGGCAATTTTTGTTTTGTAAAAAGTTGAATGACTGTTTTTCTGATCGGCACTTACAACACACTTCTATAGCTCTAAATACAGGAGACGAGTAACCTTTCTAATCTTATTTCCTCTATTCTTTTTCTCAGATGCCTCCTCCTTCCCTCCCTTTGTGGATAAGAAAAAGCCTCTATATTTCTTCTCATCAGACATCTGCAGGTGATAAAGGGTTTGGGTTTGTTGGAGCAATTTCACCTGATCTAGTCTGACTCTGACTTGCTAATGTTAAATGGGGCAGAAAGTGTCAACAACGAGCCCTGCAACCGACTTCTTTCCTCTCAGTAACCACTAGAGGTCAGAACTTTCCAATACCAAAACCCCAGTCATCTACTTGAGTCAGTCTGAATTAAGAAGCTCCATAAAGCTAAGGATTACTGGGTACAAGAGGTCAGGTCCTCAAAGTTTCTTGAAATAACCTGTGCTGTTTTGTCTTCAGGTCTGTCTCGGCCAGCTTTGAGAAAAGCATGGATCTGAAAGGGATTGAGGTCTACCGCTACGCCCTCCAGCCATCTACCCTGGCCTCCCCTATGGTCAACCCAGACAACAGATGTTTCTGCAGAAACCCAATCACCACCAAGAACTGCACCATGGCCGGAGTACTGGACATCAGCTCCTGTAAAGAGGGTCAGTTTGCATTTGGTTTGCAGCATCAGGATCTTACCCAATTATCCAGAATCAGCAGGGAGTTCAGGCATCCCAGCATGTTCCTCTGTTACTTTATCACTGTGCTCTGCAACATGGCATTTTGACTCGTCATTGTTTCCTTGCCATGTGAACAGGAAAACCTATCTACATCTCTCTGCCCCACTTCCTTCACGGCAGTCCATCTCTGCGAGAGTCTGTACTGGGTCTCAACCCCAGTGAGGAGCATCATCACACCTTCCTAGACGTGGAGCCTGTAAGAGACTCCAGACTTTCATTTGTGTTATTTCGGACTTTAAGCGGAAGCAGCTCTGATGCTAATTTCTTGTTGTATTTTCCCACCAGACAACTGGGTTCACCCTGAGGTTTGCTAAGAGAATTCAAGTGAATATGATGTATGGACCATCAGATGTCATCACGTAAGTTCTGCATTACCTTTATATATTTGGGGAATTAAACATAGCTTTGCTTTCTTGACGAAAGTTAGAGGAGATAGTTAGCTTAGCTTAGTATAAAGACTGACAGCAGGGGAGACAGTTAGCCTGGGTCTGTCTGAAAGTAACAAAATCTCACCACCAGATTCTCTAAAGCTCACGAACATGATACAAAAACAAAATAACAATTTGTGGCTTTGGCTTTGTTTTGAACAATTTTTTGTATGGACTAATAAGCTAACCGCTAAGCTTACTTTCCCCTGGCTGTAGCTCCGTATTTAGCGCAGCATCTATCGTCTCATCTAACCCCCAGCAAGAAAGCAAATAACTGTTTTTCCTAAAATGTCAAACTATTCCTTTCAGAAAGTTTTAAACAGAATCATGCACTGGATGCCAAGTAATGAACTCTTTCCCTACAGGGTTCTTAAGAAAGTCAAGGATTATACCATATTCCCTCTTGTTTGGATGAATGAGGTAAGATAAAAATAGAGCCCTGCAGTCATGAAATATATTGTCTGTTAGCTCGGATTTGCATGTTAATCAGTCCCCCTCTCTTTTTCTATCTCCTCTTGTGTAATCAGACTGCTGCGTTGGATGACGCAACAGCAGACATGTTTAAGGAGGAGCTAGTCTCCCGTATCCAGATGTTGGAAATGATACAGCAGGTGCTGCTGGGCACAGGTGTGGCCATTTTCATCCTGTGCCTTATCTCTTACTGTGTGGTGAGGCGGAGAGATAATGACGTCAAGATTGTGTGAATGAATCAGTGTCTGTTGTGTGTAAGTTGTGGGCACAGTGCATTTAAGCTGCTTTGGGACATCAAACCTTTTTGATATAGACTTGCACTTTTTTGTAATTTTAGTGTTATTTATAATGTCATACTTCCTTTGATACAAGGGGGGGAAAACTGTGATTTTGTAAAGCTCGAGAGCTGAATTATTTTGCCAAGTATTATTTTAAGTGCTAACACTGTAACATTAACTCAATCAGGTATTTCTAGAGGCAGAGCAGGTGGAGACTCCTTTAACTGTCAGGTCATTCATCCACACAGAGGAGAAATGAGTTTGTTTGACATCCTAAAAAAGAAATGTACATGAATCTAATCTTGCAAAAATGTTCATATCTTTTGCTGAACCGTGTCTTCGAAATGAATAAAAGATGAAAAAATGAGTTTTCATTGGGTGTCCAATCCCTAGTATCGGATTTTTCTTACCCTGCACCAGTCTATCAAAACTGGTCTACATCCCCCACGGCCCAAAAATACAGCTGAGACTGTCCGGCTGCTGCTGAAACAAACCTCTGCATTGTGCACACTGAAGCAAAATTATTAAGTTTCCTCTTTACCTTGAGTGGCCCATAAATCAAAGAGAGTAATAAAAATGGGCTGGGGGATGATTACACTGTGGTTATGAATGGTACTTGGGTTTGTTTGGTGAGAAAGCAGTATTTCTGCCCAGCAGGAGATCTCTCTTTGGTTTTATGGGTTTTAAATGACCCTCAGCAGACTCCTGGGTGTCTTTGATTCTACTGTATGGTCTCAATCTTATATTTCACACATATGAGGGAGTGTTTCATTGAAATGAAAACAGACACAACTCTTCCTCCTCTTTGTGTGGATGTGCAATTTGCAACATTGGGGTATTTGAAGTACTGTGCACTGATCTTTGAAATTTAGGAAGCGAGTTTCTGTTTGAAAATCTCAACCCTGATAAACTAACACATATTAAACTCGCACATTTTTCCTGCATGTAATAAGAATAGTTTGACAATTTCTAAAATACACTATGGTTTCTTATTTAGATAAGATTGCACTCTTGTGTTTATATGATAAATATAAAGCTACCGCTCATCTGCCTGTTAGTTTAGCATAGCAAAAAGACTGTGAACAGAGGGGAAACATCTAGCTAGGCGGTGTCTTAAGGTAATACACAATCCTCAATAAAACCACAACTTGATGTTTTAACTGAGGTATTATATGTTAAGGAGACAAATTTTGTTGCTTCAGGACAGAACCAGGCCGTTTCCCCTCATTTCTATTCTTTGTGCTATGCTAAGCTAAACAGCTGCTAGCTGTAGCTTCATATTTACCATATGGACCTGAGTGTGGTATCATTTTTTTTGTCTAATTCGCTGCAAGACAGCAAATAAGCACATTTCCAAAAATGTCAAACTATTCCTTTAAAGTAATATAATAAGAACATTATCATATACGTACCATGATAACGCGCACCATGATATCTATAACGCAGACAGAGGGATGATGAAGTGGCCAATAACAGAAAGAAAAAGATCACATTTTGATAAATTACAATAATAAAAATAGTCTGACAATAAAGTATATGGTTTTTTAAATTGAGATTCATCTGAACAGATTTATTCAGGCTATCATGACATTAATAAATAGAAATACATATGTTTCATAACACTGAAATTACACTGAGTTGAAGTTGACATGATGCTGGTCACACAGTTTTATTAAACGTGGGGCAGAGATCTGTACGAGGGCAGGTACAACTAGAAAGTCTTTTCTCAAAATGAAAATAATACTGTATATCTCTGCAATTTGCAGATACAGTCAGAGTTAGTTGGTGAAATATTTAGAATTTATGTACACAATGATACACTTTAACAAAACCTGGCACATTAAATTAAAAAGACGATACAAACAAACAAAAATACTCTGTACACAAGCAACAAATAATCTATCTACATTTACTACGTTTCTGAAAAGGTCTATTCACATATGTCAAATGGTTTATCTCACAGACTATCACTGACAGTTACTACTTCTGAATTAAAAGTATGTCCACTTTGCTGTGCAGGCTGTAGAAAATGTAAATCGAAAGAAGGAAATTGTCATTGTTGACTATATTTCCAGGTATTACATTAACATCCATTGTTTACTGTTCCTAAAGGCAAAAACTAAAATGTGCATATCTGCTAGTTTGTTTTCTCAAATCTAATCCAGGCAAGAATTAAAGTAGTAGTTTGATATGTTGAGGAACATGCTTATTTGCTTTCTTGCCACGAGTTAGATGAAACGACTCTCATGTCTGTGCCAAAGAATGAAACTATAGCTAGCAGCTCTTTAGCTTAGCTTAGCATAAAGATTGAAAATGGGGGTAAACAGCTAAACTGACTCTGTCCAAAGGTCACAAAATCCAGCACAAAAAAACGGTTATATATATGGTTATGGGGGTTATATCGTGGGCTATATCTTGGATGGGGGAGTCTCAGCATTGAAGTCAACACTTAATGTGGGGGGTTACTGTGCTCAGCCAATAGATAGCAAAACCTCAAAGGGTAATTTTTACACTTGACTTTTTTGTGAGCTTTACAGGTGCTGGTAGGTGGGATAAAAAAATCTTTAGACAGGGCCAGGCTAACTGTTTCCCCATTTCCAGTCTTTGTGCTAAGCTACGCTAACTGTCTGCTAGGACCTGCTTTATATTTAGCGACTGAGAGTCATATCAATCTTCTCATCTAACTCTCTGCAAGAAAGTAAATAAGTTAATTTCCCATAATGTCAAGCTAATCCTTTGAAAGACGTTTAACATTGCTGATGAATTTCTATACACATGCTTCTGTGCTGGATAAAGACATTTATGATACAGATACAATATGCAGCTGAATTACAGTGAGGTACATTCTCGTACATGTACGTCTGAGTAATAGTAATAAATATAGGACAGATAATTTCAAGGTGTGTGCAACAACTCACACTGTATGTAATATTCTACTCAGTATCTTACTACTACTTCTGTTTGGATACATCAGCTCCGGATGTAAAGTTGGTCTTTGAATGAATAACTTTTTAACCTTACGGCACTGTAATGTAACACTTTTTATTCTGTGCTTGGTATGAACAGTGCTATTATAGACAGTATGCGAGGCTGTCAATATATAGGAGAAAAAAAAATGGTGTTTTATTAACCGACATGTGCCCATTGACTGCTGTAGTTTTCACTGAATAGAGAGAATTTTGTTAGTTAAAAAGTAAAAATTCAAATGTGAGTAGAGTCTAGTAAAATGCTACTATAACACTTAACATAAAGGGAGAGAGCGCTCACTGTCAAACATGCATCCGTCTCCCTTTTGTCCCTTTTCAATCTCCTCTGTTTATTATCATGATGTTAAAAGGACCTCCCCACTTTTTTCCCCCCACAAAATACAAATCCACCGTGAGCCAATATCCGGCCGGTCCAATTTCCTCTCTGATATTTAAAATATGATTCACATAGTTGCGTCTCAGAGTGTATTATCATAAGCAATATCAGCCTGTTAGAGGCCACAGTTTATTAGTGGCACTCATAACGGGGCCACTTCGGTTTGTATTGTGACTGCGACAACAAACGAATGGCTTGTGGCTGTCTGTGCGTGTGTATTAGTGTATGTCACAGCCACCTGATCACAGTACCTCATGCAAGAAGAAAAAAAAAATAGAAGAGAGATATTGGAGAATGAGAACTCCCCACACCCACCTCCACGTCTTACTGTACATCCACAGTGGAGCTCTGCAGTTTGAGATGAGAGGATTTTTAACTGCTTGGTAGGATTCAGGATTAGAGGACGGTGTGCGTGTCAGTGTCTGTAGCTGCCTGCTGCCTGAGTCACACCTCTGGGAGGTGATTCCGCCGGTTGCGGCTCTTCCTCCGATCCAGCAGGGGCTTCAGTTTGGCCAGATCCCCCCTGAGAGGCCCAGGCGGAGGCTGTTGCTTCTGCTGCCTCTGCTGGAGGTTCTGGAGCTCCTTCCTCTCTTTGCAGTATTGTTGTACTGCCAGGCTTTCCGCAGGACTGAAGGCCGCCAAAAGGACCTTAGGGTGCAGAGAGCTGGCCCACGCCCACGGCGACTGCTGTTTGTCTGTCAGCATGCTCACCATGGCCTCGCTCAGCACGCGCAGGCGGATCTTGGCGACGGTGCGTTTGAAGCTGTTTTCGGTGGTCAGGCAGTAGTAAAGGCCCTGGTCGGACAGCTGGACGGAGCGGATCAGGAGGCCGTGCTCCGTGGAGAGGACACGGTCGCTCAGCTTCACCTGCAGTTGGCACAGTTAAGTTGTGTCATAACCTCATCCACATGGTTTGTAGCAGAGAATTAGACCAGAAAACCAATTACACTCTCAAAGTCAAAATAAGGTAGAAACACATGTGACAAATCAAAGGAAAAAACTGAGAAGAAATATCATGAATGCAGAAACCAAATGGGAGATTTTAGAGCAACATGCTCAACAGCATTCTCTGCCACCATCATTAAATCACAACAGCTTATTAAAGCACCTTATATGTTGGTTTTTCCTTTAATGTGACACCATTCTGTATGATGGAGGAACCCCTTTGGTTTCATAATAAAAAAAGAAATGACATATTTCTCCATCTTCTGTTCTATAAATACTACAATAACTGAACAGTTTGAAATTTTCATGTCATGGCTCCTGAAACTCTGAAATAATCTGATGTATAGATGATTAAAAACAATTGAATAGCTGTGTGTTTTTAGACAGTGTTTACTGAGATTTCTCTTGTAGGTCACAATTCCATAAGCTTTACTATAAATGGCAAAACCTTCTGACCTTTTCTGAAATTCTTACATGGGTTCACTGCTAAGAATTGGCAGTTGAAACATTTGAAATAGTTAAAGTTTAAGTAGCGGTCAAAGTAAAATTACTGAAAGAAGCTGACAGTTCAGTTTAAAAGAGTTGAACCGTCAGTTGAAAGAAATGAATACTTGTTATAGATATGAAAGTCTGAAAATCAGATCATGTAAGTAATATGAATTATTGTGCCCTGTATCCTGGATTTGAGTTATATTAATGTGTGGTGTTTTACGGATTGGGTATATTTGTATGGGTGACTGCATGAATAAAAAGCCTTTAGCATCATAATTCCTTCAGAGAAAAGACAGATTTTCATGGCATTAATCCTGTTTTCTAAAATAACTATCACACTGATCTGATGCTTCCATTCATAATATAACACTGTTTAGTCCTTTTCTACATTAAAATCAGCCTGGCCTTAGTTTGGAAAAGACAAATGATTACACAGTGTACAACTAAAGTGATTTATTTTACAAGCCAACTTTTATTCTCATAAGGAAATGGCTATAAAACAGCTATTACTCTCAGCCTGCTGCACAGAGGTGAAAGCTAAATCCATAAAAGATATGTCTTTATCATGCAGATGTGCTCTCTTGCCCCACTTTGTTTAATCTTTCACAGCCTTTCAAAGTGCTCTCACCATTTAAGGGGTGTCAAATATTTGGAAAATGTTTCCCCACTGAGAATCCAGTCATTAGTCAAGGTACATATCATGTTTGATCTGTATCACTGCTCATTATGATGCTCCGCTGCCAATAAATGTTCACAGTGTCACTCCTCAGGCGATACAAGTGCTGATCAAGCGTGTGAGCTCATTTGATTGCTTTGACATGTTTAATGTTTGATGAAATATTTAACGATGTGAGACGCTCCCTGTAGATCAGGAAAAAAAAAAAAAAGAGACATTTAATCAGTTCTTCCTCGAGGGATTTTTGGCTCCACTTTAGCTTGTTACATATGAAGCAAACGCTGGCTGTGATGTCGACCTTTGACCTCTCTAAATGTGAAACTGACCTCTTTCCTCCTGTCATTGTCCCTCTGAATGAGCCAGCGAATAGAGGCCTGGGGAGACTTGGGAAGACACTCCAGGAAGGTGGTGTTGTTTTTCACACCGTACTGCGTCATCTCCACTGCGTTTCTGTAGGCTGTCACACAACCACACACACACAACCACACACACACACAGTCGTGGGAGGCACATCAGACGTCACTTGCTGACAGACACAAAGCCCACAGATGGACTCAAATCTGTCTCAAGTCCCAACAGTGAGAGGGAAATGTTGACACAGAGCTTAGTCCGGACATCTGCAGCACCACCAAACTCCACCCAGTTTTCCTCAGTTTTTACAGCCTAACAAAACAACCTTTCAATGCATCGTACCAACTCAGTCTCGTCTCATTTACTGTGTCATTTTTGTTGCAGCTAAATGGTTCATCACTCAGCTGGATGTGCGACAGGGTTGTGACTAATTAGTGGTAATGGCCATATGGTTGGTTCCCCGAGCGCGTGTTAATTTAGAGATGTAAACTGCTCCCGGAAATGGAAGACTCTAGGGAGCAAATCCTCTCCACTCATTAGACTGCACCCTGCCAGTCGACTGAGTGAGTTTTGAAGGATGTTGTGCGCTACCTGGACTCACAACACACCAGAACGCACACGTAAACAGGTGCAGCTAGCTAGAGCCTTGGTGTAAACCACTATGATTGTTTTAATTTATAAATAATTAATGCCATCCAATGAGGACATATTTTTTTACAAACAGAACATTTGTCAGTGTATGTCTCAGTGTTAAACTGTTGAGGAATGACACATCTTACATAACTATTTAAAGCTGAATTACTTTTTTGTTTTTTTTGCTGTCTGTCTGCTGGGCAGGTAGCAGACAGTGGGTTAATCAGAGGTTTTCTTATAATATAATAGTAATAATAATAATAATAATAATAAAAATAATAATAATAATAATAATAACCTTTGTTTACAGTGCACTTTTCAAAGACTATGTTACAAAGTGCTTGATAAAGACAGCAAAAAGTAGAATCAATAAAACATTTTTTCGCTGGGAACAGCCGTTTGCTGTTGTGTGGTTCACAACAGCGTAATTTTCAAGCCATAATATAAAAACAACTAGCTAAAAAAAGGCTAAGAAACAGTATAGAAATGGGGGAAATTGCAAATTTGGGTGAAAATTCTCTTTGGGGTTGTCACTAAATTCAACACCTTTCACAATGCATACAGTCATTTGTCCCATTGTTAATATAAAAAAATTGATAAGTGCAGCTTTAATTACCCTTTAGATTGAATCCTCTGCATTGAGTGAGTGGATTTCCATGCATTATGTCCTGCCTTCTGCTTCTCCTAAAAAAAACAAAAAAAAACAGAAAGAAATAACAATAAGCATAAGAACAGTATGAGTAAATACAGAAAAATACACAATCATAACAACCTTCATCCTCTCATATTAAACTATGGAGGGAACACTCGCTGCCAAAACAATATGAGGAAAATCTGACTGTGTTATTCCGCTCTGTGGTGCACAGTCATGTACAACAGCTTGAGGAAAGGAGCATGTAAACAGCTGACACATTTCAGACACATTTTTCCACAGGAAAACAGCGGCCGTGCTTTTGTTCTGTGACCAAACTAGACTTGACCTGCGTCTGACTGAAAATAGCAGGAGACAGACAGCTGGTGCTGAAGGAGACCAGAGAGGTGTCAGTTTAGAGCCAAGGTGTCGCTCTTACATCCCTGTCTGTGTTATGTCTAGAATGAAGGAGCGCAACAACAAAAGCTGCATTAGTGACATGGCTTACACTGAAGTGCTTACTGAAGGATTCCAGTCACGTTTGGCCGCACAAGTTGCGGAGCTGCTCTTTTTTATTCTTGTTTAACATGTTGCTGTACATCAGCTGAATATGACCGCACGTGGTATATTGATTGATTTCATATTTGTGAATACTACTTTGATTGGCTATTAGAGGCTCAAAACCTCCCTAGTGAACAGAAATACTGAATAGCATCTGAAAATCTGCACTATGCTCATGTGTATTTAACACTAAAGCCTTGAATTGCAGCTTCTATGGATGGACTCCTTAATCAACACTTGTCAGCAGTTATTAACACTGAAAAATTTGCGTTGGGGCTTAAAAGCTCTTGCATAGTCTTTTTTTTACACTGCCAAGAGAATAGCCCTTAGTGGACACTAAATACCTCCCTGCATTAAATTTAAAGAAACTGAATACTAGCACAAAACCACCGTTATGAACCCTAAAACTGTAAACCTTTGTGTACCTTTTGCCGGTGGGATAGAAGCGGGAGCAGCTGAGTCCGTCCCAGGCACAGTAGGGATCTCTGGCGAGGCAGCAGTCAGCACAAGCCGAGCCATAAGCGTGACAACGGTGCAGGGAGACCTGTGAGACCCCGAACTCCGAGCTGACGTACAGCTGTTGCTGTAAAGTAAACAGTTCAAATGTCAGCCGCCCTGTTTGTCTTAATAAGTGGCTGGCTGACAGGAAAATGAGGCAGAGCGCCGAAACAATTATGGCTTATTATTTCCTTGCCTTTGGGAGGCTTATCATGCACAGGAGGTTTCTGTTTCGGGCATTACATAGTAGCCACAGACATTGAATAACACATTAAAACAATAAAACTGCACTTAATATGTCAGGGAACCAAAGTAGAATACTTACTTTTTTTGAGGATATTCTCAAGTTTGTAACAGGAGCTTGGTTCTGAAAAAAAGCACATACAAGGACCTGGTTCAGAGCTTTTAGACATTGTTGACAATTATTTCTACACAATTTTTAAAGGACCAGTCTGTAGAAATGAGTGGCATCTAGGGGTGAGGTGCAGATTGCAACCAACTAACTACCCCTCTGTGTAGGGGAACCTGTGGTGTAACATAGAAACTCTAGAACCAGTGTTTGTTATGTATGGTCTGGGCTTCTGTAGAAACATGGCGGTCCAACATGGACATGCTCTGTGGAAGAGGACCTGCTGCCTATGTAGATATGAAGGGCTCATTCTAAGCTAAAGTAAACAGGATTCTTGTTTCCTGTGATTATGCAGCAACAAAAACATTATGAATACTATATTCCATTCCTGCCAAAAGAATCCCCTAAATCCTACACACTGGTCCTTTAAAAAGGAATATTAGGAAATACATGTATTAGCTTTCTTGACAAGAATTAGGGGAGAACATTGTCCGTAAATATGAAGCTACATCTAGCAGTTGGTTAGCTTAACGCAAAGAATGGAAACAGGGGTAAACAGCTAGCCTAGCTTTCACAGGTGCAATATCTGCCTGCCAGCACCTCTAAGCTCACTAATTAACATGTTATGTCTTATTTGTTTCATTTGTGTAAGTGTAAAAACAAAACATTGTGGATTTACGGGGGGGTTATCTAAGCTAGGTTAACCGCTAGCTATTTACTGTAAGGATGAGAAAGAAGAAATATTGATGTTGTCTTCTAATGCTTGGCAGGAATGATTGCCGAAATGTTGAACTATTTATTTAAAAAAAAATAATTTTTAGGATTGAGCAGCTTATTAGGCTTTCCTTGAATAAGAAGAAGTCATAGCAGAGAAGGTAGCCATCTTGGATCAGTTTCTTGCCAGATGTATTCAACTTTTTGAGAATAAATCTTTTCTGATTCAAACTGTCTTTCTCCAGGTGCAGTGGAAGATCAAAGGAGTCATGGCCTTTACATCTGATCACAGGCTGATGACAATTTTAGTGATTTCAGCTAAGATAAAAAAAATAAAATAAAAATAAGCATATGCAAAAGTTCACTCGGGTCAACTACCAGACTCTTGCAATATGTTAGCATGTTTCCCATCACTCTACGCTGCACTACACTGCAGAACATCCATCTCCTGAATGCCACTCTGCCCCTGTCTGTCTGCCCCTGGCTTTGTGTTGTGGCCAAGCGCACCCTCCTCCTCCCTGCCTTTGATTTTGGGAACAAAAAGGGATGAAAGTGAAAGAGAAGAAAAAAAAGAAAGAGAGGGGAGAAAGACAGACAGCAGACCTTAAACACTTCCAGCTCCTCCAGGATTAGATCTTCATGTAGGGAATGATTGCTTGGCAGGACAATCACCTTCTGTATTGTACCTTTGTCTGGGGGCAGAATACAGACACACACACATGTGTTTAACAACTGTGTGAAACACATGCAGCTACACACACTTAACAAAGAATGCCCAGAGATGTGTGGAACTAGAGTACAACTGCCGGCGAAAAAAAATAAACTCAGAGTCTGTTTTCCTTCGCCAGTGTTTGCTTTTGAATTAGCCATGATAGCCATGACCAGTTTCAATAGCAAAATCAACTGTGGCAGGAGCGGGAATGGAAGCTCTTAAGCTCGCACAGGGGAGGACAAGGGCCACGAAAAGGGCTAAATGCTACAGCGCCATCATCAATAAGACTATTTTGTCCGGGGAGTTGGAGCAGCAGATCGAGGACAGTAACAGCTCCTGGAAAGGCCTGATAAGAGCGTCTCCCGCATCCTTGAGACAAAGCACCACAATTTCGGGGGCCCAGTTATGGTTAGACAGCACTGGCTTCTCTTCAAGAATCCAGGCAGGAGTAACAGAACGGCGAGGCTGCCTGATAAACACAAGCAGCTGTTTAAGAGAGTCCCAGAGTTGCTCGCTGAATGCAAACATGTGCACATGTGGACACACACAAGCACATATGCATGCGTAATTATACACACACACACATATTATTTTGTTTAACCACAGCATTATAAGCACAGACATACCAGACAGGTATATATATATATATATATTCTACACTGGTTTCTCTTGAAATGTCTCTGGAGCAACATTTACTCCCATAATCAGTCTTTAAAAACATTCTGTCTTTTATGTGAGATAATGATTTTTCCAATAACTTGCAACAATATCTTGAACGGCTGGTTGTCAAAATTGACTTTTTATTAAAACAAACTCTGCACACGCAAGTGAAATGATCTCAACCCACTTTCCCCTGATCTAATAAAAAAGTTCAAAGTCCTCTTTTTTAAAAAGGACCTTGTCACTTTTCTACGACTTATTTGTGGCACACTTTACGCTGCATGCTGTGTCATGCTGTCATGTCTCTGTTTTCAATTTAGCGGCCACACCCACTGTGCACTATTCCCTCTGTTATCTGTTTATCCGATAACCAGCTGTGGCAATGGGCCTCCACTCGACAATCATTTACTTATGAAAAACCTCAGATGGCTCATGAGAGAGGAGGATTGCTTTTTCTGTTTGAAATTTTGTTTTCTGATATCTAACCTGCCTTGTTGGATTGCAGTGATTGTTGTGGCGCCACAGCCTAAAGAGAGGACTATTACTATTTTAGTGTGCTGATAACATGATCCATATTTATCACCTAGAAAATGGAATCTGGTATTGATTTGTTGCTTTTCTTAGAAGAAGCAACAAAAGCCAGACTATGGGTGAAGTGAGATCATTTCACTTGTTTCTGAATTGTATTTCAAGAATAGGATAAAGGAAAATATATAGTTTCAAAAAACAAATCTTTATGAAAAAAAAAAAAAAAAAAAAAAATAAAAACCTTCTCATGCTGGTTTGTTGTAATTTTAACACATAGAACTTTTGTCTGTGGTCATTCATTCATACCTGTGCCCAGGAAGAGCACTTGGTAATTGCCATCAGCCGCCATGACCTGGTCCACAGCCACTGATGTGTATTTGTAGTCAGCGTTGGTACGAACCACCAGGGGTCTCCTCCCCACTGGGTAGATTGGGTTGAACATGACTGGATGGTTTCGTACGAAGGTCACCACGTCGTCTGGGAACTCCTTCGTTGTTTGAATGTCGGGTGTAAAAGCTCCACCGGGACACTGGAGAAATTAAGTCTTGTCATTGACAAAATATAGTACATGTATGTTGATAATAGACAGCAATATGTTTGCAGTTTGCTGATAATTAATCTAAGAGTTCTACAAGGGTCGAGATTGGGGCCTCTGTTTATTTTATATATTAATTTAGTTCATACATTAATTTGTGAATTTGTGTCAAGGATATTGGAGTATTAGTACGTACACACACACACACACACACACACACACACACACACACACACACAAAATAGTGTCCACAGTGCATTGCAGTTTTGAGAAAATATGTTACATTATAAGGCACTTGAAAATTTACATCTGTGCTTCTATATCCAGTTAAGGGCAATACCTAAAGAACCCAAATGTGTATTTCACTTTAAATACTGTGAAATTCTCTGGTAAATGTCCTCAAATATTTGCACTTTGAGAAATTATATGGAGTAGGAATACTTGAATAATATGAACTTAATGGGTAATGCTATGTTTGGCTTACTGCCATTGACTGTGTATGAATGTCATTTGCTCTGTTGTTGTCACCCTTTGTATAGAAAAAGGTTGTTAAAGCTTTTTCAAGCATCATAATTTTGATGATACAACAATTTTATGTGAATTTATTTTAAAATCATGCACTGAAATAACCAATAAATGCATGTATGACCTAAATGTGAACTCACAGTTCCAGGCCTTGGGTAAGGGATACGTCCCTGGAACGCCACCCACTGAAAATTGGGCCCGTCTCTGTGAGCGAAGGGCCCGTTGAAGACTGTGAGGATGTCTGCCATGTTGTACACACACACCGCCGAGCCTTTAAACACGGAGCTGAGGAAATGAGATGCATATTTCCAATGAAACAACAGTGGGAACTTACTCTCATGACGTTGACACGCACCCAGCTAAAATATTCTGGGGTTGTTTATTAAGGTCAGTGTTTCTGAGGATGTGCGAGTCATACAGTCTGGGTGGAACTGCTGCCACACTCCGGTGGGGACGGTTCCTATTTCCCCCTCCTTTATCTGATGTGGTTTGGCCCACTCACTTAAAACTACACTGCTTAACACATAAAAGAGGCTTTGTTGAAAAGAGGAACACAAGCAGATTGTGTGAAGTGAAGACGGAGGAAGAAATGCAATGTGTAGAGTGGAATAACACTGAGCTCAGAGAAGTCAAGGACCTCACTGTTTGGTTTGGCTGTGATCTGTGAGCAAGGATACACTACTGTAGCCCTTCTATGATCCTGAGGTAACAAGTGGTTTGAAGGCCTGTGGAAGTGTCACCCCCGGTCAACCAGAAGGATTTCAATTAATGTAAGAACTGAAGGTCGCAGCACAGGCAGGGGCGATCCAAACACAGGTTCAGTGAGGGAACTTAAATTGATGAACTGAAGAAAACCAGGCTTAAAGACAGATGGATGGAGTAGCAGATGGGAAAGCACAGAAAACAGGACACTACACAAAGGTAGCAGGCACATGGGGAAACACACTGCAACATAAACACATGATCTTACAAAGAGCTGGTGGAAATGGATGGTTTAACTACTGGCTGGGTAAATGAGGAAACAGGGAACAGGTTTGTGAGTGGGCGGGGAAGCTCAGGTGATTGAGAATATGAGACAGGTGAGCAGGTGTATGTGGCAGTCAGCTGACCGGGATAGGGATTAAAGTCTGAGGACATCTGGTGGCAGGAGACGGAGGCCAAAATAAACAAGGCAGAGAATATTAGCAACAGTAAGAGTAGGGATAGTAAATCCAGGGGAGCGAACAGGAGAGCACAGAAACGAATCGTGACATAGAGATCAGAACAGATGGTTCAAGTGACCTTTAAAACAGTTACCACAGAGGTTTATATGATATGTGGTAAATTTTTCTCTCCTTAATTTGAAATGTCAAAGATGATCATGTTTAGATGACCTTCATGATCATTTTGAAAGTAAGTAGCGCTCAAATTTAGATGCTCTGGGATTCACTTAAGTTATAATAATCTTATCTTTCTACACTGTTATCATTATACACACAAACCTTTTACAGGTGCTGGTTCAAACACTTTAACAGAAACAGAAAAACAAAGTGTGCCCATGTTTCCTTCAAGTATTGCTTCAGTTTATCATACGTTACTCTTATCAGGTCATATTTGTCAGAGCTTATCTTCATCTTTTGAACTTTCTATTTTCCTAAGTGTTTTTTTTCTTCTCTTACTGGAACTAATTTTCCCAGATTGGGTCAACAGCATCCCATCTGGCAGCACAGGTCTTTTTCAGCACAGTCTATGTAAAATACTAAACATAAGGCATCAATCAGGCTTGTAACACATGTTTGTGAAATGAAAAAAAAAGAAAATCACATCTGAATTGAAACGTGTCTAATAAACAAATTTATAGTTATATTGTTGTTTTTCTTCAAGGTTCAAGATCAATATTTCAGCTTTTAGTTTAAAGTTTTAGCTTCTGTCTTTCCAACAATCACATCATCTCCCCTCCATATATGTTTATGTAACTGCTTATCTGTCCGTGTGTCTAGATAAAGCTGAAAGCGAAAAATGACACTCCTTGTTTTTTTCCTCTGAATGCTGAATAGCGAGTCTTGGGTTTCATTTAACTGTAAAAATGCTATAATTAACTCTCTCTGCTCTCACAAATCCTTCTGTCTACTACTATCCATGCACATGCAACGATGCAACACATGTTCTGTATCAATATGCGCTATGATGGTGATGCACACGGTCAGCAAAATGGTGCACCACTGCCTGTGATCATAAGGAAAAAACATCAAAACAAAACCATCTGGTGAAGCCACCAGGACGCTGTAAGTGACAGTCCATCATCTGTATAAGCTGTTCTGCAACATGACACATGACGTCTCTATGTAACAGGCCCTTTGACGTGCACATCCCCTCCCACTGATATCCAGAGAGTAATTAACATAACCACCGAGGCCTGCAGGAATGTTACAGTTGGCTTCGTTGCCATCGGCTCTTACCTTGTGGATGTGAAGACTCCAAACACCAACAGGCCCTTGGGCTGATCGGTTTCCAGCAAAAACACATTTTCTGAAAGGGAAAACACACGTAGACAAATGGACATATGTGGAGAGAAAGGTGTGCAATACTTTCATTACATTCCCTGCACGCCTTTATCACCTCACCCCTGCAGGTAAGATCGCCAAAGAAATGATGCATGCAGGAATTAATAACTACACGTGCTGACGGATAGAGTGTGATGACCCTGAATGGAAAAGCAGGCCTACACTTCTGTGAGTGATGTTTGCAGTTTTCAAAGCTGGAATAATATGTTCATGAACAAATACAAGGAAACCAGAAGCGACAGAACAATTATGAAAATTGACAAAGGGATAAAGTCTTAATCCAGACCAAACAGCAGAGGCTTCAAGGATTGTTTATGGAGAAAGCAATCACAGGGAACCATGGAACATAAATAGCACAATTTTGGGAATTTTAAAAAGTACACAGTTTTAAACT
>NW_019525057.1:626728-714256 GCF_002814215.2 Seriola lalandi dorsalis
CTCCTCCCCCCTCCCCCTCCCCCTCCCTCCTGGGCATCTCTGAAGTCGCTCACTAGCTGGCAAAGCTGCTGCTGCTGCTGCTGACATGGCAATGCTCAGGTGTCAGAAAGCGGAGCTGAGGGTGCAGTGTGTCGTCTTTAGACGTGTCAACAGCCACCCAGCACGCCTCGACCAATCAGAGATCAAATGAAAGAGAATTGAGGAGGGGGAGGAGGAGGGGCAGAGGAGTGTGTGTTAAAGTTGAACTGAAATTTGAATTTTCCTCCCTTTTTAGAGTGAGAAAATCTAACCTATAATAATACAAACTGTGAATATATTAGTTTTTCAAAACAGGAGAAAAATGTTTTGGGACATATTTGCAGGAACAACATCTATAAGCTTCAAGCCGGGAGGTTGAAGGTTGATAAGCTGTGTGCTTATCCCGTCATCATAACTTCTACAGGTATCATAATTATGGATTCTGTCTATATTTTCCTCTGTCTCCTTCAGCAAAGCAAAGACACAGGACAATCTCCTCTCTGACTCTTCTTTTAACCCTCTCACCCCAGTCACCACTATAGAGGTAGCAAGGAAAACACCTGCATGCTGGTACAATAGCAGACTTATCTCTACTATCCCTGGCAAACCTTGAAAGATAACAGATTTGCTTCCTCCGCAGTTGAAGATGATCCTCCTCTTCCCCACCACTCTGTGTGTGAGTTATTGAATACATATCAGGCCAAGTATCTATTACATGAACATCACAGTTTCCTTCAACAGCTCTCGACTTGAAAATAGTGGCTACATCAACATCCCAGTTGCAGTTACAACTGGAAAGTTTTGATACATCCAGCTCAACCTGGCTCTAAGTAATGTGGAAGACCCTGAAAACTTCACATCTTACAACAGCCAAACTAGACTGTTGTTCAGTGTAATAAAACCCAAATAGAAAACTCTCACGCAAAGCAACCCTGAAGTCATAGAACTGTACTGAGATATCTCAAGATGTGAATGCTCACTGGCTGGTAACACGACCATAATTCCCATTGCCACGTTCCATCCCATATGGCTGTTTACTGTTCACATTTGTTTGATGAAGAGTCTGAGATCGTGTAGGAAGTAGGAAGGAGGAAGGAGGCACCTACTGAGCATCACAGAGACTGTATTCACTTGAGGATTGAAGGAGCACCTCCCTTTTCCAGATTCGGTCCTCGAGTCAATGTGAAACACTTGTTCCTGTCACAGAAAAAAAGAAAAAAAGAAGAGGAAGTCAGAGATTTTGAAGACAGTTTAATATGATAAGTTATTCAGTCTGGTGAACTCTGCTAAAATAAAACTGCATGTGTGAGCGTACCAAATGCCCTGTAAGCTACCCCTGCTCACGTTTCTGTCCCTATTGCTTTTAAGGAAGCACAAAAAGCAGTCCTGGCCTGCTCTGCCGTCCCTGGCCCATGTGGGACAATAAAAAAAACATTCCATGTGGGAGGAGAGGAGGAATTTCCCTGTATGTGTTGGATAATAATTCCTCCATCTCAGGTGGAAAGGCTGCCAAGTTTCAACTCCCCTCCTGGTAGAGGACTGGATGGTCCAACCTGTCTAAATTATAAGGTTTCTAGGCCCATCCCTATTCAGGTCTGGCTCGCGGTGGTGTTGATACTTCCTTGAGCATGAGTGACGTCAGCCCAGCAGTATTTTCTCAGGAAAATGTTGCTGTTTGCCAAGAGGCTCTGGAGGTGGACTGACTCCATCTGGTAGGCTCTGTCATTAAGCTCTACAATACAGAAACTGTCCATTTTTAACAAGTAATTCGATGTTGCAATGAACCTTAAAGGGCCCCTCCATTCATAAATGTGTTTTGCTTATCGCTACTTCACTTGGGTGTTTGCAAGATCACCACTTGCGTAAAAGTTTTAAGTAGTTTATGGCACTTTTTTGGGGAAAAACCATATCAGATAGATTATTAAGATCAGATCATTTTTATGTGTCTTAAAACATATCTAGCAAGGAACTTTAAAATTATCTTTCAACAAATGACAACTGTTTGAAAAAATGAAAGGGAAGCTTCTGTGTAAACAAGTGGAATAATTACACCCTATAAAAATGTAAAGACCGAATAAAAATCTAATTGAGTTCAGTAAGATAGATGTTTTATTGCAGCGTATGTTTCACTATGTATCTGAGGGGCACTTTCAAGAAGTAAGACACAAACTCACGACACAAAACCACTGACACATGCAAATAACCTGTCTGGTGCAGCCATCCTATCGGGTTTCCAAACAACATAATAGTCTGGGGCACGTTCTCAGGGCAAAGGTCCGCGCTGTGAGCTCGGCGTCAACTTCTCACTGCAGCAGCTTGTTATACTTAACAGATCCCTTCTCCTCAGACACTGACATGTTTGAGCTGAGAAACTGCAAACAGAGCAGTCTGACTTTCAAACAAAAAAAAAACAACAACAAAAAAACAAAAAAAAACCCCAAAATGACAAAAGGCTCTTCAGTGCGGAAAGAGCCTGGTTGGAAGCTCTCTCACTCTGCCTATTAGTGTTTGGCAGCGGTCGGCAGTCCGCGGCTGCATGTTGTTCACTCAGTGAGCACTTTTCTCCTGGAGGGCTTCCCCGCACTCGCTTCCAGAGCTGTGTGGCCGGAGATGAGAGCGCAGCGCCTCGAAATCTGCCCCCCATCCCTTTACATTAGAGCTCCATTTTCTCCCTCTTATCCTCAGCATCTCCTCTCATGTGGCATCAAACCGATTACATGAAAACTTTGCTCATATAAAATTCTGAAGTCTTTCACTTTTTTTATTATCACATGGTGACACTTGTAAATTCCTAACAGACCAGTAAAAGAATAGAAACAATCATTATCTGATGCTGCACATGAATTTAAGATAAGATGTGCTGACACTGTGGCAATTTCATATGTGCTGGTTGTCATCCAGTAATGTTGCACTCCTTCCAGTAGAAAGTCGTGTATAGAAATTACATTTAATGTATGTTTTGAAATATATAAAATCTGATCAAAGCATATTTCCATATCTCTTGAGGAATTTTGTTAGATTTACAAAGTCTCCTATCACCAAATCCCCTTCAAATTATTTTAAATTTAATAATACTTTATCTAGATGTTCTTATTTCACTTTTGAGATCATGTTAGTGGTTTAGTAATATTCTGCAGCCTATAGTGTCTCCTAAAATATTTTTAAAAGCCATTGTCCCCAAATTGTGGTTCATTCCCTCAAGAGTTTGTTTTTATTTAGTGGAGCGAATCTGTCGTCATGTGCCCCACCTCTGGTCTTCGGCCCCTGTTGATGTAAACGCAGACGGGACTGTACGCTCCGCTACCGCACATGAACAGATGGGTTCTGTTGTAAGGCTGCACCACTCGGATGAAGTTCCCACAGCCGTGCTGGAAAACACAGATAAACAAAGAGACATGTTAAAAGTTCAGCAGGTGAGATGCAGTAATAAAAACGTCACTCAGATTCATTCGATAGAAAATTTTAAATCTGCAGTAGATTGTTGTGAAGAGACCTTTTATAAGATGATCGTTTCTTGCACCAGACTTTAAAGGAGCTATTTCTAGGTTTTGCTATTGCTACATAGCCAACGTTAGCATTAAGTGTTAATGCTAACAGCCCTCACTGTGTCCAAGAGGTTACATTACGCCCTCTGAGCAGTGTTTCTTCTTCAGGGTAGACTGGATGCTGCAGTGACTCGGTATTGGAAAGTGATAAGACAGTCCAACCGACTGAGGCTAGGTGGTTAGCATGCTAACTTCAGTACATGAAACAAAGTAATAGAAATAGAATACAATAACTAGCTAATATTGGCTTATAATGTGCATTAATGATTCAGTTCGTTGGCTCTTCTTCGCTTGTGGTACCTTTACAATAGCTTAGCATTTTAGCTAGCATTATCTCATGATCTTCACTTGTATCCACAGTGGCCATTATTCAGCAAACATTACATAATGTCACTTTAATGTTATTTAACCCCCCCAAAAAAAACAAAACAAAAAACAATATGAAAAGCAGATGCCTCGATCCATTCTGCTGCAGACATTATGGCACTATAAAAAATAATGACTGTTTTCATATTGTTTTAATCTCAGCTATGACACAATGCACTGAAAAAAGACATAACAAAGGATAAAGTTTATTTCCTGGTATGCAGCCAAGGAGAACACCACATCCAGACCCTGTTTATCTCTCCTGAACTTTTTTCCATATGAGGGAGTAATTCAAACTTATCTCACTTGTTATGACGCGTGAACAGCCACATACAGCACAATCAAATGATCCCACAGCTCACTGGTCTGGTATTAAGGCCAGTGGAAAAAGAGTGTCAGTGGTATATGTGATATATCGAGGAAAGACAGATTACTGATCTCCATATATCTCTGCTTCCACTTCCCCAACCCAGCAGCAGCAGCAGCAGCAGCAGCAGCAGCAGCAGCAGCAGCAGGAGTGCTGGACTTGGTGGCTAATTAAGCCTGAGCTTGCAGCACACTGGTGGAGAAATGAAGATAGAGAGAGAGGAAAGAAGTGGGGAGGAGAGTTAGACGTATCCAGGGAGCCGCCAGGAACTTGGCCATGGCCGCAGGAATGGCAGCTGCGGCAGCTCACGGTCGGTGCACAGCTCCACTGAGAGCTATCGAAAAACAACTGAATTTTCACCCTCACACACCCATCTCTGTTATTTATCTTTCTATTCTTTATCTCTCTCCATGTGTCTTGCTGTCTCCTCACTTTTATCACTGATTCATCTCATCACCCTCTGCTTCAACCATCACACACCCACAGGGTCTGGAGCCTGTTCCCGTATCTGATGTCAGTCTCACAGAGCCACATATACAATGAATATATATACATATACATAGTCGTATCCTGTTTTATTTTCCTCTCGTGATACAAACGCAACCTTTGTGACTGTGCCAAATAAACAGCATCCAGCCTCATGGCCTCAAGTTCAAGTGCTGACCACGCTGAGTTTAAAGTGGTGGCTTTTGAGCGAGCGGCAAACAGACTTAATCAACCTGGCTCTATATTCCTCCTCATGTGCCACCCTCCGGCGCAAACAATGTGCGCTGACTCTGTGGAGCTCTGCTTGACCACAGACTCTATCAGAGAAGAGGAACTTAATATATACAGATGGGGCGAGTAACCATAACAGAAGCGCTGGGAGCGGACTCTGATTCAAATGAAGAAACTCACGAGAAAGAAGACGGCTATTATGGATGAAAAAATACACTGCGCTGAAAAACAGAGAGGACTCAAAAGAGTTGGAAAAAGTGACCTGAAAAAAAAAAGAGCAAGGCTGAAACGGAAACTGAAAGTTTTAGAAGCAAATCTGGCAGGGCTGCATGCAGGAGAGGGGATGACAGAAGGGGGGGGGGTGACACAGTGTGGCTCCACACAGAGATGGCTCACCCAAATATTTGTGGGAGCCTGTCTGCAGCAGGCGGTCTGTGACTCAGAGCAGCACAAATCACTCATTGACTGGAAACAGCTTCTTCTCTATTTCTGCAACAGCGTGTTCTACAAAACCCTGGTTCTACTACCCCAGCTGCTGTCAGAGACCGGAGAGATGGTGTAAGACAGACGAGCAGCGCTTGTCCTGGTGGGATGCTTTTTATTTTCACTTGTACTGCATCTTTAAAAATTAGGCCTTTAATGTATGTAAAAGCTTATTTAAAAACTAAGCCCTTATTTTCCTCCTCTATTCCCCTGCCCTCTGCACTGTAGTGTCTATAGGCAACTGTGCATGTGCTCGTTTCAGAACAACCCAATTAGAGGGAAACAGAGGCGGAGGGGAAATCAGTCTTCTGAGTGTAGCTGTATGTCTTCATTAAATCTTGTTGCAGCTAACAAGTGCTGCTCAGAATCAGGCCGGGTTATGAAACCTCTGCGTCAATGAGCTGTGTCCCATTTGCAAACTTTGATTCTGGTTTATTTTTTCTACAGTGCTCCGTGGCCCTCAATCCGCCCACGCTTCACTCTCGTCCTGACAAACGGCGCCGATGCCAGGAGGACTCCGAGCCAGTCGGTGACCCTGCAGACATCTGCTGCCTGTAACACATGTGGTTGGACCTGACACGAGCTTGCAGATGGGAGAGGGAAATCCCAGGAGGTGCTACATGCACAATTCCCCTGTGGACCCACTTGGAGGAATGGATCTGGAAACAGCAAAAACCTTTAGTCTAGATCTGGACCATCTTGCCCAAAAAAGCATGATGGCTAGTTTTCTAACCAGTTGGACTGCTGTGAGTTCAGCTTTTCGTTTGTAAGAGGAAGAATGTGTTATTTCTTCACAAAATTACATAGCCTTGCTTTAAAGAATGTATGAAAGTATAATTGAAAATGAAGCCAGCATTGAATTGCCAAAAACTGCAATTTTGGCTCCAAAAGTGAGTCAATCCCTGTAAACTCCCATATTAAAATGCCTAAATTTATAGCAGAAATAAACATCTTTAGAGCCTGGTACTGGTGCGGTTTGGGTCTTTTCCCCCTTCGTGACAACTGTATGAGGGATGAACTTTTATATACCCTGTTTAAATTTTCTTAAGGCTTAAAGTTATGCATAATTGGGGGCGTGGCTGCTTTGAGTGACAGGTGGGTGAGCGTATGCTTGCCACAAACATGTAAGCATGCACCGAAGTCTCAGCTTCACACGCACCCCCTCCTGTTTGCCCATTTTTGGAGTTAGGCCGAGTCAGGCGCTGCCAAGATGGCGATGGCAGAGCAGCCCACTCCGCTCTCCAGAAACCTAATGGTGACGTCACGTGGCCTACACCCTTTTTCATTTACAGTCCAAGTTTGGAACTGGCAGGAAATACTCACCAGCTACTAATTAGTTACTTTTGTTATTTATTATCATTATTTATTGTTAGAATTATAAAAAGGCCCCAAGTGATCCAACATGATGGTTTTGGATAGTTTTACTTTTCTTACCGTAGGATCCTTGCCTGCCATCTGGCATTCCTCTATCTTGCTGGTAGACGCAGGCCAAAACACCTGGTGGTAAAAAAGAAAAACAAACATTTAAAGCATTTAAACTGAAAATTGGGAAAATAACTCCTGGAAACCAGTGAGAGATTTAGTGAGAAGTAAAATGAATATGAGTGAGCTGAGGTTTGAGCATATCCTGCTCATGCAGACAGAAATCACAGGGAAACATTTGTTTTGGAAACCAAAACAAAAATGTCCTGAAAGTTTCTGTTTGAGTGTCAGTGATTACAGCCGACTACCGGCTGTGGAAAATGTGTGTGTTTTCAAACCTGGGAGAGGCGCTTAAAGGTCCAGCTCAATGAATATATCAAGCAATTTACTTGGACAAAATGGATGCGGTGCAGCTCTCCCTAGGGGAGCCTAAATGCTTTTCCATCTGTTTATGCATTTCATGCCTGTCAATTACACTGAAGATAAGTCCTCCACTGCATGCAAAATCAGTTACCAGAGAGCTCGAGCATTTTTATAGCTCTTTTGAATGACCTGAAAATTGTTCTGATCATGGCAAATGTGTGGTAATTTGCATATCATGGCACAGATTAGAATAATGTGTACTGCAGTGGTTTTACGATGTGCCTCGCGTACTGTTCAGTTTAACAAACATTTTATTTTCTCCTTTGTGGTGGCCAGAGAATAGAGATGCAGGCTGCCAGCACTGCATTAGAATATACAAACAAGCATTTGCTGACCTTAAGCGTGCCATGGGTGATGTTGTTGATGTCCATGGAGAGGACGTGGTCTTTACAGCCCACATACATCCTGTCCTGGTCCTCGTCCATCTGCAGGATCCTGTAGTCCATGGCCTTGTCTGATATACTGTAGTGTTCAAAGGACTGGGAGGCCTGCAGGTCTGAGACACACACGGAGGAAAAATAAGCTTGTATCCACACTGAGATGAGACGAGAGGCATTTTCTTCCTGTTTCTACTAAATTAAACCCAAGAGAAACAGCTGCACGCAAGCCAACATTAATCTCACTCCGATCAGAATAAGAGATCTTCAAATTATGTCCACGCTTGAGCCCAAGAGATCTGAAAAGAAAACTCAGTACGACTGTAATATGACTTTTAGGATTTCGCATGCTGGTTTTTAAACACGCCTCAGTTCTTGTAATGGGCGAGCCGAGCCACTGCTGCAAATATATATTCAAGGTGCAATGCAGCAGCAATTTACAAGTATACTGCAGATAGTTATTATCATATATAGTGTGACACAGAGAAGCACGGCCAGTTAAGTTGAAAAAACATCCATAATCCCTCTCTTGTGTATTAGGAACACATGCAAAAGAGACAATTCCTACAGTTAAGATCACTTAAGACCAAGACAAGACCAAGTCAGACCAGCCAAGACTGTGTCAATACCAGTCCATCATGATATCCCTTGGTACAATCATATCAAAATGTGATAGGAACTGGATACTAGTGATGCGGTCAGTCAAATTATGGGTTTACTTAATCTAACAGGGTAAAGGTTCATATTTCTTCAGAAATATAAAAATGAGGTGTTTTCATAAATTAGACAAAAAGTTGTGTTATCTTTTATAATCTTTACTTTATTTGTAAGTCACTTTGGACAAAACCATCTGCAAAATGAACACATGTAATTTAAAATAGTGATTATAAACCTGAAAAAAAGAGGTGGCTGAGAGAGTAAAGTCAGAATCAAAAGGTTTTAATATTCAGAAAATGATTTAAAATTAAGATCATTCTTATTTCTAGAAAGATAAAAAGCAGTCTGTTCTGAACAGCACGGACTGAGACTTAATGAACACAGCCTGAATGGCTCCTGAAATTGATCTCACAATGATTCATTGGTAAAGACACTGCCTGTTTCACCTAACTTTCATCTAGTCAATTAAAAAAGAAGCTGCATCTAGTGAGAACTTGTTGGGAGAGATACAGTATATACTGTACACCGCAGAGTCTCTTCTACTCATTAACAGCACACATTGTTCACACACACAAAGTAAACATGCTCAGACAGTTATTTTCAGCCTATTTGCTCCAGAGATAGAAAACTCTCAACTATACCATCAAAGGCCCTCACTGTTGAAGCCAAACTCATGCATATTTATCACTTTTTCAATCTGCACTGAGAGCAGGGGGTGTGGGGTGTGTGTGTGTGGGGGGGGATGTAGATCCACACCCTCAATTTCCTCCCCTTCACTGATCCTCTCTGGGCTTTCTTTGTATTCCCTCCTCTAATCAACAAACAGGTTGCCTATACTTTGCTTCAATGCCGTGGGCTAAAGTCACATTTTCATTATTGTGTGACATACGCTTTTGAGGCTGGGGCCTTTTATCTTGAAGGGAAGTGGCTTTTTCTGTGGCACCCCTCACTCTGATCACAAGCTGTTGTTTGGCGGATTTGCCATGTAAGAGCTTGGAGTGTTTAACTTTAAATAAAAGACAAGTTAACCACTTCAGTTGCAGGCGAGTTTCCCACGACTCTTCACTCTCTACATTCACCATGTTTAGGTAAATCGCCTTATATGGTTAATGCCTTGAAGTGAGAGCGGGGTCTTTTGGAGGCAAGAGCATCATCCGGCGCCTAATCAAGAACATGCACACAAATATGATTATGTTTTACCTGACTTGCCAGAAACAAAATTAAAAGTGAAGGTGCCCTGTCAAGCAGATGTGTGTTTAATAAAAAGAGAAACTTCTAGAGAGAGAGAGAGATCGCATCAGTCTCATGCTTCAAAGCTGAGAAGATAGCATCACAGATATCACAGAGAGCTCAGTGCAGAGGCAATATTATCCTAACGCTGGAAAGACCAAAGACGTTACACGCCTTGCTCTGCCAGACTGTGAACCAAGGGTGAAATACTCACTTACAGCTAATTAAAAACATGCAAGGCTCCAAATACTGCCAGAAAAAAAAATCTATTTTATACATCTTCCCAAAATAAGGCAATTCTGGAAAACCTTTTAAACCACAATACTGAACCTCATCTTTGTACTGGGGGGGGCTTAATTTAAACATTCCTCTAGCTGATGCTTTTCTGGAGCACAAGAAGGTGGCAGCTCTCATTTAACATGCAGCTGTTTACAATGGTTGGTCTGAGCAAGAGTTTTTGTTTTACAATCGATCATTATACTAGCTCATACAGGCAGAAATAATCTCAGCGGTTGAGTTAAACCTCAATTGGGCAGCAAAAGAACCACAGCTTTTTCAGTTATGTAGCCTGTGAAAAAGGCAACTACACAGTGCAAAGCAGCTACACAGGGTTTTCTAGTTGCAGTTACCTTTGCTGAGTCACGGTTAGCACAGGAGAAAATGAAGCATTTTGTCACAAATATGGAGGAAATATTTCAATAAACTAGTTTATTAACAATAAGACCGATCACTGTGATGTAAGCAGAGATTTTATTGTCAACTCAAGCCTCATGACTGCTGTTTGCTTTTATTTTAAAAGCAACTTTAACGAGCTAAAATAGCTTTAGCTAAGCTAAGCTAGCTATAGTGAAGTTAGAAAAAGTTTGTGTGCTAATGTGCATTTCTCATTTTATATATACTGTATATATAAACTTAACTCAAGGTTCACTTACTCTTTTTTTCAACTACTTCCCTTGATATTTACTGGGCCTGTACCTTGAAGATTGTAGAGATGGAGACTATGGTATTATCTCCTCTAACTTTTAGCTCAGCCTTAGCTATTTTAGCTATTTTATTATTTTAGTGATAGTAATAGTAGCCAAACTAGTCCTTTGAATATCAACAACTTTCAGGCTAAATTGCTCATTATTAGTACTATCAGGCACACATACAAATTTAAGAATAGGGGTCGGGGGCGCCCTGGTAGCTCACTTCGTAGAGCGTGTAGCATATGCTAAGGCTAAGTCCTTACAACGGCGCCCTGTTCGAGTTCGCCCGGGCCCTTTGCTGCATGTCATTCCCTCTCTCTCTCCCCTGACTTTCCTGTCTATCTCTACTGTTGCTAAAGAAATAAAGCAGAAATGCAGAAAAAAATTATCTTTAAAAAAAAGAATAGTGGTCGTTAAAATACACAGGATTGGCCAAGGTTTATTGGTTTCTTGATTAAACAATTTATCATTTGTTGATAGATAAAGGTGAATAGCATCTAGTCAATGCTATCTTTATTGATTTAAATTTCTCTTAACTTACAGAGTACACTTTTACTAATTAATGATACTGTATTATTTAATGACCAATGTTTCTTTTTGGCATGTGAATATGTAGTCTGAAAAATGAGGTACGCTGACTTTTAACACTCGCCTCTTCCCACTGTCAATTAACTTTGACATTAGGGTACACTCATGTCTTTTCAGCTCTCTTTCTGACAGCATCCATCCAGAACATTCCACAAGGGGAACAAATTGTTCAGATGGGTGTGGTGTCGGGTGAAATAACTGTTTAATGTTATGGTAAACTTTGTATTGTTTTCTCAGTAGGGGGAAATAGGAGACCTTCATGTTCCCTCATGAGGGTGGAAGGCCAGTTAAGCCTGGTGCAGAGACAGGACGCAGCAGGGGTGTGTCACATGGACCCGGCTTATTCACCGAGAGACAAACCGAAACCCTCGGGAGCCCACATACCTTTGGATCCTGTATCTTCTCAGTGCTCTGCTTTCAATCTCATGCAAACATATGAGTCATGCACTGCACTGCTGCAGCATTGTAAACCAACATTAAAGTTGCCAGATGGTGCACCTGCTCTGTCAGGGAGAATGAGGGGCTGCTCTGAACAATTGTCAAGGTTTCTCTGAGTCATTCAATGCATGCGCTGGGACCAGGAGTTTACAGAATCGGTGCCAGCTCATAACCTTCGTATGAGGTCTTTGTCGAGTGAGGCTGCTACTAGTGTTGAGTCCAAATTAATTCCCACAGTGGCATCTTGTCAACTTTTTTGGCAGCGTAGCCTTGTAAATCTTCCAAATTAGATGTCACGAACAACAATTCATGAAAACAGAAAACAAAAGCTGGAGCACAACTGTTTTTTGTTTTTCGTGTCTGATGAAGAAATCCTCTGGACCACATGTGGTTCGTTAGTCATGAGTTTATGTGCATTCCTCATTGCTGAGATCACCCCCACCACTCCCGAGATGGACGAGTGTCAAAAGTGTGCGTGGACGACATTACTCTGGCATGGTCGTGCATCTTGTTGTGGATTTGGGGTGTAGATTTATGCGTTCTGTTTATGCTGAAGGGTAGAATGCAGAGAACAGAGTAATAAACCAGGCTGTTTAAGGGCATGGGATCTGTTTTGTCCTTCTTGCTGCTGTCCTCACTGCAGGTGGAGAAGCAGAAAGAAAACTGAAGAAAGGGACAAAGAGACGGAGGGAGCAGGGTTGGAGCATTGACAGTTGGTGGGTTTTCTATTATGTATGCGCGCAGGTGGGTCTTACACCGCCCCGTGGCCCTCACAGCAGTCCCCAGTGCCCTGCCTTTGACTTTGAGCTTCGACCCATGGTGCCCTATTGGTTGGAGGGCAGACCAGCGCTGATACAATCCACCCTGATCCATGCGATGGACAGTGGGGTTGGCCGAAAGGGCAAGGCGGCGACTGGAAGACTGAGACTTTCTCTCTCTCTCTCTTTGATGTAGGTTATTTGTGTGAAGTGGTCAAGCGGAAGCAGCACAAAAGCCTTTTGTTGGGCCAAGAAATGACAGGAGTCATTCAATATTAAACAGCAGGTTGCTTTCTTTGCTGTAGAAGGGGTCGTATTGGCAGAAAACCTTCCTCACATGTTGGCAGATGGGCTGTAAAGCAAATTAATGAGAAAGAGCGTGTAGATCAAAGTTTTGCTCAAAAGATTAGTTGATTTAATGACCCAAAGAGAATAAATCGACAACTATTTTAATAATTGTTTGTTTAAAGGGAGACGCCTGCATTTCCTTTCCTGCACTTTCATAAAGTTTAGGGACTTGTGAGAGAGAGGGAAAAAAAACCCAAGCAGGTCAGAATTTAAGATGAACAGGCTGAAATATCTTTACTTTTAGACTCTTATAAAGTCCAAAAACACTCGCCCCCCCCCCGAAATCTGAAGTCTTAGCTTCAGTCCAAGATAACCCTAATGGCAAGGGAGTTTTCTCAGACTTTAGAGACCCTAACACTAACCTTTGTTCCAGTTTACTGTTGTAAAATGAGTGAATTCTTTGTTTTCAGACTCTCAAATGTCAGCCTTTCTTTGATTAAGATCATTGTAAATAAATATCACTGGGTGACATAAGCAATGTCCCCCCAAAGTCCAGTAGTAGCTGTTCTGGAGCTTTTATTCACAAAAAAATAATGTTGTTTTGTGTTTAACTGTTGGTCAGACAAAAAAAATGCAGTTGTTTTTTTCAATAATTTTTATGGACTACATTATAAAATGATTAATCAAGAATAAAAAAAATAAGCAACAGATACAGGCTTAAATCAGCGTCCAATCTGCAGAGGTGGTCTGGTGTTGTAACAGTTGGCCTAATAAACGCACATTAATCTTTCAAACATGTACGCAATGTCAGCCGATCCTTGACTGATATCCTATTTGGAGTTTCAAAATTAAATTAAATTAAATTAAATACAGCCTTTGTTTCAAGACAACAGATTGCACTTTTTGTTTGTGCTGTCTCCACAACAGCCTTGAAGAAAAGGATATCTGAAGAAACTACAAGCTGTGATCATTGTGGCAGGTAATTCAGCACTCTGTAAACCGCAAGAGAATCGATTGTTCACAGGAACACACACTGGGGTAATAACCCAGAGAGGCAACAAGCTGCCGAGTCCCGCAGAGTTAAAAAAGAACATCCTCTCTTATGCGACTGTGGTGAGAAGCCAAGTAGAAATAGAAAGAAATGCGGGCAACAGGACGGGACCTGTTATTGTGGCCCTGTTTGTATGGCAGCAATTAAAGCGCAGGGGAGATTGCAGTGCTGGAGGAGAGGCAACAACCACAAGGAAGCTTTCCTCAGGTTTTCAGACTTTCTGTCAGACTTGGCCTCCACAATTGTTTGCATGATCAGATAACCGAGTTTTACAGCCATTCTTCCAGCAGTAAACAATGCCACCATGGTTCTGGTTTGACATGTCCATACAAGGAGCTGTTTGTTGCAATGCAGCATTGTAAAAATTAGAGTTTCACAGTGGCTGGAAACTATGCAGGATCTTTATGAGAGAGGCGACTGTAGTTTTGGACTGCCCGGATCTGAGGTTTTCAGAGCTGATGCCAGCTGACCGAGCTGGTATTACTTGAATGGCCTAAGCGTCTTCTTGCAATTTGATGAGAGATAGCAAGATGTGGCAGAACATGAAGGGAAACAGTGCGGCATGATTGGTTTATTCTGAAATGGAATGTGGTGGCAGAAAAGTGCTTAACACTAAAAAACACATCTGTAGTTTGTAAGATTCCCCCTACTGTTTGCCAAATGAGGGAGCTGCCTCATGAAAATCCTCATCTGCAGAGACTTTTCTGTAAACACAACATGAAAAACAGCACAGAGCAACAACATGGGATTATTTTGTCAGAACATGAGTTCAGCCGTCGTGAAGCAGGGATGAACGGCTTCAATGAAATTGACTGGGAGTCTGGAGTGTTGGGTTTTTTGATTAACACCAGTGTCTGAACACAAGCCAAAAGGTCCCTGCACCTAATTAACACTTGAGGGTCAGACAGTGGGGCCAATTACAAACCAACCTTAGTGTCTCCCATGCAAATCAGCCCTCATCAACTGGCTTTCTACCTGAAAGGCCAGCATGAATAAATTAACTCCATGCTAATGAGTCTGGCTTTCTATTCATCTCAAGGAGAACCTGTTCTGCGGTTGTCAGGGGCAGCTGGTGGGAGGACCCCAATCACCCGTCTTGATAAATATTGAAGCAGGGGCTTATACCGCCCCCTTGCAATTCATGTCTCCTCACAAGATGGAGTAGGTTTCATCACGGAGGCCTGACTTCAAACCCGCTGCCAAATACCATTCTTCTTTGTCCGGACAATGCTAAGAGCTCTTGGGTTCAGTTCTAGATGGCTGCACTTACCTAATACAGTGCTGGCCCACTTGTACATACTGCGCCAGTAAAAGACTTTATCCTGGCAACTGACAGGCCCCTCTTCAGATAAAAAATGACTGTTGGCCGAACCGGACGGTCATCCATCCTCCTGGGGGACTCAGCCCAATGGTATACAGTAATGACTGGTGGCGTATAAATATGGCAGAGGGGAAGTTAAGGTGTCATTTCAGTGGGAGCAGACCACCCAGGACGTCCTGCACTGGCTGACAGAGTCGTCCGATTGTCTGTCCAACAGACATACTCCTAATTCCCAGGCAAGGCTGCACTCAGCACTCAAAATGCAAACAGCATGCACAAAGTCACTGTACTGCAACTACTTGTCATGGACAGATGCCAGCACTGGCTCAGATAGGGAAGGCTTTATATAAACCGTGTCTCATTAATTTCCCAATTGTTGTCTGTCACCAATTATCTATATCCAGACTTTCGTAATAGGAATCATATGACTGCACAGAACGCCGGCGCGTTTATGTATGCCTTCTCTCACACCAGTTTACTGAAGCAGACGACGTATCTAAATATGACGTGTGAGCCAGGAGTGTATTTGCTCCCTTGGCTATGCGCATGTGTTTGTGCAGAGTGATGTTATCCAGCACCAATGTCAACTGCCGGTTTCAGTGCACGGCTGACCGGCTATGGTGTTGGGTAATATTCCCCGTTGGAGCTGAAACTCGAGATGACAACCTGTCCATCATGCTGCCCCGCCAACCAGCTAGTTTGCGTTCCCAATGCCCCAATTAGCACCTGGCCTCCCCTTCACATGTCACCGGCAGTCGATCTTTGGCACAGAACCAACCCGTCAGCCACGCTGCCTTTTAGTCGACCTCTCACCTGCTCACACCAGGAGCCTCCAGTTAAGACAGTAAATCTGTGATTTTACTGACACTGAGGCTCTTGCAGCGACTCTCAGAGCGAGGGGAGGCTTGCAGGAGATATGGGTCAGAGGCTTCTCAGAGTTGATGTGTTTACTAGTCATGGAGGACAGCCAAAGCAAAAAAGAAAAGGCTCAACCAGGTGGGACTTGTCTTCTCTGCCATCCTCAAGGCTGAACCTGAGTGGACGCTCTGTGACACGATGTCCCTGAGGTCACGGGGAGGTGTTGAGTGAAGGTAGAGATTCGCTGTCAGGGCAACAATGACAGATGCACCTGTTGAAACTTTTGCAGTTGGCTGCAGACCTCAGGAAAAAGGCTGTTTATGTACTCCTTTGATCCAGATGCTTAAAGAAAATCCATTCATGTCATAAAATGTTTCCAGTAACGGAAAATTAATCTGTTTTATTGATAGCAAATGCCTTTTTTTTTTTTTACCTCTGTAATGTTAAGCCCTGCTCGGCTGATGGAAGAACTCCAATATGAGAGTAGTTTTTGAACAGTTCAATACCTGAAGCTTACAACAGCTACACAAGCTACACGATAACTTACATAAATAGTGTCATAAAAATAGACTACTGATTTGTGATAGCGCCAACCTCCAACCCAAGGATTTTCCAGTTGACCTTGGCTATCCTTGAAGAGATTCCATCTTTGTCCATATTGATGGTCATTGATTACCTTTCAACATGTTGCGGGGGAAGAATAATAAAACATTCATCAGGGGTAGCAAGGTCAGCCACAGGAATGGCTAAACACAGAGACAGACGGAGAAAGGCGGGCTGACAGAGGAGCTGTCAAACATCTCACACTCCATCAGCCCCAAGGCGGTGCAAGCTGGAGCTCATCGCATTCGCTTACCCTCCTGCAGAAAGTGCCCATGCTGCAACTCAGGTAATTAGATGGACATCTTAGGACATGAGTCTGGGGAGAATGCAGCCACACACTGACAAATAGCTCTCTTCACGCTATCTATACAGCATTATTCAGGTTCAGAACACACACAGACACACACACACAGGCACCACTAAACTATAGCTATTTGTAGCGTGTCTCTGTATGCCTTCGCCGACAGCTTTGACAGGACCTATGCTTTGCCTTGCCAAGAATTCCCCATAATCACAGAGCATCACTGATTTTTTACTTCACAGGCTCTATTTTGTTTACCACTGGAAAGTGGAGATGCTAATGTGCAGGTCTAATGTAAGACAGAGGCAGGAAGATGTCTCAAGTTAGACAAGATTTAACCTCAAGGCACAAAGGAAGTACTCCAGGTCTGCTTCTGGCTTCTTGACATATTGATCTTTAACTCTTTGCCCTCGTGTTGACCCCAAAAGACCACTGCATACCATTACCCATACAAGTCTGTTGTCTGCATTGCAGGATACATTAAAATACATTTCTCTAAAATCCTTCAAAGGGACAAGAAATGTGATATGATTCATTATAAGCAGTTAAACTTTAAGGAAAAGACGACCTTGTGCATCAAATTATTCTTTCTTCCACTCATATTAGATTTAATGACATTACCTTACTAGAGATTCATGTAATATTGGCAAGACTTCGTTGGATTGACAGATCGCTACAAGGAATTCAGAAAATGTATTTTTCAGATTTAAATTAGTCACGGTTGCCTTGAGATTAAAGTATTTGAGGTATCTACTTAGCAAAACAGCTTGGAGATTTTGCAGGTTACAAATCTGGAAAAAGGCGTAGTTTTAACAATGATTCAGCAGAAAGGTTTGCAACCGAAATGCAGTAAATTCAAGGAATGCACCTTGAGGCACTCACCACGAGCAAACACACACTCTTTCTCAGACATACTGGCATACACACACTCCTGAAAACCCTCACTGCCAAGTAAACATCCTTAAAAGACTGACATCCACCTACAGCGTATAAACAGTATCACTCCCATATGAATAATAGGGTGGGGTGGGGGGTGGGGGGGGGTGGAGGTAGTAATGAGGCATGATAAAAGAGAGTAGGGATTCGGTGTATCCGCTCTCTGAAGCCTGGTAGCTGATCCCGATTCCTGCGAGCGAAGCCCATGTGGCTCGTACCAATGTGAGGGAGTGCTCATTAAACTACACACATCATCTTAATCAATCTCTCCTATGTCCTGACTAGGCTCTCAGCCAAACGTGTGTGTGCAAAAATCAACATTATCCACACAAGAGCAGGTGAAGGCCTTTCAAATAAACATCTTTCAGGATTTCACATACATACTGTATATATTTCAAAGTTTATACTGTATTGGTTACTGGAGGTTCGCCAGAGCAGGGTGAGACCGCTGATGAGGTTAAATGATCCTGATCATGAACACCCAACTGCCAACTGAAGGGATAAATGAGGCTGAATCGTTGATCCCACCATCTTGGGAATGGCATTTTGGCAACAGCAGGACCAACCTCAGATACAGTAGCAGAACCAATATGCAGCTAATTCAATATGCTGTGCTTTCTGAAAAACACCCTTCTCCCAGTTTACAGCTACAAAATCAGTGTGTGGCTGTTAGCGTCATTGCAGGAGGTAGCGTGGTCGTGTTAATACTACACAATAATAGAACAGCTACTTAAACAGTATCTTATTCTCTCCGCTAATGCAGTATGTTGTCTGAGCAAGCATTACATGTATTCAAAAATCTGGAAGCTGTTAGACAATGTCTAAAATTAACAGCAGTGCTATGTTAATCCTGTCTGTCATCTCAACACCTCACAGACAGCCATAACTCACTATTATTGCTATTTAGCTATTTAGCTAAAGCTTTTAAGCTGCGGATCCATACTAGGGTTGGGCATTGATATATCAGTCTTTCAGTACCAATACATTTTCCAAAACCCATACTATAAGGAATATAAACGTTTTTTCATCCCCATTATTTTACGGCAGGCAGCTCTACAAGAACTTTGCCTAAAACTAATGGTCTGAAATTGGTCAACTTTTTCATTAACATCAGTGAATATTTAACCCAAGACAAAACTACAAATTTCACGAAAAACTTTATTAACAGCCTTCGGTAGTTAATAAGACAGACACATTTTGGATGCAACCAAACAAGTTAAATTTGCAGCCGCCATAGTTCTGAAAGATTGTTTAAAATTAGTACCTGACAAAATGGCTGCTAAGTGTCCTAAATGTGAAGAGATGGTAATGATGCATTTGGACTAGAGCTGCCACTTTTACTCAAAATTTGAAGTCCATATTCCAGCTGACCGATTGCATGTGCTACGGCTATTGTCGCACTCTTTGCTAACGCGCCATGGAGGAAACTAGCGAGCCGCAGAACAGAACGAAACCAAATCATCAACAAAGTAATGAGTGATAGCATTTTATATTTGACACTATAGAAAGTAAAATCATTGGATAAAAGGTAAAGCTGTTTACTGACTTCATGAAATACACTTCACACTTTACAGTAACGTTAGCTTGTCACTCAAGAGAAGCAGGAGGCATCATCCCTACAATGTAGTTTAGGATTAGTTCAAGTGGATTATCTGCATCTGAACTAACTGAAATGATTCATCAGTTCATTCAAATTCATTTCATTCATTTTTTTTTTAAAGAAAAATTCATGTTACAGCCCCAAAGCTGAAGGGCTGTTCAATGTTCAAAACAAGCCAGGCTGTGCTGTAATTTCATTGTAATAAAATAAAAAAAAAAACAATATGTCAACCATAATTTTTAATTGTGTTACGATGAGACCACATCTGTTATACCAACTACATCAGTCTAGACTTTCAAGACTGTTTTCCACAGAAGTGTGGGCAATAAACTTTTTAGTTTCTGAAAAGCCGGACAAAATATTTGAAATTTATCTGACAGTTCATTTCTGAAAAAAAAAACCCATTTGTGTTCACAATTGCATACTACTCGTGCTCTGTATACTCAGCCTCCCTCTTAGCAGCAAATGCATCAAACATGCCATGAAACTGGCCAAAATAAATGTTGAGTTGTCATTATCTTCTATCACACTGGGTATCCCTACATAGTTTTGCTGTGAGGAAGGGGGCCTGAGTTTATTATCCGAGGCACGGAAGAGAAAGGCACTGCTGGAGAGTTTATTATTTGGGTTAGTTGCATTTTTCACTGTTTATTATGCGGTTTTAATTGTGGCCTGGCTGCGTTCGCCTCGAGAACACGAGAGTAAGCAGAGTGAGGGAGAGAGGAATGTCAGAGACAGCAACTTCTCTGCAGGACGGGGGGCTACGCCGGGAGTCCCATGAACCTGCCTTACCCCCGGATTGGATTTCAGCTGTGACACAAGAAGGAAAAGGTGGAGGATATTCAAGCGTCCTGATCTATGTACAACACAAGCGTCTCACTCGCTAGTTTATTTTCTTGGTTTAGTTAATTCCAGCTCATAATAATTAACAGGTTTTCACATCTGGTGGCAGAAGAATCCAGACTCAAGGACTAACCTTTTGGCCACCCAGCAGGTGCCAAAACACCTGCGCGTTCTTCCCCCTCTGGGACGCCACTCTTCCAGCCTTCTTCCATGACTCTTCATTTGTCTTTCTAGCTGCTTTGGATGGAGCCCAAACTCCCTGAATTCTTCCCCTGGTGAACAACAGTGTTTATAGGAGAAACGAGCCTCCGCCTTAGGCCTTAAGAGTCTCCCTACATCTGGTGCTCACCCATGCCGAACTCTCTCCTGCAGCCAGAGGGAGTTATGATCCTCATCCTCCTCAGTTCAAAAATGATTTCTAACTCAAAAAATAAAGGTGCATCTGCTCATAGCTCCCTGAAGTTTTAATATCAAGTGCTAAATCAAAGCTGGAATGTAAATTCACACCTGAAGCTGGCTGTTTAGCTTTCGAATAAACTTCGTTCCACTTCAAAACTCGTCGTCTTTATTCTTATTTACTCATAAATTCACCTAAATGCAACTTAAGGTATTTACAGCACATTAAAACACACACATTTACCTCATCATACAGACAAACTCTCATTAAGAATAAAGTCCAAAGTTTGTTAAAGAATTAGTGGCCAGCATTCAAACTCTCCTTTTATGGTCCTCCCTGAGGCCGTACACGCTTACAGTAAGTAACACAAATCAAATCTAATCCACACTCAGAAAGGGAATGGAGCGTTCCAGGATTACAGGGATTGGCTCATTTTCAGCACGGCCACCTTTGACCTTATAAGATGGCTATTTGGAAACACTGAGGAGCGAGAAGTGAGTGAATAATGTGACTGGAGTGGTCAAAACCAAAGATAGTGATGGTGGGTTGGGTTTTCCTTGTGTCCAGTCATTCGTTTTGGCCTCTTTCTTTTCCTGAGCTGTCATATTTAACAACTCACACAGTGTGCAGAGCATAAACAGATTGCCTCATGACAGCAGGCTGGTTCAGAAATATGGAATGAAACAATAATCAAAGAAAGAGAAAGAAAGACAGAAGAGAAATGACACCGAGGCAAAGAGGGAAAGAATGAGCCCAAACTGGGAGAATACGTGGCACAAGTACGGCAAATTTAGTCACAGCCTGAGAATGAAAGAAAAAAAGAAAACAACAAAAGTACAGCTGCTTCAGCCTCATGTTGTAAGACTTCTCTAACTGTCTGAATAGAGAAACCTTACTGATGGACAGCCTCAGCTGCTCTGTAGCTGCCTAATCCACAGTGAGAGGTAGTGAAAGGTGATCAAACGTCTCCGTCAGCCCCTGCACACTATCCAGCCACTGCAAAAAGGTTACAGCTCCGCTCACACTGCATGGGGCATAAGTGATCAACCAGCTCATCCACATTGACTCAGGCAAGCATGCACACACACACACACACACTTAACCATGACTACTACTTTCCTAACCCTAACTTCAACCTAAACCTAACTTTATCCTAACTTTAAAACTTGTAACTACTTGAATTTAATTATTTATGTTATGGCAACTTGCTTTTTGTCCCCATAAGAAAGACAAGTCCTCATAATGTGACTGTGTAATTAAGGTCCCCACAACATGAGTAATACCTGGACCACACATACACACACAAACACACACACACACACACACACACACACACACACACACACACACACACACACGCTCAACCCAATACACACATTTCAAGGGAACATCAAAAATTCATAAAATAATCTATGTCAAAGAAATTAAATAAAACAAGAGAATCAAAACCAGAGGCAGCAACAATACCCACAGGCCTTCACTACAGAGTAGTGTGATTAAAGTTTAACTAAGAACAGATTCAGGGTAGTTCTGACAAGCAGTGCCACCTCCTGCAAAGCTTTGACTTTTTGCTTACACACAGCAGGGCAATAGATGGACAAGGATTGTCCAAGAACAGAACTTCAAGGCCTGAGGTTCAAACTGTCAAAGATGGATCTGATCCAAAAAAACAGCATAATTGCATAAGATCTGTAAAGTCTAGGTAAGCCGTATTCTATTCCATAATGATGTAGCCCCTGGCTAGCCTTGATTATCAACCATTTGTTTAGCATTAACGCACTAAACACATGGCATCAGTGCAACATCATTACATCTGCAGCAAAACACAACAAGTGGACAAAGGCCAAATTGATGTTTTACATTTGTTTCGGGGGGGAAGCATGTTTGTTATTTCTTCTTACCTTCGAAGGAAAGGAAGACTCTTGGCAGAGGCTGTGGGAGGCTGGAGGCCCCGGCGGAGAGGAGAGAGAGAGCCAGGAGGGAAAGTGCCACAGCTGACACCAGAGGTGGCCTGGCCAACCCCTCCGGCCTGCCCATGACTGCACCGCTCAGGAACTAAAACCAGTCACCGCTGCCTGTTGGAGGGAGTTGGAGAGAAAAATCAGAGGTTTTGAGTTTAACTTTCCCTCAGTCTTGTAAGTCATACCATTGGAAGTTGCCTATTCTCCCATTCCCTTCCAATCCCAGTTAAATCTTCAGTGTTTTCCAAACAAACTTCCATTTCTGCTAATGTAAAACACGTCAGTGCTTGTGTACCAGAAGAGCTTCTGTAAAAGAAATCTACCCAAAACACCTCAAAGGAAGTCTGGGTTAAAAACTGAGAGTAAAGTTTTTTTCTTTTGCTAGATGACACGGCCAGTTCTACATGTTGAAATATCAGTATATAATCATTTATAGCAATATTAATTGAATTTTTGGCAGAGGAACAAGCTATAAACACATTGCCAATGACTTATCACCACATTATAAAACCTGACATGACTTAACAGTTGCTTATCTACACATACGACACATACAGAGCAACATTATCATTCATTCAGAGTCATGTTTCTTGACGCCTGGTGAATAAAAGTCAAATAGTCGCTCTCCTTTTAGCTCTGGTTTGGTCTTTATTATTTCCTGAAGGAAATATCTGACTCTTTAGCGGCTAAATGCTCCACTATGTTCACCAGCTGCTCGCCACGAGGCCTGCTTACTGTTTGGTGTTGGGCAGATTTAGCATATAGTGAGTTTATGAGCGCTAAAAACAGCTATTTGCAATTTTGCATTGTTAAAGCAGTGCAATGCTAAATTGGTGGAATTAGCATGTTGGAATTTGCTCATTAGCACTAAACTCAAAGTGTAGCTGAGGCAGATGGGTTTTAGACCAAATACTTTCATAAGTACAGCAATGGATAAATAAAAATTCTGACCTGATGATCATAAAAAAAAAGGTTATAAAGTGTTCATCACTTTATAACCTTTTTTTTATGATCATCCAAAGCAGCCAAAGTAAAGGCAAAACAAGGAGCTGAAAGATGCTAAAAAGCTCAGTAGCGCTCGGGTTCGGGTGATACAAGTGGTATACATACAGACAATATATGTATTATATACTGTATATATTATGTATATAGACACAACTGTCACTTAGCCCAGTTAAAGCCCCCCAGTGGTGGTATCAGCAAAGACACTATGGCAGACATCACTACACGCAAGGACATGAAAGTGGTGAAAGTGACAAATAGGCTCATTCAAGATTGTGTCATTTTTCTACAACGAAAAAGACTAACTTTAAAAGATGCTATAATGTCTTACAAATTATACACGTAGTGGCTTTAATATTGATTCTATTCAGTAAATCGCTGAAACCAGTGCTCACTGGGACTCAGCAGTTTCAAGTTAATGACAGTGTCTTTGATATTTACTCCACTGATATGAGGGTCATCAACTTTGCTTGAGGACAGAAATAACACACAGAAAACAACACATGACTGATATTTGTAGTCACACCATCAGTCTGACAAGTCCAGAGATGCTGAGGTATAAAGTAAAGCGTTGCCCAAACTGCCCTGAATGAAGACCCAGATGAGAGCACAACATGTCAGTTAAATCCCATCACTTGTTATATCTTTGCAGATGTACCTCACCCTCTCTTAAATATGGATGAGTTAAATCTTCACAAAAGAGCTGCCGGAGAAATGCTCCCCTCTGCCTCCTCTTGTTCCTTTTCCGTAACAGGACAAGAGAAGCTCAATTATTGATCGAGGCAGGTACTGTACTGCCTGCGGGGCGCGAACTCCTGCAGTGCAAAACTCCACTGCTGGAGAGAGACTCGGCTGTTTTAACCACCCAAACTGGCTGTTACTCTACCTGAGTTGCACAAATTCACATTGCACTAGAGATATATATATAAAAAAAAAGACCCTTTTAAATGCAAAAAGAAAACATTGCTTTTACAAGAGGTTGGATCCCCTGCTCTCATGGCTTATGGATGTGCGATGAAAAATTGATGGACCACAGATAAGAAAGCTGCGTGATTGCTATGAAAATTTCAGTTTGGGGTGTAGTGTACAAATAGGTTGAGATATGGGTGTGTGTGGTGGAGTGAAGCATGACTGATATACAGCTGAGGTGAAATTCTACTGTTCAGGTGTAAGAAGAAGAACATATGGAGGACTGCAGAGGAACGGGATCTCTGTGGGGGGAGAAATAAAAACAGCATGGGGTTTTAAGCAGACGGCCCCGGCCGCTGTACTGCAGCCCCTCTGCCGATGCATCATCCACACACACACACACACACACACACACACACACACACACACACACACACACACACACCCTCCCCCAGAACCTCCCTCAGCTTGGGCGCCTGCCGCGTTAGCCCTGTCCCAAGGGTCAGCCCTTGTCCGGTTATCATCGTCTTATTTTTCTTTTCTTTTCTTTCTTTTATTGTTTCAGAATTTCACTTTAATCTTCGCTTAACTAAGTCAAGCCTCACAGCAGTCAAGTCTTAAGTCCACATTTTCTTTGACACAAATTAGTTCCAGTGTAAAACGCTGAGGTCTGTGGAATATCAACAGAAAACAAGACCTCAAAAAATAAATATTACTTCCTTGATCTTCAGTTCCACATGCCACAGTTTGCATCCAATGCCACGGATCAGTGCCTTTCTTTTATCGTGAGGCAACAAGTAAGGGTGTGGAGCTTTGGGAAGTTGACTGACCGTAATGCGTGTCACATTATTTCACTTTAACCACAGTCTTTCACTACACTTAACCAAATGTGTTTGTTGACTAGTCTTAACCACAATTTATACCTCTAGTTTAATTGGCATTACCACTATATTTCCCCTAACCTAAACCAGGCTGTAGCGGTCGTGCAAATATTGTAGAAAGCAAGGATTTTAAAAGCATTACAATTGGACATTTAAGAAAAATGAATTGAATGTAATCCTAGGATTAGCAGAATTCTCCCATTTCGACATTCTGATAAAATTTGAATAATTTAAATGACTCAGCCCCTTGAAACTGTTGACCATCCCCTCCCTGCATGCTCAGAGTGATCTCCCAGGGAGAGGCTCTGGCATGGAAATGTTGGTCTCACAGCTGCTGAACTCATCGCGAGGGCAGTTAGTCACCTTGAGCACCTTATGACATCCCACCAGATCAGGTTTAGACACTTCCACCTCCATTTCTTTGATGATCGCCGCACTAAAGTCATGAATGTGCTCACCACCCCTCTCTCTCTCTCTCTCTCTCTCATGATCTCACTCACTATAGTTCTCCTCTGGATTAATGGGTCTCCCCAGTAGAAAGGTGCTTTACAGTTTGTAGCCACGAACAAAAAATAATAAATACTTCAATTAATTTCGTCGAGCTCTTCAAAGTCCAGAAATTCCAGCCCTGAGTCTGCCAGGAATCTCTGCGACGGCAATTAAATGCCTCTCCACAAAAGGAGGTCAGCCTGAGCGAGTGGAGAGTTATATTTCCAGTGGGGTGTAATGATAATTGTGTTTATTGTGCATTCCTTGGCTGACAGCCTAATGAGTTTTCCATCTCACTTTTTCAGAGGAACTGCTCAAAAACTAATATTGATAAAAGAAGAAAACTCCATAAAGCAAATCATTGTTTTTTTCCTTTCATTTTTCAACTGGGTCTGTGATTGATTATCTCCCATCTGCTCCTGTTAATGCTTTAAACACAATTTAGCTACAGGAAATTGAGGGAGAAAGTCCTTCTATTTGGATTTAGGTTTGATTGATTAAATTATTAAGTATTTAGGTCTAATTCTTCCTTGACTGGAGAACAAGAATTAGAAGACCAAAACGGTAAACAACTTGTTCTCTGCCCCAGCTCTAACAGGACGGTGTGTGTTCACACCACACCCTGTCATTCAGTTGTCAGTGGCTCCGTTACAGCCACACGTTCCTTCACTCACACGCCTAGCAAGTGTGTATTTCAAGTAACTTTAGACAGACTCATGAAACAACATGTGAATCTTGTGATTACAGCATTCAAACCCTGTGATGCTGGACAATCCTCTTAACATTATTTAGTGTTTTATAGTAAGAGGCAAAGGTTGGTTGAAGCTTAAAGGAAAGAAGTTATGTAAAAATGTTAACCGAACCAAAAGCCATTCAAAACAATCACAACATTTTCACAAACACAAAGTTTTTATCAGCTTCAGCAGTGGCCAAAAAGTCATGACTCACATTCTGGAAATTTAGTGTATTTGAAATAGACACTACAACCAAAGCACATGAGGGAAATAAAGCATGACACAGTAGTCTAATGCAATATAACACAAGATTTTTAAGGAGAAGCAAGTAAACAGTTTACTTCAGCTATCCAAACCAATTCTCACTGGTGGGACTCTGCACCTGTTAGCCTCAAGCCTACCACCTCCTCCCTGCATCCTGCCTCAGTACAGTCCGGTACGACACAGCACAGCAGGTAAACCCTGCTTCTCATAGAGACTGGATTAAGATCAGCCCCCGGTCCTGGACTCACCTTTCAGGAGCTTGCTTCAGTGTTGGTCCCGCTTGAAGAAGCCAGGTACCACACCAGACCTGGGTCTTATTTATTCCCCTCTATAAAAACACCTTGTTTCCAGTCTCCTCCAGTGACACCAAAGAGGAAAAAACGCTGCTATTCCATCTAAGTGCTCACAGAGCAGGCTTGACTGAGGGAGAGAGAGAGAGAGAGAGAGAGTGAGCACAGGAGAGAGGAGAGGAGAGAGGGAGGAGAGCGAAAAGACAGAGAGGGCTGGTGTCCTATTACACACTCTCCAGTCAAGTCCCCCTTCTCCTCCCCCCTCCCCTCCCCTACATGATCGTCCTCTCTCCCTCCCTCTGTTAACTAGACAGCAAACAGATCACTTTAACATGTACAGCTCCAAACATAAGAGGTGGTGGACTCGTACCTCACACAGAGAGAGGGAGAGGGTGAAGCCTGAAAGGTCAAACACATTCAGGACCGAGGCTGGTTTTAATGTGTGGATGATTAAATAGCCACTCGAAAAATATCTAGTATATACTAGTTTTCATTCCATGATATGAATCAAATCAGACTATTTTCCATTAATTTCTTTTTTCATCTGCTAATTAAGTATAATGAATCAGCTTGTAAGTAATTGCTGTAGACAGGCTGCATTAAACTATGCAATGAAATTACAGCTCACATATTGAGTTTCAAGCTGGAAATGGTTAAAATAAGACCAAGAGTCTGCAGCAATGCTAGCTGCTCTGTATCCCTGCACTGTTTGAGCAAGCTAAATGCTAACATCAACATGGGGGGTGTACTACTGCATATGTGAAAAGGGTTTGGGGCTGATGATGACTACAAGTGTGGTTGAGTCTGGGGTGTGGTCAGAAAGAAGTGAGTTCACCAGGCCTCTCGAGCCTGCTCCTCATCTTTGCTGCAGGATAGAGGCTGCATTAGCCGCTGCTAGCATAACAAAATCTCGAACTGAAATGTCAGTGGTCAAATTGCATTATGGGTAATATAGGTATCAGGTTTTGGCAAAGGAGAATAATGGATCTGGATCTTCTGCATCAACATTTTCTTTTATTTTTTACAAATGATATTTTGTATTGTTAAAGCAGTGCAATGCAAAACCTGTGGTGTTAGCAAGGTAAAATGAGCTAATTAGCACTAAACTCAAAGTACAGCTGAGGTAGATTGAAATGAAATTGGTGTTAGACCAAATACCTGCAAAACTAAAGTCACCAAAGCTAATATAATTCATCCTAAGGGGGACACAAATGTCCATCAAATTTCATGACAATCTATTCAAAGGTTATTGATATGCTTTTCTCAAAATCACAAATGTTAATCTCATGGTGGCTCTACAGGAAAAGTCAAGGGATCACCATGTTATTCGGACAAATAGGGATGGGAAATTTTAAAGGAAAAAACCAAAGTGAGCGAGGGTTCATCCTCTGTGCACAATGAATGTATCAAATGTCTCGTCAATCCATCCATTTAGCCATGCAGCCAGCATGGCTTAAAAAAATTGTTCTCCTTTTGCATAGCATGCATTCCTGCCCTTATCATTCAGTATATTCAGATGTCCTCCTTGAGTATAGTCTTGGCTCAGAAGTGATGAATTTCATCATCAGGATGGATGATAGTAAAGTAAAGTAATAACATACAGGACATTCTTCATCCGATGTGGTCAGACATGAAAAAAGATGTGGATGTGGTTTTGGTGAGAGGAGTACACTCCATTTCAAACCGGGAGCATGCAAACCTGACGTGCAGATATAATGTTCAGCCCTTTTGAGAAATGATTTGCTTTAAATGGGCTCACTGGGTAAAGCTTGCTCAGCACAAGGAGCTATGGTGAGTGTCTAAGCCAAACCTGCATCAACACAAACGCTTCTTCCAATACAGACATGCAGCTTCAAACACAAGCCCAAACCAGAGGAGTCAGGAGTCTAGAACGACTTGGCTTGGCTGGATAAGTGAATGCTACAGTATGTATTACCCCGATGCCTTTGATTTAACTCTATTTCCGTACTGAGCTCCAGAGAGAGAAATTATGCTCTGTTTGCATTTTCATGAATGGATGCATTTGTGTTACTCCTGGGCTTGAGTGTCACATGTCAGTTCACTGCAGGTATGAGCCAGGATGTGAAGGATTTTACACGTTAGCACTTTGGCTTTGAGGTAAAAGTAAAAGCTTCTTGTTAAATCACACCTCAGGAAAGAAAAGAAAGGGAAGGAGAGTGTGTGAAACGCCTGACAGAGACAGAAAGTAATATAGGGAAAGAAAGAGGGGATCACTGGTGGCTCAGACAGGAGGAAATAATTACTCCTCTCCTTGACAATGGAGCCTGATTTACGCCTCTCCAATTAAAGTGTCAGGATGGCCCACTAGAGCGATGCAGGTTTTTCATTGGGCCCGATGGCATGCTTGTCATTGGTGGAGAGGAAGAAGAATGTAAAGAGGTGGGTGAGCGCTAAATAGAGACGAGGCGTATCCTTTACTATCCTCATGACAGAGCTTTAGTTGTAAATTAACTTAATGAGCGTGGCGAGCCTAACAAACGCCGGACAGGTGTAACGTCTGAAAGGAGCCATGATTATAAAGCGACTATGTCTTACAGTAAGTTATTAAAAAATCCTCAAAAAAAAAACAAAAAAAAAAAAGATAAAAGATGGTGTGGTGAAATGTTCTTCAGCTTAATTTGAAAAATGATAATCTCAGGTCAGAAAAAGTCTGGTCATGCAACATCTGAGCTGCAGTGCCACACACCTTTGAACAGCCTTGTTAGCACTGCAGATGTTACGCATTTGTCACACTGATGTTAAATGCGCAGGCCAAGGTCAGTGGAGGCCCCTCCCGTCATGCTCGCCATACCTCATGCAAATGTACGCACCTGGTAAGACACTGTCTGATCACTGGACTGTAACATACTAATATACTGTCACCGCTGCTGTAATATTTTACTTTAGGTCACTGCTCACATTTATTTTATGATTCTGCTCTTTCCTCCTGGAGTCTGTGAGAAACGTGATTGACCAAATACAGGAAATCTGTCTATTTCCCATGAAGCTCAACAACCACGAAAGCTCACATTTGGTCGCCAAGAAAAGTTGACCATAACCAAAGTTTTACTGTGGTTTTCATGGTTCTTAGCTTTCAAACAGCCAATTTTTTTCTTCTGCGTAAGCGCCCAGAAATGGTGAGCAAATGATCACAGTCATTTAAAGCTTTGGTTATCATGACTAATGGTTATTTTCATTATCTGTTATCTGTTTGTTATTTTTCTGCTTTAGTGCTTCGTCATTTAGTTTAAAAATGTCAGAGAATAGCTGAAAATATGCATCATCAATAACTAGAACACAAGGTGAGGAGAAAAATGGATAATATTTACATTTAAGAAGTGAATGTTGTAGTTTTTCTTGATAAATTACTGACAAAATATCCCCTCTACACATATTTTATAACATAAAAGTACTCTTTTTTAGAAATTCCTATTCCATCTACCCCTCCCTCATTGAAAAAAAAAAATCAATAGTCTATGAATACAAATATTTTCAATTTCAAAACTGGTCTCCTTCTTCACTCAAAAGTCCATTTCTCAGTGTCGGCAGATCTATTCTGTTGGAGTTTAATGGATTGGCTGACAGGCATCTTGCACAGTAATAAAGTGCAATACAGAAAGACATCTGAATTAGCGTGTTGATAATGAGACAAGCAGAGTGTCATTTTCCAGCCTGATGCATGATTGAACCGTAAATTCAATGGTTTGTCTGCAGCACATATTTCTTCTAGAAATAAAAGCAGATTATATTTTCCCATCAGGGCAGCTGTTCTGCTTTTACATATGTTCATTCCATCTGCGCAGCCAGTGTATACTCGTGGCCGACACTTCTGTAAGCCCGCGAAAGTGAGGAAAAACAAAACGGCAGAGACATGAATAATGTGATCGCTAATTAGCTGCCATCACCAAAGGGCAAATCTGATAAATGCTAAACAGGAATAGGCAGCGCCCTTCACTTTCAACAGCCCACTCCGCGAGATTAATCGAGAGGTTTAGCCACCCCGGCAAAAAAGGTGAGGAATTCTGCCAGAGTCACGCTCTGTGTCAAAACAGCTTGAGAGAAATCTCCCTGCACCTCTTTCACAGTGTCAAGGCGTCAGCTGGAATCCATACATTATTGTGCAAGTTCAGCGCTGGGCAGTGATGGAGTCTGTGCCGCTGGGGTCGTCCCTGCTCTGTAATGTGGACTGACTGGTGCTGAAAAGTGAGATGGAGTGTGACTTTCTCTGTGGGAGGGTCATTTCCATAAGAGAAGGACATCAGTGGTGCACAGTCTCACGCCAAAGACAAAACAGAAGGTCCAACACAGAGAAAAAGGATTAAGGAGAGGACAGACAAGCTGGTGATGAGCTAAAGAAAGCTAACAATTGGTGAGCTATTAAAGTGACTCATTTGTCCAATGACTAATTTTTGTTCCAACTAATTTTCCAAAGCTAAAAACACACCCAGACCCACATGCTGTCACTCGGTTAGCTATGCATCGAAACCCAATTGATGAATTTCCGAGAGGCTTGGAGCCCCAACAACAAAAACTACAACAACAGCAGTGATTCAGAGACTGTATTTTTACCATTTTCCAGTATTACTATATGCACATGACACAAAAAGCCACAATTGCTTAAACAGGAAAACCCAATAGACAAAGAGGATACTCCCCTGTCTACACATAAAAAACCCTGCTCAATCAAACAACAGCTTTAAATATCTCACAGTCAAAACCAGCTACATCTAAGCAAGGGGGAGACAAAACAACTGAAGCTGCTAAGTCAGTTAGCAACGTAGCCAACGTTAGCATTAACAGCTGTTTACTTACCATCCTAAAGGAAACGTCCGCATCAAACTTCATTCGTTTACTTGCCAAGAGCTGTCTCCGACGTTGGAAAGCAACCCTGTTGTTTCTTTTCTTCTACTGAAGTTAGCATGCTAACCAGCTAGCCCTGGACCGTCTCATCACTTTCCGATACCGACTCCCTGAAGAAGTAGCGTGTGTGTGGCGTATACTAACCTCTTGTCTTGTAATGCAACGGTGACTGAATCTCTTGGCAAGACTGTTAAGTAAACAGGTGTTAATGCTAACGTTGGCTATGTAGTAATAGCAAAACTTACTAATAGCTCCTTTAAATGTACGATACTTCTACAACATTACATTCAGCCAAGAGTTACTTTCACCAGCGCTGGAGGGAAAAACAAAATACAAAGAAAAAAACCCAATACTCTTCCCCCCTCCTTCACTCCCTGTTGGTACAGTCCAGATTGCGAACATCTGCTAATCTGGACAATCTGCAAACATTGGCAGCACCTGGTGGAGCACATGTTCACCAAATCCCCATTTAAACCAAAGCAAACAAGAAACCAAACAATAAATATCGCATAGTAACGTGCAAGAAATTTCACCCTCAAGAGATAAAATCATTTAAGATAAAATGACAGACAGTATAGACAGTGTACCACACTGTATAGTTAGTGATAGTGACTGGGAGTGATTTCAGACACAGCCATTTCAATGCTAAATGAAGCACAGATATTAATCAAATCATCCAAAATATGCAGGATAAATAAATATGATATGATAAATCAGCTGACTGGTGAGGGAGTTACTGAAGCGCCATCACACGCTCTTGTTGAACAGTGCCTCTGTGTTAAGCAGAAATGAAGGAAATCGAGTGTCAGGGTTAGAAAATGGCCAGAGTGGAGGATGCCCATCTGTCCCTGTTCTACCTGACATACTATACCAGCGATTCCTCATGTGTGTCTCCTCTCCCATCCCTGCACATCATTTCCTGCCCTCCACACTTCCATCACAGTGGGTGGGGGGAAATAATAAATCAAATTAAAAGTTCCCTCCTTGAGGCATTAACTTCCACAGGGGAACTAATGGAATCTGGATATGATTTATCCCACTTCCTGCTTCTAGTGTAGCTGCCGTACTGAGCTCCACAGTAGGATGGAGTTTAACACTTAAGATCTTAATAGATTTAATAGTCAGCACCGCCATCCACATCCACAGGTTTATTAGTGTGATTAATAAACTTAATGAACTTACACGTAAAAAAAAACAACAACCACTGTTACAGTAGTTGTGGTTTTCAGAGGCAGCTTTACAAGCCTCCAGTTGGATTTATGTGTTGTTTACTGCTCTCTAAGCAATTTTCCAGATATCAAAAGCTCTGTATCGAGACATAGCAATGCTCTGTGGTGATCATTTCTTCATGCATGCCTCTGATTTCCTGATACGGACATTGTAATGCTTTAAATCACTCCTATCCGTCTTTAGAGATCAGGCAGATTACTTCCAAAAGATTACATACAACCTCTTGAATCTAGGTTCAGGATTCCCCTTAGGTGGCTTCCAAGTAAAAAAAAAAGGAAAGAAAGGTTTTCTCCACACATAGTCTATGTTCTGTATTCCACATTTCTTTGTTCAAAGGCTTGATTGACTTGGACTTATTCGAATCTAAATGTCACTTTTTCATATCTGCATCATGGTGTTTTCAGGAAACCTTTTGATCTTGCCTGGAGTTTAAAAATAAGGCACAGGGTCTTTTATAATAAATACACTCAACGGATGACTTACCCAAGGTTAATGGGTTTCATTTAAATTGGGACTGACTACCGTATCTTCTTGTTTTTCACGCTTTGTCAGAAAGCTAAATAAGAAAGCTGATAAAATAGTTTATATGAGAAATGTACTCAGACCATGAGAAGATCTATTGTTCAATGCTAAATAAAATAAGATATTGTTAGATTAAGCCACTGTTGCACGAGGCAGCATTAGTTGAATCATGAAACATAGCTGCTTTTTCTTTTTTTTCTTTTCAAAATAGCTTTTCATAAGGGCTGGACTCCGTTCAAATGATTAACAAAACAAACGCGCCTGGGTAGCAGGGATCTTTTAGAAAAATTGAAACAGAGTAAGTGCTGGGAGACCAGTGCTGGGTATGTGGATGTTTGGCTCACAGAGTAGATAGGCTGATCACTTTGGCATTAGACATGATGAAACGAGCGGCTCAAGGGACTCCGATTTTGGAACGAGCGGTTGGACTCGGGGCGAATGACAGCTGCTGGGAGGAGAGTCCTGGAAGCGGATCCTGGAATAATGGACTCGCTGGAGGGTGGAGAGCTTGTAAGAATGATAGGTTTTGGGAGAGCTGCTGGCCACTGAGATGGGGGGTGGGGGGGTGGGGGCTCTCTCGCTGGTATGCAGTGGCGACAGAGATAGTGGCCAGAGAAAATGGGGGATTTGGAAGAATGACCGTGTTGGATACCATTCCAGGTTGTTGAGTATCTGATGTTTGTGATAGCTACTGCGGCAGTCGTGCAGCTGGATGTGAGGATGAGGGCCGTCATGAGAAAAGGCTGTAAGGGAGGTCTTAAGAACATCTGGTCCACGCAAGCTGATGATGTAGATTAATCCAGACTGAGGAGATGAACCTATGTCAAGATAGATAGTGAGGCCTTTTACGATTTCCTGAGCAGATGGGAGGAAGTCAAAATCAGTGAAAAACTTTAGAATCAGGAAAATGATAGGTCCGACAGGTCAGTGATAAGTCTGGCTACTGTGATGCTCTGAAATGTTTCTGCCAAGGTTGGCTTGAGACAAAACCAATGAAGCAGATGGTTAGTAGGAGTTCTCTCTACTACTGTATGCATTTATTCAAAATTCAGTACAAGTGAGCTGTCTGGTAATAAAAGATAAAGGTGTGTTTGCACCCCTTTTGATTTCAATATAGCTGGCAAGTGCATTTGTTTCTCCTTAATAGATTTTGCCTCATGCACGCCTGAGTGTAGACTTCAACCTGACTGACTTTTGACTTGCAATTTTCTGCAAACTCGAGAGAGAGACAATAGGGTTATAACCTCTCTCATGGTAGCTGTTTTGGTTCACATTTGCTTGCATAACTGCATACCAAAAAAAAATATATAAATGGGAATGAGGGTGCATGGCTGGAAGTGAGCACAAGAGCAGGGAACAAAAGGGTAAAGGCAATGCAGTGTTAGAAAAATGGATAATTATCAGCAATTATCAATTGCTAGCGGACTAGTCACACTGTCTCCAGAAGGTTATTAGTGATATCCAACTGCTGCCTTTCACCAAAGAGTACATATACATGTAAATATAACTTGTATATAAATTAGGGAGCTCATTCCTCTTTTTACTCCTGTTAACTAACATCACATCTTTTAAAAAGCCACCAAAAAGTAGATTATTTTAACACACATTTTTCATGTGTGTGTGTCTATATCCTTCTGTGCTCCTTATAGGGAAAGACTGCTATTCACAGCGCAAACACACAGCCACTCAGCAGATGCTATCAGCTAAATAAGTTATTCTAATGATGAGCACGCCAGCGAGACAAAGACAGGCTTGAAGACCGAGCAGAAAAGATGGTACATTATGCTACACCCAAGATACTCCCACCCACCCAGCTTTGCATTCTCGTTCAACATCATCGTCATCACGGAGGCAAATCCATTTTGGCCCGTCAGCTACAGCTCATTAACTTGCCATGCCAGTTCCCATCTCGTTACTGTGCCGTCTGCTGCATTTTATTGAATTTCATCCCTCATTTCCCTGAATTGTCACTGTGTCCATCTTTTTTCTTTTTTCACAATGACAACACTGTTGTACATGCATCCTACAATTGTAAATTGTTTGGGATATAAAATGTGCTTGCATCTTGAGTGGAAAAAGAACAAGTGAACCTAAAAGACTGGCAAGTTGGGTAAATCTTATCATAAACTAATATGTACCAAAGTAAAAAAATGCTCTGAGCTGAATCAGCTGATAGGAAATTTAGTTGATTTTGTGCCCCGTCATGTCAGGAACATGTTGATTTAACCTCCAGTTAAACTCTCAGATCAGCAGTGTGCCTGATTTGGCCAAGTGTGATAAGATCGACAGTGATTACTTTGACGCTGTAGATCTAATCAGTGATTGATACTGATGAGATTTAACATACCAATTGGAGAAAATCATCAAAAAAGGAAACAAAAAAAAGCCTTTTGAAACAAGCACATTCCACCCAAGAGCCATTTATCATAATTTACATGACTTAGGCAGATAGTCTAGGATGGAGACAGAGATAAAAGTCTGCTTGAGGGGGGACTGATATTTGTTTTTTATCTTCATCTGAATTCCTGTAATTTGTCTGTCACTGTGGATCAGTGCTGTGACTTCAGATCTCCGTGCAGCTCCTCCACAGGAATTTCAATCAGGTAAGCGGGGGCTCGGCTTTTTCTCTGCATCGGCTCAAAGCAACAAGGTCACTCAATAGTTGCCACTGTGTTCAATGCGGTAGATGGTAATATATATTCCATGGGTGTTCCCGGCTTTAAGGAGATCATGTCAGTGTCAATTCAGAACGGCCATGATTGTCCGATTGAGCTTTCATTAAAGGTCGGAGGTCACCTGTCCATCACCGACCCAGTGCCAATCACAGGTTGACCTCTCTGACCGAGTTGAGAAATGGAGAAGATGCAGATTTTCTGCTGTTGCTGCAAACTCCCCTGGACAAGTCAAAACACTGCGATGAACGAGTCCAGGGAAACTTAAAAGAGTACTCCGCCAATTTAGCACTGCACTCCTGTAACACTCAGAATCACTATGGACAATGAATGCAGCACAACCAGAGATAGTCTTTTTTTATTCCATGAATTCTTCTTTGTGCCTACATTACCCACAATGCAACTATAACGCTGATAGTTTGGTTGGAGAGTCAAGTGTGTTATGCTAGTATTAGCTAAAGTAGCTTTAACCGCTAGCCTGTCTGGTAAGTTCACTTCTTTCTAACTTTACACCCCCAGATATTTTTATTTTCAAACTTCAACTGGTAGCTGGAGTGACTGATAGACTTCACATGTTCACTGACTCCCTGAAAAATCTCTCTGAAAAGACACTCGCAACATAACAGTAAAACCTTAACGTGTCATCCAGTCCAATACAATTTACTAAAAGCCTTTCTTTAGTGAGGCATATTGGTAAAAATGTCAATTGGTTCTGATCTCACAGGGTCTTCATCAGGGCTCCAAATAGGAGGCGGAGAAACTATTTGTGGGGTCAACACTCATTGGCGTTTTGACCAATATGCCCAACTGAATAAAGGTTTTTTGATATAATTTCTTCCCTTGAGCTGCCAAAGAGTGCCTTGGGAACATTTTTCTGTTCTGCGACCAGCACTGTGAAACGTCTGGCATTATAGAAATCCAAACAAAAAGTAACGTGTGCAGAGTGTTTAAGGTAAAGGGAGCTAACGTCATCTATCTTAGACAATGTAAACACCTGAACTTCCCTAAAGGCTCCTTCTCGCAATCATTTTAAACACCAGCGGACAGCTAAATGGGACACTTTGCAACAATCATGGCATTGTTTGAAGTGTGAGGATGGATGGATGCTTTGAGCATCAGCGCGCTAAAATAACCTTCCCTCCTATATTGGCATTTTCAGCTATCTCTCAACACATCGAGTCAAGATTCTTTTGCAAAGTTCAGAGGTGAGCGCCGTCTGTCTCAGAGTGGCAAGAACTCAATGGATACACAGCCTCATTAGGCTGAGAGCCAGGGTCTCTCTGGAAGCACATGGCTCAACTGCCATCAAATTATATACATCAGCAGATTGTTCGGATTCACGGAAGTAGCGGCCCCCACACACTACCTGCATTATGAACAGATGTGCCAGGAGCCGGAGCCCCTGAGCCAGTGGTGCATGACGAATGGCTGAATTTCACCAAAGGTCAAGGGTCAAGCTGTATCCCTTACCCGACCCTGGCATTAGACACAGATGCATGATGTCAGCTCCCATGAGTTAGAACTGGAAGGTGACTGCAAACCCTTTGAGACACCTAAGACTTCTCTACGGAGCCACAATCCTGGCAACCACTCACCATGAACCTTCAGTTCCCAGATACCTACCTTGAATTATTCGGCCCCAGAGGAGCTGCTTGCTTTCTTCCATTCACCTTCACCCGCTACTCACCCCTTTCCAACTGGCCCGCTGACACCCACCAAACCCAGTCACCTGTGGAAGGAAGCATATAGTAGAAGAAAGGGTTCGAATTATGTCTCAGCTTGTAGGTCATGGTTTCAGTACGACCTGGCCTTGTAACTCGTGGTGCACAGCAGCTCCTTTTTATTATTTAGTGAACACTAAACAGACCCACCACTCTGTGAATGCACAGCTCAAAAAAGGCACCGCTGCACTCTTGCCCTTCCACTAAAACCTTTTTTGGAAACATCAAAAAGTGCCCACTTTCACTCACAAATCCATCAACTGCTAATATCTTGTTTTGCAGCTTTAAGGATGGGTGGAAGACAGTTTTGTATGCAGCAGATGTTGAATTTAACAATGTGTTATCTGTATCATTACTGCATAAAAGCTGATCTCATACAGCTGTTTTTACACTGGAAGCACAATGAGGCTTCACTCTAAACACAATATGTTGCCAGATACACTATCCTTCCAAAGATTGTGGCTTGTTTTCCACAGTATAATAATATTTTAGTTTTGCTTTTCCTCTTTATTAATCTCAGAAATTATTTTCAACAACAAATTCCATTTCTAGATAACAAGAACGTGAAATTTACCAGCTGGGAAAAATAGATCACTTTTTATGGGTTCACATGATTATTAATGTCATATACTCAATAACTACTGAATAAATAGATAGACTCAGCATACATGTCTATGTATTACGGAGAGCTACGTGCACACAATGTATAAATTCATGTGAAACAAAGGCCCATTTATCAGATTAGAGTGCCTGGATGGCAGAAACAGGGAGGGTATATTGGCCCTGTGTCACCCATCACTTATAAATTGGGGCTTGTGTAAACTTCCTTGCTGTTTTATATGCTTCCTGAGGTCGGGGGTCAACTGACGAGCATGACTAATCATAAGATAAATCAACGTCTGAAAGCGTTCTGTCATCGGCGGAGTAGAATTCAATTAGCTTTAATTCATTTTAAAGAGCCACGATTGGCCCTGCTGTTACTCATCTTGATGGATGATGTTTTTAACAGTGAGCAGTTACATATACACCCTGCAGACACTGCATTAGCTGAAAGTGCTGAAACGTAACATTTGCTTAAAGTGAGATCGCAAATTGAAAATGCGCTGTGCTTTGTTCATTTAATTTCTTCTTGGGTTGACCTGTTTGATATCTGTTCCTTGGTTTAAAGTGTGTAAAGTGTACAGTATATGTGGGCGAGTGTTTGGTAACACATTTGCCAAAAAAAAAAAGATGTTTGATCTTGTTCCGGTGCCTCCATGTGGCCAAAAATCAATTAACTTGTGGATGCACTACATCGCTCTTGGTACTGCAATGTCACTTGGTTGGTAGGTCCACCACATCCGGAGTGAAACATCTCAATAACTATTGGATGGATGAAATTTTGTACAGACATTTGTGCTCCCTAGAGGATGAATCCTCATGACTCTGGTGATCCTCTGACTTTTCCTCCAGTGACACCATGAGGTTGAAATTTGTCTTTAAATCAGGGAAATGTCTCAATGACTATTGGATGAATTTCAGGACACACATTCACGTCACTCTCACAATGAACTGCAATAACTTTGGTGATCCCCTGACTTTTCATCCAGTGCCAGTTTCTGTTTGTCCAATACTTTGGTTAATGACCAAATATCTGCGAAACAACAAGTCTACTGAGTGCAAATTAGCAGTTTTTAGTATGCTAACATGCTAATCTAAGATGGTGAACATGATAAACACTACATCTGCTAAACACCAGTATGTTAACATTGTCACTGTTAGCATTTTAGCATGCATATGTTAGCATTTGGCTCAAAGCTCCGCTGTGCCTAAGAATAAAGGTGCTAGCATGGCTGTAGACTCTGAGTGTTGTTGAAATCTGTTATCTGTTACTGACTGAGAAGTTGTGTTTTCAGCTTGTTAAAGAAAAAAACAAAACAATCCATGCAGCTTTTTATTTTCTGTCTCACCTGCCTTTCTTACCTTTCGGGAGCTGGAGTGATGTCAGGAAGGCAACATAAACTATAGGATGTGCCGTCTGAGCTGAATGAAGTCATGCAGGTGGCTGACAGTCTTTATTAACGTGGCTGCTTGCTTCAGTGCGTGTTATTTATTTGTGCCTTCATTTCAGTCTGCAGGCCTCTAAAGGCCAGTCCAATCAAACCCTGAGTGACACAATGACGGAGGCTCAGACGGTTTAATCAATATGCTCAGGATTAGTAGTAAGACAGTGTCATCTGAGTAACTGCTGCCTTTAATTATCGTCACTGCTTGGCTTGCTGGAACTGGGCAGTGCTTTTAAATAACCTCAAAAACTGAAACATTGCCAAGCCTGTTCCCTTTTTTCAGTCATATACTATCAGTTTAGATAAGAAAGAAGAATCTCAGTTCTGATGTAAGGTAATTTATAGTGCTTTCAAAAAGTCACACACTATCTTCTGGGAAATTGATAGATCCAGCAGCAGGATCTACTGTTTCTTTTTGAGTGGTAACTATTTTTTCCATTACAGCCAGGAGTTCGCTTGTTTCCTCTGCCAGAGTGGTACTGCAGCAAGAAGGTAATGCACCATTTTTAGCCACTGAGCGTAACTCCAATTTTCCACTTTTCTTATTAGTTCTGATTCGAATCCCTCGCATTGCTGAGTGTAATACCTGTAATACCTTATAAACTTAAAACTGGAATTGCATGGAGAGAACATTATATTGTAGAAGGAGGATAAAGCTATGACTTCATTCTCATTTGGGGAGGAGGGGGTCTGCTGCTGTATCGAAGGTCAGCCTGTGCTTCGTCATAAGGAAGAGGCTCATTACGCCAAACAATCAGGCCATCACAAGGATTATAAACACATGTGAACAAGAGGCAAAATTAAAGGTTCAGATCATTTATCTTTTAGGAACAAACAAACGCATACCCAGACAAACGTATGTCCACAAAATGCTCCATCATCCATCAACCCCTCAATTTTCAAATTCAGCATCAATCGTTGCATGACGATGGAAGACAAACCATTAAAGTACGGAAACATCAGCTCACTCTGACCAGCTCGTCCTCTCTCTCTTTATCACTTTGAGTTGTTTGTCGTTTCGTCTGCCTCGCAACAATTCAATTACAGTGAGGTCTGTGACCTGTCATTCCCCATTTTCTTGATTACCTCTGCAGGGTGACCCCCTACAGACTTCTAAACATTCAAGCGGGGGGATGACTTCAGGTCCGGATCAATAATCAAACCCAGTACACGTCTGCAGACCAAAAGAACTGCTCCACCCAACCCCCAGAGAGTGTCCCAGGCTTTAAGTAAAAGAGGAGGAGGGCAGCGACGAGGGGCCATATAGAGCCGAGATGTTTAATTAGTTCCACCCTGTGAGCGCCATGGGACCGTCTCCATCCCAAGTAGATGAATAGTGCTAATTAGCTTGAGTGAAGGATCAGGAATAGTTGCAGGTAATTCCCATTCATGGCTTTGATTGATTAGGCCAGCATGAACCTGTGTTCTTGGGGGGGCGCAGACATCTTTGTCTCAATACTAGATTGGGTTGGACATCTGTCTGCCACAAGTGGGTCTGTCCTTACAGCAGGAGAGCGGTCACTTTGGTGTATGTCCACATTCAGGAGAACACATCACATAGATAGATAGATAGATATTTGCTTACCTTTGTCCCAAAAGTAAACCAGACATCCACACTGTCAAATGTTAACTTGCTGAAATTGATTATGGTATATTTTATAGAGGTTGATCAATTAAAAGGTACCTTTGATCGGTTCCTGCTTGCACAATTATTTTACATACCATAGCAGCTGTATTGGCGTATCAGAATTGATTGCACATTTTTGCATAGCTCTCAAAACATTGCTCTTGGCCATACAGAGCCAGCCATGAGCAATATTGAAGCTCACTGTAAAAGAATGTAAATGAAGTACATACTCTTTGAGGTCAATGCTAAAAGCCAACCATCAAATTTATGTTGATTATTCAGTCGGCTAATATAAGCAGTATGGTTTTGTTGTTTTTGTGTTTGATTATATGTAAAGCATTCTTGGCCAATGAAACGCAGATGAGAAGCATCTACCGGTATTTCGTGCGTTCTGGACTCAGCAGGATCTTTAAAACCTACTATGTGACTCTGGTCAGCCCTGGCACGTCAACCAGACAAGGATTTCCTCGGTAAAGTTGGAGGGCTTTTGTGGGAGACGATAACGCTGGAGGAATTTTATCACGTGCTTGTGTTTTTTTGTTTATTTTTTAACAAAGGAGTGCCCGCAAGCAAAGCAAATCATCCCTCAGCTCATTAAACATCAAATATGGATCTCTTCTAGGAGAATGATCCCACCCGTTCACTCGCTGTGACACTGATGTTAAAAGTTCAGTAGATTTGAGTTTGGAACAGAGTCTGCTGTGTGGTGAGCGTAGTTTTACTGTCCAACTTCCAAAGTGAAAGCATCTGCAGAGCCGCTTTGTGACTACACACATCTGTTTCTGCAAATCAGACTGTTGTAAACTGCAACTGGAGGGCAATGAATCTCTGTCGTCTTTGTTTTCTTATCATTTATATCTCATAAACATATATTTCTTTTTCTATAGAGGTAAACAAAACGACAAAAGAGAGTCTGGATGATGCAGGTAGTGGAAGTAAAGAATAACTGTATCTTAGCAGTTGAATTCCAAGGTGAGGACAGAGATGTTTGCCAGCACATTTTATTACATCTCAAGAGTGTGTACAGATGATATACAAATCAGACTGTGTGGAGAAATGAGAGTGTAAGCAAAGTGTGAGTTAACGGTTACGACTCCCAGGGGCCCCCTGCACTTCTTCACAGTCAGTTTGACACCAAACACATCAAGGGGCAGGCAGGCGGTGTCTGCTGATATGGCCAGAGCTGGAGTCCTTACACAAACACACACACAGGCAAACACGCTGCATTTCAAGATTTGCTCTTTGAGAAACAAACACTGCTATTCCCCATTGTGACGCTTTGTTTCCTGAGTGTGCCGATGCTGAAGCACAGTGTCCATTATGAGCAAACTAAGATGGCTACAGTTAAAACAAACCTGGCAGACCGATGGTCCTCAGAGTCACTTAATGATTAATTCTTGTCTAAACAGGGAAATGTGCCAGAGAACCGAGGTGTGTTGAGTTGAATTCATTTACAGGCAAGTGTGTGACTCTCAGCCACCTGCTGTTGCTATATCACTTACCATTGATGATGGAGATCATCGGAAGCGAGGCCGAGTATCAACAAACATTCGTTTTCTAAAGAGGAAATCAAATGTTTCACTGTGTTTACATGGCGGATTATACCCACGAGTCCAGCTCTCAAGCCTTGGCTGTTTACTCATTACTCAAACAGGCAGGGTCTGGTTCCACGGAGTCCCGCCAGGGTCTATCTTTGGCCCACACTTAGATCTGAAATCACTGCAAGGATAAGTTTGCAAATTTGCAGAGCTATATTAGGAGGAATTCTGGCTATGGATTTTCTGCAGCCCACAATTCTGAATATTAGAGAGCTATGAAACTTTATATGATGGTTTATATCAAAAGCATGCCTGTTAATGTGGCCAACGGGGCTAACACACAAGGATTCTGTTACAAGGAATAAGGAATAAAATGGCTTAGTGGTTATATGATGCAGTGTTGAGGATCATCATCAGTCTTTCAGTTACAGGGTGGTTGGGGTCAAAGAAACTTTGAACTACAGTGATTTAAAATCTTACTCTCGTCCCCATCTGCCATTACATTTCATTAGCAAGCCTTGTATTTGAGCCTGACAGGAGGATATTTGACTGAATCTGCAGCTAGACAACACACACACACACACACACACACACACACACACACACACACACACACACAACACATCTGAAGCACATCACAGTTAGAATATGAACTGTCGTCATTTTTCTGTCGTTAACTTGCCTGTTAATCCTATATGTCCTCAATAAATAACAAGTCAAAGAACTATGTGGGGAACATGAGATGGAAAATGCCATTTGTCACGGCCAACATTTCTTATAACAGTGACGAGTTAAAATGTGAATTTACTGCTGTCCTGGCTCTCTGCCAAGTGGGTACAATGCTGTTTGCAAAACAGTTGCGAGTATGGCTTTACTCGGCTTCTGTACATTTATACATACACGTATATTTTCAAAAACACCAAAACAGTAAATTGCGGGACATGAAAACAAAATAATGAGCTAAAAGGGGCCAAAAGGCTACGAAGAGCTGAGGCAACTGCAGAATTTAATGTAAACTCTCTGTGGGTTTTTTCACTATGAATTACCACTTTCATATTACACACGTGTCATTTAACCCATTGTCAATGAAAATAAATGAAAATACTGATAAGTGCAGTTTTAAAATCATCCTCATGTTGACTGATTGAATGATCATGTGCTCTAAATGAACAAAGATCTTCAGAGTCTTTGAGATAAGACACTGACATAATCTCACCGAGGACATCGTCCACACACAGCAGCGTTATCAATCACTCATACACGGTCATTATCAGGCTCTCATGGACCGCCAGAGGCCGCTCCACCTGTGGCTGAGCGGCACCAAGCCAAATCAAATTACAGACCCCAGGAGCTGCGCCGGAACACAGCATACCACAACTCCCATGTGAATCCTGCACCTCCTCATGACAATGTCCGATAAGCATTAGGGAGGGTACGAGGGTACGAGGGCATTATCCTGCGTCCCACGGCCTGCCAACTTTCTCCCATCGGCTTATCAAAAACTCCGTTATTCCCAACAAATTCATGTGGTGGGAAAGCTTGAAAAGGATCTCAGACCTGGAATTATTGTGAGAATTGATTTGAATGAGATAAATAAACAAGATATTGACAAAAAACATTGACAATTGGAATCCTGATTCCAGATGTAGCAGGACAAAAACAGTCCACACAAGACTGTTTTCTTCTTTTTCATACTTGCTTTTGGGATTCGTCCCGACCCAGTCTCCCAGCTGTTGTGATATTTTGGTGAAATACTGTGTTGATTCCTGGAGGCCGGAGAGAGCGGGAGGCTGTTTTGAGCAAGCTGCACTGTGTAATTGGCTCTCTGACACAGCGAGATATTCCACTCCCTCACAACCCATCCCACCTCTGTCCATCCATCCATCCCCACTGCTGGCAGCATCTCTCTGCTAGGCTCAGCTACTATTATACACGCCACATTAGCCACATTAGAATAACAGGGCTGCAAGAATGACCATAACTTGTTTCTAGAGTTGTGGTTTCAACTGATGAACTGCTATAATGCAAAATCCATAACCTTAAGATAATATTATTTAAATCCCGATTCTACTGTTAGCAATGCAAGAAAACTGCAAAATCACCCACTCAAGACACTGGTATGACACTGACTGACGGGTAACATGCTGACCTCACCCTGTTTGCGGCTGCAGCCTCATAAATCACCTCCCAAACTGCAGATCTTACATCTGGAGTTCTTGAGTCACAGCCTTCATTCTGTGTTTCATTCTTACTTGTAATGACAGTGATTTGCCCTAATAAAAAAAAGGCCTTGTTTCCGTATAAAAGCTACATTTTTCCGCACGAACATTTCGTGTCAGAGGATCTTCAAAGGAAGAGAGTCTGCCATGTATGGGCTGTTGCTGATTTTCGCCAGAGGAATGTTTTTAATGGTGTGGCTGCTGTGTTTGATGCCCGAGATTGAGATCCTGAATATTTTCTCATAATATCTGCGGGGAAGGCGCCAAGTTATACTGCAAATCATCTGACGGAAACACAGAGGAAAAATCCATTATGGCAGGTTGCCGTGCAGCCCATTATAAACCACATGGTTAAGGTATTGAGTTGTTTAATTTGCTGCAGAGACAGCGTGTATATAGGTGACACATTGTGATGTCTCATCCGTCTCTTTCTGACAGTGGAGAGGGATTTGAAGCCTGAAAAGATGTCTGACAGCTGTGGGGGGAAAAAAAGCATATGCAGCTGATAAGCTCCAGTTAAAACAACTGGGTGTTCAGCGAGAGGTCATCATGAAATATTTCCACCAGGAGAGACACATTCCAGCGTTGACGGGATTCAGCTTCAATTAAACCACCTCAAAAACAAACACAGCCCAGAAATGAGAAGGAAAAAAAGGAATCAAATGCCACGTTGTTGCTCTTCTTCGTGTCAGCATAACAAATATATTGTAATGAGTTCAAGAGCTCTTAATGAAGTTTTACAGCACCCACATATGCACAACGTGGACTCAGATTATTATGATTACATGCTGTACTGTTACTTTAAGTCCCTTTGGAGACATTATTCTTCACATTATCTGCACAAACCCATAACAAACCATGACTCATAACATGACTGAGGAGCCAACAGAGAGTCGGGTTTGGAAATGCTGCCACCTAGTGAGCATGTTGAGCTGATAATCTATGATATTTACAAGTTTAAAACAAGTTGAGACTGGTGCAAAGATAAATTACTAATATATTGTTTCATAAAAACACAGATAGTAGAAACAGCTCAGGTAGATTACAGGACACAGGCAGGTTTAATATTCTCCCTGTAGAGGAAAGACTTTGTTATGTTACTAAGATAAGAATGAAAATGAAGTCCATTTTATGTTTTATTGTTTGTTATAAAATAATTCAGGTGCTTTCATTTTCTAAAAGCCCATATGGCTGGATGTATAACAACAGCTGCCACAATTTATATATATTATTGGCTTCCTGTATTTACACTGGCAAATGACTTATTATGAAATACCTCTACTGTTTGATATTAATGAAAATACATTTAATACATGCATGCATTTTTCATGATCAGTTTGCCTTGTGGGATAAACTGATCATTTTCATTGAAAGTCAGTATCAATTGTCACTTAATTGACCTCTTCATCTATTTGTTAGGACAGGTTAAATTGCACCACATGATATTATTTCCTAATCTGGAGATGATGCAGTTGTTACAGTTAATTAATTACTGTAAAAAGATGATATTAGGTGATGAGGTTGCACAGGTTTTAAGGACGTGAACTTCCAGATGGAGAACCCTGACACAGCAGTTCTGTCTGCAGCCACTTGGTGCTGCTCTCTCAACGTGCTTTATGCTGCTGAGGGGTTATTACATGACATTTAGGGACAATGCACTAAATGGATAAAATATTAGAGACTCATCTTTCATGAAGGACACTGATAAGTCAACAGCCCAGGTTCAAGCGTCATTTTTTCATATTAAATCTTGCACCACGATCACAGAGCAGGAGATGGAGATAAAGGAGAAGCAGCGCAATTTAATTAGTGAGTCATTTAAAAAAAAAAAAAAACTTAACAAAATGACACTAATATTTTGCAAATTGACTATAAGCATAAAGAAAAATGAAATGACTTGAAGCAAGTTTGTAACTATGTGGAAATGTATTTTCATGCAAGGATTGCAAGGACATTTCTTGAGTTTCACACTACAAGTAAATAACAATACCATCCAAAACTAAGGAGGCATCACAATTTGAGAATGTAATACATGGAACCCAGAGCTTTTAAGCGTGGGGAATACTATAATGAAAGTCAGTGCTGTCACACTCAATACCAGGAATAAAATCCTGAGTTGCACAGTTTTCTTCAATATCTCGGCCTCTTTACGCTCTGTCAAGTAGTGGCCAGAAACATCCCAAAACTCATCATCATCATCGTTAGAGCGGCGCACGGAGCGAAGGCTTATCCTCCTCTGTCTTGGAAGGAAATTCCTGCACCACAAGTCCTCACCTCCTCATCAATCAGTCCTCCTGAGTCAGCGCCAGTAGCTCCGGCATCGGATGAACGCTGACGTGCTGAGAACTGAAAATCCAGCAAAAAAAAATACTGTGATCATCATATATATTTTAAGGAATTAAATGCTGTGAGGGGGGGATATGCATGGGGTTGCTGGAAATGACAAACACCGGGAGATCAAGCCTTTCCAAAAGTGGATGTGAGCAACAAAGATGGAATTGGACCAAAAAATACTGAGCAAATGTGAAACCAATTGACTTAAGGAGGGAAAACAACACAAACCAGATATATACTTTCTATCTCCTCCAAGATAAGTGAACTGCTCGAAAGCCTATTATGGCAAGTACCCATTTCCCAACATGAGTGGCGAACTGGGTGGCTGTGAAGCAAACACCTATCAAACATTTCACAATTTACTCAATTGAGCAATCAGACGTATTGATGTACACAGACTCTCAAGTACGAATCTATGGTTTTCATTCAAAGGGCTCTAAATGAGCTGAGCAAATTTCTTTCTAAGCAGAGCAAAGCATTTAATGCCTAAAGGTACATGATGACATCAAACACAGCACAGCACAGCGCAGCGCAGGCGGGGTGGAGCTGGCAACCTGATGTGCTGTTTATGGTTTGATTCTGCATATTTTTCCTTTTTTAAAAAAGTAGGTCAAAGATCAGTGTAGTTACAAAAGTCAGCATGCAAACTAAACTACACTTGCAGCGTTAAGTGCCTGCCTGTGTAAGACTGCAAGCATGTGGAAGTTTATTAGAAGACAAAGGGACACACTTGATTAATGAAGCTATGACACAAAATACGTGGCTCAGTGGAGCTCAGATACTTTGTTGTTTTTTTTAAATCTAATTTCCACACGCTGAAACAAATGAGTGGGATCAAACACGCGGCGTTACAGTTACAATCAGATAAAAGTGAAAAACAAACCCACCTTCAGGAGCCAAGAGGAACTGTACAATTAATAAGGCAATTCAATCAAATTAGTGGAAGCATGTAGATCTGCTGTAGCTTTAAAAATAGACACAGGAAATGGAGCAGGTGCTAAAAAAAAGGGGAATTTCAAGTGGATTGCAGAAAACAAATAAAAAAAAAAGGGATTAAAGCTTTGGGAGTTTATTCTGAAGTGGCATTCCAGTTCATACGCTGCATCATTTCCTGTTAGTTCAAAACAGTAAAGCATGTAGTTTTCTTGTGCATGAAAATCTTAAGTTACTAGCTTTTGCAGAGCTCATGGTTTAAACTTCATTCCTTTCTTGTATACCGAAAGCAGTATAATGTAGCACCTAGTGTTACAGCACATTCTGTATATAGACTATGCATTAAAAAGGGCTAATTGGATAATTGCACATAATATACATATAAATCTTTTTAAAAATGACATCTTCTGATTGTTCCTCAAGAGGGCCTGAGATCCTTCTGAACGGCCCTGAACAGCTGGATCACCGCGTCCGTCCACGCCTCTCTCTGCTGCTGGCTGCTGAGTCGAGCCAGCGTCTGAGCGGTGTACACCAGCGTCAGCACCGTCCTCTCGAAGTCCTGCCAGCTCAGAGGCTGCTGGCGCTGGGCGAGCCCCGCCGTCAGACGGCGGATGTCGGAGAGACTCTTGGGCAGGACGTCCTCGCAGATGACCTCCAGCTTCTCCACGCTCCTCAGGGAGGCCAGCTCCTCATCTGGGATCAGCATGGAGTGTTGTTCACCTTCTATCTGCATCCCAGCCAGCAGGATCTGAGAGACAGAAACACCAAAACACCATCTATCTATCTATATATATATACACACACATGTATATACACACATACAAACTACCAAATAACTATTTACTTCACCCCGTGAATCATAAGATATTAATAAATGTTGTCTTCTTCACTGTCAGCAAGACTTTGGTAAACACATATTTCTGCTAATGATTAACAGGGACAGTGTTTTCAACTCTATTTTCCTTTTTATCCAGGAGCTTTCAGCAGTTTAATATGAACCAAAACTGTGTGATTTGGACAGTTTCTAAGCACATTCCCAGCATATTTAAATTGGTTTCCAGTAGAGAACCATCTTGTCATGAACCATTTGAACTCCGCTCAACCCACAGGATCTAAACTGACCTCAAAAAGCAGCTTGACGTCCTCCACCGAGCGCTGGAACGTGGGGTTAATCAGCAAATACGTCCCACGCTTTATTCTATACGCAGATGGATACAGCGCTAGAACACATGAGAAGAGGAAATCGGATTAGAGGATCCCCCTGCTCTTCCAGAAATTAGGCACCACATTATCCGACGCGGCTTGGATGTGTGGGTGGGCCAGAGGTTAAGTAAACACAGATTCATTACTGCTGAAATATTGTGGAGGTGGGAGAGGATCTGGCTCCAGCTGTGCAGAGGGTAATTGGTCTTCGACCTGAGCCGCAGATGCTCCTATATTTACAAGTGGCAGTGGCTGGTGCATCCAGAGGTGAGATACCCAGAGATACCAGAAGCAAGTTCCAATGTGTAGCAGGACCCCTTAATCAGAGGTGTCCAGATAGGGAATGAGACCCCTCGCTCTCTGCTTCCTCATCTCTATGATAAAAAAAAAACACCATGAAATTCATATTTTACTGGAGGTGATAAGCAGAGGCAATTCCACATGGTCACATGCCTCTTATCCAGAGGTGGAAAGTAACTAAGTACATTTATTCAAATACTGTGCTAAAGTACAATTTTAAGGTCGTGGCAGTTTAGTGTATTGTTGTTGTTTTTTTTTGTATCTTAATTTTTTTACATTTCAGAGGAAAGAAAATCAGTGCACTTCTCTAGTAGCTGAACCTTAAAGCCCTCTTTTGGGGGCTGTAAACACAACACTGACATATTATTTCCATATAAAGTTGCTGTGGTGAATGTGTTAGCAAGCAGTTACTACACACACACACACATACACACACACACACACACAGCAACATTTGCATTCATTTGGAATCATGTTTCTGATGACCTAAGTCCAATGTTCACTCTTCCATTAGCTCTGTTGTGCGCTCCAACAACTCCTGATTTCTTCCTGCAAACATCTGCCCGCTGCGTCTGGAAATGAGGTTCATTAAAGCAGCGAGAGTAAACCAATGCACGGGCCATAAAAACCAAAACAATTAGCTTAAAGACACTAAAAACACTCCGTAGATTAGAAACGGAACTGCAGACTTGGGTTTTAATTCTCTGTGGGTTCATCAGTATGTTAGATATTCGTCATTTGAACCATTGTTAATTAAAAAAAAAGAAAGTTTAGCGCAGCTTTAATGTATAGTTTAGTTTCACCCAAGGACTTTTTACTTAAAGGATCATCCAGCAGACGCCTTGAATCCAGCAGCACGTTCCCTTAAACTCATTGAAATTCTGTGCTTTCAGTTCATGAGGAACTACAGAAAACCCTGTAAACAACACTTCAGACAAAGAAGAAAGTGAGAATTTCTTCAGACAAGAAGCAGGTAAAAAACAATCAAACTGTAGCTTTAACTTATGTTTTAGTACACAGGCTTAAAAATGCAAAAGAAAGATAAAGGCTAAATTGGAAATGAAATCGGAGGGACTAAGCTGTGTCAAAAGAATGATTTATGAACGTTAGCCTGGATCTAACAACACCATGCGTTCTCATTTTTCCATAACAGCTCTGCATGATAGTGAGCAGATATTCACACTGGTAACGGAAAATCTTCTGGAGGTCAAGTGTAAAACATGGCTAAAAGGAAAGAAAAGGGGAGGGTCACACAATTATGAAGAGTAACCCCATCCACATTTCCCCCTGTCATACTGCCACTGCTGCCCAGACTCTTTTAAATATAAACATTATGATGATTTCCTCTGTTGTCTGAGACTCCAAGAGCAATTTGGTGGCACCGCTTCAGGAGAGTGAAGTGAAAAGCAAATTTGATTAGAGCTTGAGAGGGGATTCACAGCATAATGGAGTAAGGTAAAACTTCCTCTGAGCTTCTCCAGACATCTCGCTCCCTTTTTCCACTGCTTCACATATTCTGTTACCATCCAGTGCTTGGCTCGGCACACACAGATCTCTCTCTCTCACACACACACACACACACACACACACACACAGATCTTAATGAGGTATATAATATAAACACTGGGCTTCATCTGAATTTGGATCCAATCCTCCCTCTATCCTACAGCGGCATCTACGGAGCGCTGCCTCGCCAAATGATCAGCCCCGCTGCCCACAGCCTCGCTGGCCAGATACATTTTAGCTTTATAGCGTTTGAGAGGCCAGCCAAAGCCACATGCACTGGCTGATCTCCCCCATGTACCTGCCTCCTGCTTGGGCGACTGCCAGTCTCAGCTGCCCGGCTTCGCTCTCGCAGTCCAGCTGCAATTCAGGATGTAAAGAAAATCTGCAGCTCAGTGTTCCTGTGTTACAATAATGAAGCCAACTAATTTGGTACATCTGTGTAATCCTCTGTATATTATCTCAAACCTTTCACCTCATCAACCCGGCCCCATCTGAGCGGGGCCACAGCCAGGATTTTTTTTTTTTTTTGAAAAAGCTGAGGTCAGGAGTCCACCGTCCCCCGCAGCGACAAACGAGGATCATCACATTTAATTGATCCAAAACTGGCAACGGTGATGCACGTGCGTAATGCAGCCTCTCCCCCAGTGAGTGAACGGTTCGTGAGTTAGATGGTGTAAATGTAGAATCTACCAATATGGTGCCGAAAAAAGAAACACAAGGTGATGTAAGAGTGAGAGTTTAACACCATCAGTTTCGTGGAGTGTGAATAGTTTTCTTGCCGTCAAAAACGGCCCTGGTCCTTTGGAACTACATTTTGTCAACCGTTCCTACGCACAAGCACATCCACGCTTAGCTGCCTGACTCAAACAGGCGAGTCAAATAAAGTGTCCACTTGAACTGTTATTGGGTTTTTCTAAGGGGATTTTTTAAATTGGCTAAAACACGTTTTTTGAGGGTGGCCCCCGTCGACAGCAGCAGCATCATTCGGCTTCTCTAAACCGGGAGCACAAACATACCGACCTCTCACAACCCCACGTCAAATAACCCCCAGAGCCTGGGCACCGATTCCTGAAGAAGCCGCCATCTTTACTCAAATGCTCGGAGTCTCCAAACAACCCTGACCTCAGCAGAGCCGGAAACTTCACCCAGGCTTTTATATCCTGTTAGCACGAAGAAATCAACTGCCCTGTCCTGGAGGTAAGTCCAGCAGTGTCGCAGTGTTACTTAATACTATTTTTGTTTCTGTTTTTCTAAATAAGAGACAGTGTGAATCAATATTCTCTTAATTCTGTGAACAAATAAATCTTTTCTACACATGCACACATTTGATTTTTGTCATGCAGATTTATTTCACTGGATTACAAACATAGATTTACAACCATGAAGTTATTTGTGAACATCACTTCACAAGCTCATTACCACTGACCCTGGGATCAGTCAACCTGGCAGCTCAGGACTCTGCACAACTTTTTGGAAGTTTTGAACTGACATAAATTTCCAGTCAGACAAGGGTCATGTGATACATTCTTCAGTGTGAGATGCACCCATAACTTCAATGTTACTCTGCTGTATTAACTTAAGGTTTTGTGTGCAAGCCGTTTCCAATCAACTTTAAAGTTGAGTGAGCGAGTTAGGATTTACAGAGTACGGCTTCAGTGGGGCGTCCTCAGCGTAAACAAAACCACACCTGAGGGAAGGTAGTGTTCTCATTAGAACAAGGATTATGCTGTTTAAAAAGGATAGAGGAGCTGCAGAAAGATGACAGCTCGGGTGCCAAGCCAGTGCTGGTCTACATATAAAATTAATAATCCGTTTTCCACCACTCTCTGTCATTGTTTGCTGTAACACAATAGCTCCTTGGCACGCAGGAAAGTGCCTGTTTTATGTTTCTAACTGCAGCAGCAGCAGTTTGGAATAGGTTTGGAGGAGGAATGCTGTCTTTTAACCTTCATAAAGCTCGGCTGCTTTGCGAAGGATCTTTCACATTTATAGAGGACTCAAATGCATGTCTAAGAGGCAGAGCAGGTAAGCTGAAAGCAAAGTTTACTACAGTTCGGCAACAGGCTTGGCAGGAACAAAGCGATTGAGCTGGTAAGGCTGAGTCGCACAACAAACAATCTCACAGGGAACTGAGGAGAAAGAGGCAGGTATATATATATATATATATATATATATATATATATATATAAAGTGAGGAGTTGATGAAGGGATTGGAAACAGGTGCACAGGTGGGCATGGAGGTCAGAGTTAGAAGAGCCAATGATAGGGCAAGGGAGGCAAAAGCAGGCTCTGGAAAGACGAGAAAAATTAGCAGCTGTGTCTGAAACCACTCCTTTGTTTAAGTGCCCCCCCCCGTAATGGACACTCACTAGTTTACTCTATAATGAGCAGTAAACTAAGATTTCCCAAATACTTTCTCTGCTTGCTAAAGGAGCATGCATTTCCCACTCAGAATCCAGATGCTCAAATAAAAGTGAGGAGGGGGCGGGCTAATCGCTCTTTAATACATATGAACAGCTCCACCATCGGCAGCCTGAGCAACATCGGATCCCTCTCCTGGTCTTTGACTTTGAGAGCTCTGCAGAGGATGTACAGCTACAGCGACACATATTTTGCTCTTCAGTCTTCATTCAATTTGAAATAAAACAGTGGATACTACATTAAAGCGCAAAGTCTCAGCTTCAATTTGAGTAGGTTTACATGAATGAAGAAAGGACTGTGTGGGAGGTATAGACCCTTTTAACACATAATGCACAAAACCTAAGGGTCCAAAAGTAATTGGACAGATACACATGAAGTTAAATGGTAAATCCTTTTATAGCCAATGACTGCCTGAGGTCCTCAACCCACAGACATCACCAGATGCTTTGTATGTTCCCTGGTGATCCTCTCCCAGGACTTCAGTGCAGTCACCACCGTCAGCTCTCGCTCGCTGCGAGGTCTCTCTGCCTTCGGTCCCTCTGCCTTCAGTCCCTCTGCCTTCAGTCTCTCTGCCTTCAGTCCCTCTGCCTTCAGTCTCTCTGCCTTCAGTCTCTCTGCCTTCAGTCCCTCTGCCTTCAGTCTTGGCTTCAGCCAGTGGACTGCAGCTCGGTTGGATTGAGACCGGGTGACTGACTCGGTCAGTCAGGGGTAGACCACCCCTTGACCCCAGAAAACCCATTTGGCTGAATGTTAAAATGCCACCTGATGAGTTTTGGATGCGTTTGGCTGAACCTGAACACACGGAGCGCTCCTGTTGCTTCTGTCAGCGGGGGAAATCATCAACAAAAGCCAGTGTGCCAGTCCCATCGGCAGCCATACATGCCCGGGCCACAACGGAAATGTTTGACGGATGAGGTGGCGGCTTTGGGTCATGAGTTGTTTTCATTTTTTCTCCTCACTTTCCTCTTTCCATCATTTTGACAGATGTTGATTTTTGTTTCGTCAGTCCACAGAACTTTGTTCCAGAACTCTACTGGTTTCTTTTTTGTGAAACTGCAGCCTGGACCTCTTTTCGTTGTGGTTGAGGCTCACCAGTGGTTTGCACGCTGGTCATTTAGTCTTCTCTAGATCGTCGACAAGAAAACACACACGCCTACATCCTGGAGAGCATTCTTGACTTGCTGTGCAGTCGTAAAACAGTTTGACGTTTTTAAGTTCACTCATTCGCCTTCTCACAATGTATCCAACTGTTGATTTCGGCAAACCGGCTACCTTTTGATATCACCGATAGATATGGGTTTAGCTTTTTCTTTTTTTTTAAGCCTCATTAGTATCTTCTTCTCTTGCATCAACTCCACCTCAGTCGTCAGCGCTAAGCCACATGTGAACTATTTTGTGCGTGAACTAACATTGAAAACGACACCCAGCTGCTCAAAAGTACGTTCGGCAGCCAAGTGTCCAATTATTTATACCCTTGCAGTTTGAGCACTGTGTGTTAAAAGGGTTATATCTCAGTCCCTCATTTCCCTCCACACTGATGTAAACCTACTCAAATTAAAGCCGAGACATGGCACTTTACTTCAAATTGAATGTGCTGAAGTGCAGAGCCAGAAGAACAAAAAATTTGTAAGTGTCTGAATACTTAAAGTCTGTGCTGTATTTCCTAGGAAAGCTGAGGCAAGCAAGGTTTACCACCCGTCATCCTCACTACAGTCTACCGGGGCACAGCTGAACGTGTCCTGAGCAGCTTGCAGCATCATCTGGTGCGGGAGCTGTAATGCAGCCGGTCGCAAGACCCTGGAAAAGATGTGTGAGGACAGCAGAGAGAATCATCAAAGGAACTCTTCTCACCCTGCCCACGGATTGTTTGTCCCCCCTCCCCCGGTCGCCCGGGAGGCGATGTAAGAGCATCAAAGCCAACACCTCCAGGATGTGTAATAGCTTCTTCCCAGGCTATTAAGCAGCTGAATACTCATCTCTAAGAAATAATGTAAAGTTGAATGCACAGACCACAACTGGAGACACTTTACAGGCCATGGATGCTGCATCTGGGCATATTTTTTAATGCAGTCTTTAACCTTGGTCAACAGGATATTTGAACTTGTTTATGGTAAATATTTTTTTTAATGTCAGGTTGGTTTCGCAGCATCGTCCCGTGAGAGATGTCTTTTCATTTGGCTCTGTGCGCGTTATGTATGTGGCTAGAATGACGAATAAATCTGAATCTGAATCTAAAACGCATTGCGTTTTATTGGCAAACTTGGGCCAGACTTCTGACACAGCCAGTAGAGAACAGATGTCAAACGTTCATGTGGGACAGATGGTGGAGATGGGAAATGTTCAAGACCATTTTATAACTGGTCCTGTGACACTGCACCCTTTACATGTTGGTTTAATCACTTTGAATTTTACGTACTTCCACACTCTCACTTGCTATTCCGAGTGCATGAGTGTGTTCACATTGACAAACTGGCAAACTGCAGTGCACTATAAGTACCCGGATGGTGCCCCCAAAATGGTCCAAAAAATGAAGTGTAAAATGATGGACACATCTCACCCTCAACAGAAGCCATCTTGGCTACGCACCGGAAGGGGAGGGAAGACCAATATATTTTTAATATTGGTGAAAACGGCGACCATATAAGGAGGACACACCGGAAAATAGGAAAAGTAAAATGTTAATTTTAAGTTAGCACCTGTTGCAATCATCATTTCCAGTGAGCGTGCACGACGTAGTATCACGCACCGCGCCAGTGAGTGTACTGTGTGCACGGTGTGCTACATGTGAGTGCACTGACTGAAGTATCTGATTTCGAGACACAGTTTTCAGCTTACATGAGGCGTCCGTGTTTGTTTGATTTGCAGACACTTCCAGATATCTTTAGCTGCATCCGATATATCCGTTTTCATCATTCCTTTACCACTTGGATGCTGACGCGACCCCTTTTTACAAGTTGGAAAGTGGGAGTAATGGTAACCCTGATATGACATGAATGCAGCGTTAGCTAGGTAGACGGAGACAGTCCCCAGCGTATGTCTTCTATCTTTCTCCATGATGTTTTTCTGCTTCCGAGGATCAGCTCTTGAAATATGAGGAACATTAAAACATTATTTAACTCTAAGAAGTGTTGGTGTCGTAGCATGAAATTAAATCCTCATCAAATGTCCCTGCAACGTATTCCCATGTGCAGAGTAAAAGGGGATTTGTAAGTATTGCATATTAAAGTTTTAACACGTTAATGCAGGGAGACAAACAGTCAATTAATATTTTTCATCTGATTGGTCTTTTTTCTTATTTTCAGTTTGAATATTTAATATAAACATTCCTCTTCACAACATCGCAGCTCTCCCCGCTGCTCGCTCAAAGCCTGTTCATCCGTCTTGTTTCCCCTCCCTCCTCCCATGCTCCAAACAATCAGTGCAGGCTTCCCCCCCGTGTCATTATGCACAGGCAGGGAACTTGTAATCTCCCGCTAACTGCTTGCAAGGAGATGAGGGAACAACAAAGATCCATTAATTAGGAGGGGTAAATGGTACTCCTGGCTGGAGGGATGTCTTGATGAGAGAGGGAGAGAGAAAGGGGGGGGGACAAACAAAAATAAAACAAAAAGCAAAATGGATCCCTCCGGCGAATGGCAGAAAGGGTCGAAAAGGACACAGGAGAGAATAAAATCTTCGCTGCAATGGCCCAACTGCTGCTTAGCATTTCAATTTGCCTCCGAAATGATTTTCAAAATCCAAACAAACGACAATATTCTCGCAACTCAGATACAAAATCCACTATTTACCATGTAAACACAGAGCTCGCCATCGCCGCTCCCACTGCGAGCCCAATCTATGAGCGGCTAAGCTGTAATAAAAGGTACTTGGCATTGCCAGGGGAAGATGAGATAGGGTTTGATACTGTGGATATTTTGGAATACTGGGGACACTGGTGATAACTGGAGATGTTGGAGAAAGGTCACATGCATTGAATGTCATTTTTATGGGTCCCCAGTCGCCCTCCAGGGAGTATTTTTCACAGGTGACTAGAGGAGGAGCAGTGAGTTTTGCATGAGCTTCACCTTCTACCACAAAGTGACTATTTCTGATTATCAGACCCTGGCAGTTACATTGACATGAAGTTTTCAATGGTTTATAGTTGGAGTGCAACACGGCTTTAAAGGTATGGAGACATCATATCATTTTTCTGTTGTATACTGTGACCAGGATGTTGATTCATATACAGTATATTATATGTTCTTATATATATTATTAGAATTTTCCATTGTACTGGAAGTTTAGAAGAAGATGAAATTTTAAATATAATGGGACTTTTTACAGTCTAATAAAAAACAGAAACAGTGCCTTTACACTGGTGTCAAAAGGACCAAATTAAAAAAAAATAAAAATTAAAGCTGCACTAATTGATATTCTTATATAAACACTGGGTCAAACAAATACATGTGATGACCCAGAGAATTATTACTTAACTCAGCAGCTCCCCTCAGCTCTATGATGCTTTCTAGCATCCTCCAGCTACTTGTTTTGGTTTTATTACCTGCAGCTTTTAACTGTTTTGGAACTCACTGCTCTCGTCAATCCCGGAGTCCAGCTGCAGCAGGCAGATCTATAAACGCACCACACACTACCACGAGCATTTAGCAGCTAAAGAGATATCATTTCTACTAGCAGTTAGGGGGAATGCTGGACTTAAATCCATCATTTGGCCAGAAACATGACTCCATAAGGATGCTAATGTTGCTAATGAATGCTAATGATGTATGTTTTTAAGATGAGATCTATTTATAGCTTGTTCCACTGCTCCAATGCGGCCAAAAAAATGTTTTAAAAATCAAACAAGTTTGTAGTAGAAATATGGGACATACCACTAGAACACTAAATATTAATTGAATGTGGAGACAGTGTTTAGATTATTAGAACATTTTACACTTTAACTTTCAGTCTCCTCAATATTATTAGTCACCCCAGTGTTTCTAAAATCCTGACAGTGGCCCTGCTCCTGTCGTAGGTTTTAGCCGTCATGTGATTCATCAAAAAAAAAAAAAAAAAAAATTGAAGCTATGCGAGTGTGTTGAGAAAGGAATTTCCTCAGTGAGTGGATCCAGTAACAACAGGCCTTTCACTGGAAAATGATCCGTTGATGTCCTTTATGTCGCAATGTTCCCAATATCTCCGGAAGATAAACACATTCTTTCACAGAAGCACCAAGATTAAACTGTCATGATTGTTTATCTTCCATTTTTCTAATTGGATTGTATGTTTTAAATGAGGATGCAAAAAAAGAAAAGAAAAAAAAGATATTTTAAGTACAAAAATCATCTTTTCACATAATGTTGATACAGTGGCGTGTGAAAGCAAATCGAGACATAATGGAGCAGATGAGTTCAGGTCCACCTACCTTTCCTGTGATGCTGAGTGGCTGCCAGGTAGATGGACAGGTAAACGACGGCGAGTAAAGCCCACCACTGCGTCATGTTGACCATCCTCACACACAACAGGTCCACTCACACTGCTCAACACACACTCCCCTTCTCTTCAGGCCCTGCCTCTCTCCGGGGGACGCAGTCACAGTCATGAATTGAACATCGCAGAGGTGGATGAAAACAGTCTGATGGTCGAGTGTCAGCATCTCACACGTGCAATACTTTCATGTGGAGGATCATTCCTTCATTCACTGTGTTCATCTTTTCTGCTCCCTCCCTCCCTCCCTCCCTCCCTCCTCTCTCCCTCACACTCTTTTTTTTTTCTATGTGTGTGTGTGTTCTCGTCTCAGGCCAAGCAGTCTGTGCTCTCATCTGGAAATCATCAGGATTTGAGTGCCTGCCCTCTTGGCTGGACTATTCTCACAGCTACTGGCTGACTGCTTGACTGGCTGACTGTTTCAGTGAATCTACAACTGACTGGATGACTAGGCCTCTGAACAACTGACTGACTGCCTGACTGACTGACTGAGCATAACGGCATCTCATGAGCCAGAACCAAACCAGCGCTGGCACAACGGACGAACGGTCTCTTCTGGCTTGATTAAGCGTCTTTATCGGCTTAAAGGATAATTCCAGTTTCTTTGTACTCTGGTTTGATTTTGGCACCGTTCACCATAATTTGTATAATCACACAACACTGTCTCCTGCTTGTCAGATGCTAAGATATGAGAATGCGTCTAATTTATGCCAAGAAACGAGCCGTCGGAAGATCAGACAAGTCGTACAACAAACCAACAGTTGAGCCAGATTGTCTACAACTTCAGTTGGAGGGAAACTAAAGCTGCCAATAATCCCTCAATGCACAGGAAAAATATGTGCACACACAACTACATTAAATAAATACAGTGGGACCTGTATGTCGGGCTATAAACTGTCACTTCCTGAGTATTTTTCCAGGGAATTTGGCTGAGGTTTAGTGACCCGTGTGGAGTTTATATTCGACAATAAAAGACATTTGATTGACATTGTATAGGTTGGACTCAATAAATTTAAATGTGACTACTTTCGGCCAATAAAATAATGATAATAAAAAAAGTGGAAAGTATTTCCCCCATGAGAGTTTTATTCCAGGCAGAGCTGAAAAAGGTAATATGGAAAATATGAAAACATTATGTCATTTGTAATCCCTTATGCCATTATGCCATAAACGTTTACATTCATATAGGACCCAGAGTTAATGTTTGCTTTTCAAAAACGACATAATGTCTTTTAGTTGCCACACATTAACCACAGTTCATGAATCATGATCGTTCCGTTAATCTTTACCATCACATAGTTGCCATGTGTTGACATTTTTTAGAAAGAAATGTTGGCATCATCACCTTGGCATTATCATCCGATATCACCTTTTTGTCACGAGGTCGGGTATTTGTGTTGCAGGGAGGCTGGTGCGGGTGACTGGATCTAGATATTTGTTTATAATAGACGGCGTGGGTGACAGTTTCACCGCTTTTAAAATCTGAAGTTTGTGTAAAACCTGTAGGTTGCGATTGTCCTGCACTGCAAGGAACAAAAGTCCTGACTTAAAAGGCTTGTTTGGCTGCAGGTATTGTGCAGCAACCAGACGGCGATGAAAACCCAGGGCCGAGACAGACGGAGACAAACAGCGGCGTGTCGACAGTCAACATCAACAACGACACGAGGACCACTCAGAGCATCTTCACTCGAGGCTGTCGTTCCCCCTCATCTTTATACGCTCGCCTCTTGTGCTCTTTGTTGTCAGAGAGTATTTGCAATAAACACACAGTCCCTGTTCTGGCGCCAAAGCGTATAATAGAATGTGTAGGTGCGCTGGATTTCAGATGGTTTGCTTTCTTGGCTCGGCCTCTGAGGTTGCATCTGCTGAAATAAAATCCAGATTGTGTAAAATAAAAAGGAAAAGCACTCATGCCCAATCAGTAGATTAGAGAGCAACAATTAATTATTCAAACAGAGACTGCAGATATCAAACTTAATGTTTATTCTGACAGTGTAACACTGATAAGAACCCACTTTTTCTTATCAACACTACACTGTTGGAATAAACAATGAACTGTGCTATCTGGGAGCAGTTGTCGTCCACTTTTCTTTCTTTTTTTTTTTGTTGAAATTTTGTATTTTGTAATCCCAATATTCCCTGTTGTCAAAAGCGTCAGCATCTTGCAGCTCAAGTCACAAAACGCAACCATAAACGGTAGCACGAGACGAGCGGTGCTCCCATTTCATTTCAGAAGGCGATAAAAAATGTTGAAGGGACACGTGGGAGCCATAACTCTCTCGTTTATCTGGATACTCTGAGAACAATTCGATGTCTCCGTGTGGAAAAAGTTGTCAGTGCTGCGTTCATGTGCTCCATTTTAATGCTCCAAAAATAAAAACGAGATGGTAGTAACAAAAAAAGAAAAGGAAAAAGAAAAAGCGAGGAGCAGGGGAGGAGCACTTTTACGACGCAACACAAGAAAACACAGCGGCTCTGTCTGCTTGATTAGGAGACATAAAAGATGATCTTGTTAATCTATTGACATTTAATGGTTTGATTAATCTACAACGTGCTGGATGATTTTAATTTATGGAATTTCCTTGTACTGCTGCCATATGTTTGATTAAATATTTGCTCGTATAGCAGATGGACACCCAAGGTATAATGCCATTCTCTCTTTTTTTTTTTTTTTTTTGCAGCCCGTGGAACATAAAACACATTTACATGGATGAGGAAGCTGCAGGCACGCCTCATTGGACAAGATGTAATTCTTGCCTTGCATGTGATTCACATGAGTAACACATAAGGCGAAGGCAGATGGCATCTGAAGGGCGAAAACAAAAGCCAAGAAAAAGCTTCTCTCGTCTTCTGTGTTCGCCTGCAGGTGCAGAGATTCAACTACTGTAAAACAAGAAAAATGGTGCTGACCTCTGAGTGTGTGAGGTTAGAAACACACAATCAACACAGATGCACTATAAAAAAAAACAAAAAAAAATTCTTCCCTCCCGTTATGACCATGAGGGGGCAGTGTTACGACACTCACGCATCCTGAGTGATCCACATGTAGCCCAACTGCTCCACGATCCTGCAGTGATTCCTCCTGCTCCCCCAACTCTTTTGGTGATGCTGCATGAATTCAAAAATAATTGAATTCTATTCAGATAAGGTCTAGCAATATGAATGCAGCCACTTAACACAGATCAAAGGGTTGTTTGGGTTCAAACCAGGTGGGGACCCTCAAGACATCCTTTAGTTTAATTGCTTTGGTGCTGTAAATCACTGGAATGCCTCAAATATGCAAACTGATAGGAGACAGACCACTGTACATCTGAACTTGCACGAGGCTTTGCTTAATAGTCAAATTGCTATCGCACAAAAAGTCTGCAGCTGCAGTTTCATCTGCTCACAATGCTGTGAGTTGGAATAATAGGTAAACACCTGACCTGATTGTGCAAATATAGGAAATGCTGAGATTTGCATTGCTCAGGTTTTGTACTTCTTTCCAACCGGGACACTATGACTCATTGTTTTGAGGAATATCTTAAAGTTAAAGCCATGTTGTAATATACTGATTATTGTCTCTGACAGATTGCAGGACCTGGAGCCTGCTACACAGACTCTATGTAATCTATGTAAAACACTTCCCTCCTGTAGGAAAGCCTTCAGCTATGAACTCGTATGCTCAATACTCTTTCTATACTGCTGTCTGTGTTGAACCAAGCCAAGGCATTTAAGAGGTTAGGCCTTAGAGTTTTTAATTATTTTTAATCCCCAACCAAAGCTCTGCTGAAAAGCTGTCTGCGTTCGTCACGTCTTTCATCATGAATGAGCTTGTTCTTGCTTCCGCAAGGTTGCAAAGAGGTAAACATGAAACAAAAATACCAAGGCAAGACAATGAAAAAATCATGCAAATGAATGAAGGACAGGGAGCAAGAGAAAAAGGTGGGCAGTATCATGAGGAAAATGATGACTTCTTTGTCCTTCACAAAGTCGGACCGGGAGAGAAAACTGAGAAAAAAGTTTGCCAAAAGTTGGAAAATGAACCAAACCAACTCCATCCATTGATTGACCATAGTTAGTGGCAGCATGGCAGCCGTCGCAGCGAGCAAGGCCAATGTGAGAATAGACTGTCTAGCACATCTCTTCCTAGCTGGCAGGAGGCACATCACGCATCAAAACAACTCAACAAAATACACAGTGTGTGAGTGCTCAACCACAATGCCTAATCACCATACCTCAAGCAGAATAATTACCTCAACTGTCCATCACACCTCTGCAAACAATTTCATCAAGGCTCATCTGAATAAAAGCGCAGTCACAGCGGCCCAGCACTGAGTCTTTAAATGGGGCTGGCATGTCTCGGACAGCCTGCATTATCGTGGTTGGCCCTGGTGGGTGCCGGGTGTCTCCAAACCCAGAGAAGTAGCTACTTGTCTGCCTGATATGAACACTACAGCCTGGAGAGGAGACAGCTACAGCAGCATTCTAGTCTGAATAGGCCACCTGTCTCATTAGTGTGGCATCTAGTATTTATTATTACACAATATCGTAATCAGTCATCAGAGTAAATAAAGCTCTGTTACTTGTGAAATTAATAGGATGTGTTTGTAAAGTTCATTTAGCTAATTTTCTTCTTTGCTTTCCTGCTTGTGCTTTTTGACCAATTAATTTATAATGACCTGATTCTCACAGTCTACATGTCAGATACTGAAACATTGTGTAAGAGTGCGCTGCAAAACAAGATAAATAACTTTATTATCAGTGGAAAATTCTGGTCACAGTCAACAACAAGAAGTATAAATATTTATATAAAATACTCATCTCTCCTCAGAGAAACATGTGGACCCTGTCTTCAACGCATTATATTGAATAAATGTGAGGAAATGCATTTTTGCAGCGTCATCTTTTGACAAGGTCTCTCCACTCAAGGTCCCCTTACTTGCCTGTGGTGCTTTCAACCCAATCACATGGTCTTTAAAAGGAGATGAAGTTTGCCGAAAATCCTGGATATTCAAACTTGACAGTTCAGTCCTCAGCTTGGAGGCAGCTGCTGAGGAGAAAACAAATCTCTCCTAAACCAGGTTGGGGATTGCCAGCTGAGCAAAACAGGCAACTGGAACTAGACCCTGAACTGAAAAAGGAAACACTGGCATTGTGAAACACTTTTGGAAGAAGATAAATAAAAAATTAAATAAAACAAAAGGTATTTGAAAAATATTTCATTATTTTTACATTCTGACGTGTTTAGTCTTCATGTTTGTATTTTTTCAGTGCCGCTTGTTTTCATTTTCAACCAAAGTTCTTATTGGCTTGATATGTTTCCGGTTCGGCTGTTATAAAGCAGGCAATTGGCTTATTGGGGATAGGGGCGGGGCCCGCGTCATACAACCGCCATTGTCTCCTCCCTTTTAACTTCTCTGGTGTTACCGCTCGTGAGAGCTCGGGGTGGGAGGCGGCTGCAGGTGCAACGTGGTCAACAAATTCCTGAAAAGTTGGTTCCTTGTTGGCGGACATTTTGCCGTCTTTGCCAAGGTACCACAGGAGGCAGTTCCTTAGTTCACCACAATCGTCAATATGGACGCGCCGGCAGTGAGTACAGTTATATCAGTATGTCAAATTAGCATCTGTAGGGCAGGTAAACTTCTAAACGCGGGACTTTTACTTGAAAGTGAATATTTTTTACATTGTTGTATTGGTATTTAATGAAGATTCATGAACCACTCCAGCAAAGTGGCTCCAGAAAAGGCAAAAATAAACATTAGTATGTTACAAATTAAATATCAGTATAAGGAAAAATTCTAAGCCAACCTTTATAGTCATTACTATAAAGGCAATCAATATATATATATATATATATATAATATATTTTCTGTGCATCCACTGTAGTAATATCAGTCAAGTTAGGGTCAATATCTGTGTTTTAACTGAAGTGAAAATTTTAGAACAGTTTATTTATTTTAATTTAGAAAATATCAGTTTTTGAACTGTGTTTTGAGGAAGATGAATGTTTTGATGATGTTCCATCACAGATGAGGTAATGAAATAATTCATAATTAATACCAAAAACCTTGGTTAAGTCTAGTTTCATATCCAAATACTAACCACATATAACCCAGTTGTTAGTATAATCTCCTTAAGTAGACACGATTAGGAATAAATGTGCTAAAACAGGGCTACAAACATTGATTTTATTCAGATCATCTGTCCTGTTAGCTGCAGATTTGCTGTCACTGACGAATTGTTGTTGTTTTCCTGTCAGTTGCTGAATCTTGAGCGGGTGCAGGCGCTTGAAACCTGGCTGAAAACGACAAATATAAAACTGACTCAAGTAAACGCCCAGAGGAAGTATGGAGGTCCACCTGAGGGTGAGAGAGGCTGCTGCTGCTCTAACACACTGTCTTTAGACAGGATTACAATGACATTAGCTCCGTGCAGAAACTAAAAGCAACTCAAGAAAAGTTTAATTATCATTTATTTATGTTATTATGTATGATAATTAATTATTGAGTCTTTCAATGGCAGACAATAGTCAGTTTTGCTCAAACAACAGTCCAAACTCCTAAAAAGAAATTTATAGTCACACAAATTAGAGAGAAGCTGCAAATGCTCATTGTAGTAACAGAACAGAAGTGACCCAAAACATTTGTAGTGTCGTTTAAAAAAATAAAAACTTTTCTTCTACAACATGCAATGTATTTTATCAAGATATATCCTGTGAAGATGCTGTTGCTGCAGTTGACACTGAAATGAAAATCTTGATGATAAAAAAAGCATACACCTAAATAATAGGAAACTTATTCTAGGGTAGTTGTTCTCCTTTTTGGTGCTGTGTCATACAGTACATGACATTGGCCTTTTGTACTTGTCAAAATAAAAGTCATAAAAATATCACTGCTTCTAGTCCCTCAGAATTCATAGTTATGCATCTTATGCATCATCTAAAAGGAATTCAGCCATCATTTTTTTTAAACACCTGTGCTTTTCGTGCTGTATCATGTCAAAATGTTGTTGTGAAAAAAGCCTTAAATACTGACAGTTGTCCGTCATTTGCTCCTTATATTTACTCATATCAGACTTAAGCCATTATTTAATTTCTCTGTTAAAAAGACTCAACTATGAACAGTGACATCTGCAAAGCAAACAAATGTGTTTGTTGCAACAATTGAGTTTCAATCTGCAAAACTCTTAATGGAAAGAGACAAACTGACTCAGTAAGTTCTTACCTTTAAAAATCAAATGCTGTGTCCTTGAATACAAAATGCAAAACATTAAATCACACGGTCAGTCCTCAGAATGCACCCACCTCATATTAACACAAGTTCTGATGGTGACTACTAAGTCAGTGTACGCATCATGTTTGCCCAGGTGAGAAGCAACACAAATGTTAATCACTTCACCATCACTGCATTATATTTCACATGAATGGCAGTAGAGAAAAAAAGTAAAAAATAAACTCAACCTCTTTTCATTTGATTCCTCTCAGCATCACAGTGTTCCTGCAGCTCACTGAACTTTAGATGAGTAAACTTACACAATACGTAAGGTCATCATTTTGTCTTGTATGAGTGCAGATTGACTGTGAAGTCAGACTCTGTATATTATTTACAGTAGTAAAGAATATTCAAAAGACAAAATTGAAGTTTACAAAAGGCATTTTTCGTCTACATGATTTAAAATCCTGACTTCTGCACATTCTTCTCTCAACAATGTTTTTTATTGAGAATTTGTTAGTTCAGCTGCATTGATATTAAATCATTTTAAAATGCAACAATGGTTACAATTCAGACATGAAAATATACAACAATCTGATGCTCTGATAAATATACTGCATGATGTATTACCTCATTACAGATGTTTTCATTTTGTGTGCTGTGCCAGGTTTTGATTTCAGCTTGTTCAATAGTGAAACTGTGGAAATGGAACCGAAGTAAATGTAAAATATCTAATGTTTAATGTTTCACTTGACTTGATGAGACTATTTGATAGATAAAGCAAATGATCAGCCAATGTCACCGACTCCCACTTCCTGTCCACTCTGCTCTCAGGGTGGGACGGCCCCACCCCAGGAGCCCACTGTGAGGTCTTCATCAGCCAGATCCCCCGGGACACCTACGAGGACCTGCTGATCCCCCTGTTCAGCTCTGTGGGGCCACTGTGGGAGTTTAGGCTCATGATGAACTTCAGCGGGCAGAACCGCGGCTTCGCATACGCCAAATACAGCTCATCAGGTGTAGCTGCTAACGCAGTCCGCCTGCTGCATGGTCACGAGCTGGCGCCTGGCATCCGCCTCAGTGTCTGCCACAGTACAGAGAAGAGACACCTCTGTATTGAAGGCCTGCCGGTCACCATCAGGCAGGGACACCTACTGCAGGTACAGTGGCACTAACTTACTGCATGACTTAGCAGCCAGTTTATTAGGTACACCTAGAGCTTCGACAGCAGTCCTGAATTAAATCCCCCCTTCATGAAGGTTATAATGTTCTGGCTGGGGTTAGTTTCACAGAGACTTAGACTATGGCTTACATCCAACAATCAGACTTCAGATAGATGTATAAAATCATCTGTTGCACAATTATTTATTTTAGTTATTTGTTTATTTGATAGGGACAATAAATGTTAATGAGCATCATTAGAAAATACACAATGTAAACATGGCGACATAGAAAACAACACTTAAATGCTAATGCACATCCGTGGTCCCTAGGTAAATAATTTAAAAATAAAACAGGAAATCATAAATACAAAGTCCAAACAGTCATTTAAGGGGCATATTATGACATTATATTGTTGAGTTATTAACTTTATGTAATTATGATAATAATAATGATAATAATAATGATGATGATAATAATAAAAATAATGATGTAGAATTTGAAAGAGCAAAAAAGTCTGGGAAAAATACAGTTTTTCTTCCTGTAAATGTCCACCAGGAGCATGATGGGAAATAATCTCAAAGGAATCTAGTCATAGTCTTATAAATAGTGACCCTGAAACTCAGTGACTTATGACACATTGTCTTTAGATGTGAGAAGGTGTCAGACTTTAAAAAAAACCTCTTCCCCCTCTCATTACCCGCTCCACAATATCATTAGCACACCACAAATTATGAGCCACGGCTTTCTTCTTGTGTCATTTGGTGCCACTGGTCAGCAGGTGTCACTGATTGCCACCATGGAAACGCTTGTCAGCAGGTGTTGCTGATTGTTGCCATGGACACATGGCTCTCATGCTGCGTTCACATCATATCACTTAAACCGTAATTACGAGCAGCTGAGTGGGGAAAAAAGCGTTGACGTCCGGCTGCGACTTGTAATTCAGAGTCAGAGATATTGGCATTTTCTGACAGCAGCCATATCTCCCACTGGGTGAAAACAAGTGGAGACATATAAACAAACTGTTGGCTGAATCAAAATAAAACCCATTATTAACACAAGTACAATGCACTCAGCTCATTTTAGAGGAGCTGTTTGTTTGTTTGTTTGTGTGTTTGTTTGTTTGTATCTGGTTTCACTTAGTAACAAACAGCTGCAAATATGAATCACAACAAAAGAGGAAATTAATTTGTTTGTATGCTGTGACAAGAAGGTTAGCTCGGGATAACCACCTTGGAATAATCTGTAAATATTTCCAATAACAGGAGCTTTCCCTATTCTTCCCATTATCCCAACACCCCATGAATGCACCATTAGTTCAGTTACTTTGAGGATAGCACGGCTTACTTTTTAAACTTTTTAATTTTTTTGCATTAATCTCATCTAAGAACAAAATTAAAACTGAACAGTCTAAAATATCCTTGAGACCGGCTGCTAAAGTTCAGACGCCACCTCCAGACTTCTAAAACAAATCAAAACCTTTTATGAGTTTAGGTTTAAGTTAAAGGACGGCTGAATTGTTAGCAAGTGAAAAGAAAACAACATGTTGGTGTTACGCCCCAACCTCGGGTCGGACTCCCAAGGCACCACTAAAATAACGAAGGGTTTATTAAACATGCATATGAAAAACGACCAGGACGCCAGCAGTCCCCATGCTAAGAGCCTCTGCCTTCTGACGCTGGCATCAGAGCTTTTAACCCTTCCTTCCCGGGCCAGGTGCATCTCATGGAGCAATCGGTGGATAAATGTTGTGTAAAACCTCTTCTCTTTGTAACTAATCTTTGTTTGCAGGTGCTGCGTGTGCTGGCGGAGGGGGTGGAGACAGTGTTTCTGAAGACCGGGCCTGGTATAGAGGGGGTGTCAGCTGTGGTAGGCTTCTCATCCCACCATGCTGCTTCCATGGCCAAGAGGATCCTGATGGAAGGTAGGTGAGCTCCTGTTGATGCTGATGGACTTATACATGGGATCAGCTGATTCCTGCAAATGTGGTCCCAACCGCTTATGCAATGAGGAGTTCATTTAGCTTTCATTTAATAAAGCATACAGGACACTTTCAGAGTTGTGAGTTGTGGAGTCTCACACTTCGCCTTTTTCCATGTGTGGCACAGAAAGGAGACATTGCCATTCTTAATTCCTGTTGTACTTCCCCTTCTTGTTATGTCCAGCACTGAAGGAGCAGTTTGCTGTGACCGTCTCGATCAAGTGGGAGTCGACAGGGAAGCCGAACTCGGGCAAGCCATCGCCTCCACGGAAACCTTCAAAGAAGCCTCTAGCGTCCCCCCTGAAGCAGCCACGCCACATCCTGATTCCTCCACAGCCCTCAGTCCTGCCTGCTCCTCCGGCCAACCGTCCATTCATCCCCCCGGGTTTCTGCAGAGCAGTGGGAGGGCCCACTGGCCCCTACAGCCTCACCCTCCCTGCTAATCCACCTTCTCCCGTCCCTCCTCCCAGGGGCATCTAGTGTGTGCAGCGTCCTCAGTGATGCTCCTGCCCATGCCATGTGAGGTGACGGGTCGGCCTCCTCCTACTATCACTGGATCACTGTGATACTGAAGAAAACTTTAAAAACGGATGATTCTGAATGGCGTCCTCCAGTTAAGCAGGCTTCAGGAGGTTTATACTGCATGCATATCACAGATTATGGAAGTTAAAATGTTAATGTGCATGTTATGTTTTATATTTGGATAAAATATTCTGCTGTTCCTGTTCTAAATGGATATGTTGTATGAACACAGCATCATTAAGTGGGTGATGATATTTTCTGTACAGTGTTAATGTTATTCCACCGTTTTATTCTACTGTGCAGTTTTCTTGAGAGTTTATTTAGAGATTTGGAGGTCTCTGAATCTAAGAGTAAAGGCATTCATTTTCCACAGTATTTGTTTTCCATGAATCACCCTTCAGTATTCAGTTTTCAATGTATGGCATTTGAAAACCACAGTGCACTGAAAGAACTCCTTTATTTGCTGATGCTGGTAGCAGTTAGAGATAGCAGGACTAGAAGCGTTGTGATGAATAGAAGCTGCCATCATTCTTCTCGGTGTTAAAAAATGCTTGTGGAGGAAAAATAGGACATTGTGGTGGTATTGGGGAAACGCTTTACTCTAAACAAAGCCAGATTCTCTCCAGACCCAGAGGGTTTAGGTCGGAGTCAGACTGCACCAGACTAAGATTTGAATCAGAAGCATTAGGTTTGTTACTGTTAGTTTCAATACACAGACATCTTCTGCTGTGGTGATTGATTTGGGAATGATAATTTCACTGAACTTCTCCAATGCTTCACTTCACTTCCTCCGTGGGTCGACCCGGCCCGACTCTGATGTCTGTCTCCTTCGTTTTCCAGCATGTCCTGATTTACATCTTCCTGTTTCCTGCAAATCAACATGAAAAACGATAATTTAACACGGTTGAATTTGACTCCTGCCGACACGTCGACCTTAACATCACAAACACCCACCTGTGGTCCTCGGAGACCTTCTCCTTGTTGTTATAAAATCTGGTTCTTACAGAAGTGCTTGTTGTGATCGCAGGCCGACTTCAGCAGGAAGTGGAGGCTGTCGTTTGGAGCCTGAGGTCAAGATTAAAATCGCGCTCCCTGGAGCTCACCTGATGCTCATGACACACAACACTCAGTCGGGTACTCCTAAACATGAGATAAAACTAATTAAGAAGCTAAGCAGTACTAATTGCTTGACTTGACCAAAATTTACCACTTATTAAATGTGTATCAAAAGCCTTCAGGCCTTACAGCTTTTTAAGTGATTTTGTTCTCTAGTGTAGGTTTAGTAAAAGTTTAGACTGTTTGGAGATAATGATGATGTTTTATTGAGGATCAGCCTTGTTTTGCTCAAGGGTACTCCAGAAAGGTAGATCCTTGAGAGCCTCTGGGTTAGAAACCCAGCTGCCAGTAACTTCCGCCTCATAACTAGAATTATGATGGATATGTATACCTCATTTCCTGTGTAATCACTGCGCCGCTCATACTTTAGCGTGCGTCGGCGGGATCCTGCATGTTAATGGAGGGGCGCTTATGGAGTCGTGATGAGAGGAGAACACATGGGCAGAGCGGTAACATCTGTCACGGTGATCATGACCGATGCATGAATTGGATTTCACGATTTCCAGTTACCATCATCAGCTGCTCATGAGTAATGAGGGTGTGTTTGCCGGGCCCCATCATCAGCGCCTCCATATTAACACACCCCAGAGAGGGAGTTGTCACGACTCGAGCCAGAGGCGCAGAATTGTGTGGATTCAGCAAGAGAAACGAAAAAGCTCTGACTCTTATAAATGATATGACATATGTTCGTGTTTGTGTTGTTTTGTTCCAGGGAACTTCAAGAAGTTGGACGAAGGATGGTGTAGCCTATCTGGTGTAGACATCAATATAATACTGGTGTGGTTATAGTTCTTTGGTGGTATCTGTACCTTTTCACTTGGGTACAAGTGAGTGCAATTTTGATATTGCATTTTAAGTAAAGAAATATGTTGGGAGCCATACTGTAGATAGTGCTCCTTTTATCCTGATTCAGTTTCATGACATATGGTGGGCTAAAAATACTTCAGACTGATTAAAACTTGACATCTTGTCAGTCAGAGACTTTGAAAGTTTTGATGGAAAAATTCCTTGCCTCAGTTTTGATATTTTATTCAGACAGATCCTCTGTATCCTCAAAGGGACGTGGAGTAAAAATATAACTGGTTAATATACTGTACAAACAGGTAACTTGGCAACCTGGGAAACAGCTTGGAGTGATTTTATACAGTATGTAAAATGCTTTCCACCAGCAGCAGCGTCTGGTGTGCATGAGTTTTTAATTCTAAATCTATCATAATCTATCATTCATATCAGACAAGTTAATCAGTTTACTAGAGGGGTGTGTGCTTTTTTTTTTTCCTTTTTTTTTTTTTTTTTTAACATGCAGCAAATTTCAAAGTCAGTCTAAGTGGATGCAAAAAGACAGAAACTTCCCCAAAGCGAGCCGCAGATGTGGGAGAAAAAATTTCACACTAATCCTGAAGAAGTATAAATCTGCTTCATGATAGTACAGAGATTAAGAGAGTAAGAAAGAAGAGGGACTGGATGTAAATAAGAGAAAGAACTGAGGTTTCTGGTGAGTTCTGAGCTCAGTTGTAGTCTGAGCTTTTAAGCTATTCAAACAAACAAATATAGACTGCAAAAACAGTTGTATTTTCCTCCATGTCCTCTCCAGGGCCCCTGGAAAATCTCTGTACGCATGCCATGAAAAATAAAACCTGCACTTTATTTTTTGTAACGTACAAGACTTGAGACTCTGCATCTGCATCATTCTCTATCTGACACCTGTGCCTCTTGTGGCAGCTTTCGCAGCCTCGGGGGACAAAAAACTTCCCTGCACCTGGTTCACAGAACAAAGCTGCTGCCCTGTGAGACATCATGAATGAAAGATGGAGAGCAAAGGACCCAGGCTGAACCCTGGCAAATGAGGTCAGCTCCAGGTCTGTGGGGGGTGGTGGTGGGGGTTGATGTTGTGTATTTTTATTTGTGTGAGCTGGCGGACTGAGGTGGGAGGTGAGTTCGGGGCGGTGGGTTGAGTTGCTCGCTCTTGGCCCCCTGAAATAGAAAGCTGTGCAACACATCAAAGCATCCGCAGCCCCGACCGCAGACAGCTAATGGCAGGACCAGACTGTGGCTGCCTGCCGATGATGCAGTACTTCAGTGGGAACAGGTGGAGGCTCGGCTTTATCTGGCTTAGAAGACACTAAATAGGCATGACAAAGAAGAGGAAGAGCAATAAAATGCATCCGTGTCATTCTGCTGATTTATGAAAGGAGATAAGAAGAAACAAAAAGACGACCATTATAACAATATATGAGTGGTCATTTAATAACTTTCTCTATCAGGATACCTTCGGCCAGAGGTTCTCAACTTATAGACTTCTGGATTAGTTGCACTACAGAGACATGTTGAAATTTCTACCAACAAAGTGTGTGATTTGTGGCCCAAGGTATCCTCCTCAAAAGAGGGTCCCAGTTGCACAAAGGTTGCACTGCCTTACAGTGTATTATAGTGCTCCTACCACTGACAGGTTAACACAAGAATGTGTGTTAAACTTGTCCTCTATTTTTAATGAGTGATTGTTGACAGCTAATTGCTGTGTTTATCTCATATCAGGCAGTTGAGTGGAGGGAGAAAAAAAACAGTTTGTAGCAACCTCAAAGCAGTGGGAGATCTGATATCTTCAACTTGGCCTAATAACCAACATAAGTCACAACAAAATGGCAGTTAAACTAATGGAGCTACACACAGTTTGAAATGAACCATTAGCAATTCACTCTAAATGTGTAACACAATGTAAAATAGCTAATTTGAGCTAATTTAATACCCGTTTCTAATGTCAATGCAAAATTAGCTAAAGGGCTAAACATCTTGGGATGTGTGAATGCTCCCAGAGCAATGTGACACCTCCTCCCCTTCTTCTCACTGTGCTGGTACACAGTAGCATACAGTATGTAAACATGTAACATAACCCATTGTTACATCTGTTAGCTTAACCATTAGCAAGTAGCAGCTGTAGCAACTTTAAAGGAGCTATTTGTAAGCTTTGTAATAGATAGAAGAAACATTGAGAGCTCAGCATCAAACTTCATTATTCCTGACAGCAAATATTAACTCTTGTTTTACTTCTATTTCTATCACCTCTTCTGCTGAAGTTAGCATGCTAACCAGCTAACTCCGATGCTTGTGTAAGATAAACGCAATGATGGTGGAAGCCTGGTAAGTTAACAGCTGTTAATGCTAACGCTGGCTATGCAGCATTAGCAAAACTTACAAATAGCTTCCTTGACATAGCGGTTTAACTGTTGACTGGAACTGTTTTAGGCGTGTTGTTATGAATGTACTGGATTTTCTGTGGCCATGTGCAGTGATAATAATAATAATAATAATACTGATGGTAATCCTACAATTATGAATGAAACTTTGTTAACTTAGTCAGAAAGAAGGAATGCGAGTGTACATGTGATATGTATGGACATACCGCACAGAGCTGTTGTCAGATCAGAATGAATGATGCAAATATCAATCACATACCCTCACTCGAAATCCAATTTCACAGGGCGACCTTGTCAATATTATTGATAAGAAGGCATGTTTCATTAAAAACATATCCAAACAGAATGTCAGTTAATGAATGCCCCCACCAAGGCCAGACAATCCTACATGTCTGTCAGATCCAGATTTTACATAAAGATCCATACATTATTCCCTGAGAAATTGACGAAAGTGTCAAAAAAAATAAAATAAAAAGCCCTATCTCACAATGTTAAGGAAAGTGAAAAAGCTCCTGGATCTTCCACTTTGACCGGATCGGTACCAAAATTGATGGATGAGTTCGTCACTTGCCCCTGCGACATCCCTCCACCAAGTTCAATGCAAATCGGTTTGGTAGCTACTTTTTGCGTAATCCTGCTGACAAACAAATAAACCAACAAAAACAGGTGAGAACCTAACCTCCAGGGTGGATTCGTGGCAACCTATCAATGTTTACTTTATCAATACAACGTAAACAACAAGAGGGGTGTGGAAAAGAAATGAATTTTTCAAACACATTTCATCTCAGCTTGTGACTGGATGTGGGCTTCATCTTTTCAGCCATTGCTCGATGTTCAAACTCCCTGTATCCGATTTCAAAAAAACATATGAGCACATTGTGTGTGCGTCTTTGTGACTGCTTTACAGTCACAAAGGCAATGAAATCCAAATCTCTCCCTTGTTAAAATCTCACACTTCTTTCTCCCCCCAATCCTCTCAAAGCTGTCTTCCGCCGAGCAAAGTGCCTTGTTAGATCAGATCTGTTGCCGGCTCTCCTGCAATATCCCCTCCTCACAAAGTCTGGATTATACAATTAAACTCTACATTTTTGCATTTCAAAGCTTAAGCTCTTCATCAAAGCGCAAACATCATACACAGTCAGTTTCATGAAAATAAGTGGAAATACTTAAAACACGCCTACACACTACACAACATGTGCACATATGAAGGAACATATCAACTTAATCAGAAATGCAAACAACTGGTTATTAGTTTGTCACAGTTTTGTGTCCATAAGGCTGTGTCCCTTGTTTCTCTCTGTTTTTTCTTTTTCAGGTTGTTTACCGTTAATGTGATTCATCCCTCTCCTCTGCTGTCTCATTCATTTGTCTCATTAGCTGCACCACTGCAAACTCAACTCTCAAAGCTTCCTCCATCAAGGGCTTTTCCTCCGGAGTAGACTCGCTCCGGCTGCTTTGCTCGTTCCCTCACATCCTCAGGACCAGTCAGTGACAGCAAATAGCCCGGGATCTGCCTCGCTACTCAGCTACAGCTCTGCCATAAAAAGCAGTGGCTCAGTTGTTATGTCCAAAAAGTTAAGTCTTGATTCCCTTTGCGGTGAATGCTTTTTCTCTTTTCTCTGGCTTGTTAAGGGAAAACTGGGATCACCGAATGGAGCAGTTACATGACCAAATGTCATGAACTAACAGTTACATCTTTACTGTAGACTTAGATTTAGTCAATGAATCAGTCCCTTAGCAAGGTAACATGACTGTTCTGGGCACAGTGTATTTGCTGGGACAAATTTGACTTGGTTTGTTTGAGGCAGCTGTGGCTCAGGGCGGTATAGTAGGTTGTCCACTAACTAGAGGGTCGGTGGTTCAACCCCTGGGTCGCCTTGTCCGGACGTCAAAGTGTCTTTGGTTGAGATACTGAACCCCAAATTGCTAGTTGGTATCTGGGAGTGTGTGTATATGGGGTGTATGAACGAATGTGGCATGTACTGTAAAGTGCTTTGAGTGGTTGCTAAGACCAGAAAAGTGTTATTTAAGTGCAGTCCATGCTTTCGTTTTCGCTGCATTGGCTCTTTGTATCTAAAGGCAGAAGTACGCTTTGGACAGAGTCCTTGTTGGATCATTTAACAGCATCTGAAGCCCCTCTCCCCACACTTTCCCAATGTCAGAATTGGGGGGTGGGGAGGTGGGGGTGTCCAGCAACTTTATATAACTTTCTGAAACTGAGAAATGGACAAGCGCGCTGACTTCACACTGTGATTTGACAAGGTGTGCAGAGGTGAGAAGTGAGGCAAGATTACAACTTCTCCTTCAAGCTCTCCTTTCATTCCTTATTCATCTACTTCTGTCACTTTGTGAGTTCAACGCCATGAATGCCTGTCAGGAGAGACTGTCCTTGGTGCTGTCTATGAGTGCAGTTACTCATGTCTCACCTTTCTTTGACTGTAGATTTTTATACTGCATTTAAATGTGGCTTTTCAGAACAGATATAAACACTTTTGCCTTTGTTCAGACACCACTTTTCTGCGAGCTAGTGCATTTCAAGTATACCGTCACCTTAAAGGAGCGCTGCTGCAGTTATACTATAGCCACCGTTAGTGTCAACAGCTGTTTACTTATCAATCTAGAAGAAACATTGTGAATTCATCATCAAACATCAATCCTTTAATCTCCAAGAGCTGTCTCCAGTGGTGGAAAGCAACACCAATGTTAACTCTAGTCTCTATCACGTCTTAGCAAATTACCAGCTAGCCCCATCTCGTCACTTTCCCGTAGCGACATGACTCATGACCATCCATCCATTAGCTATACTGCTTATCCTTGAGGGAGGCCACCTGGGGGGTGGGGGTGGGAGGGGTCAGAGCCAATCCCAGCTGACATTGACTAACCCAGAGGCAGACCTTGGACAGGTCACCAGCCTATCATAGGGCTCAAACATCTAGCATGGCTCTGTCCAAATGTAAATAATCCAACTACTACTCCCAAAGCTCGCTAATTAACATATTGGGTCTATATCTCATTTCAGTGTGGGGGTCCTCAGTGGGCAGTGGGATATAACATGTTCATTAGAAATATAAAGCAGATTTTCTAATCTTTGGGCTGAGCCAGGCCAGATGTTTCTCGCACTTACATTCTTCTTCTGAACTAAAGTAAGCTACGTTAACCAGCTGCTGGCTGTAGCTTCATCTTTAATGGACAGGATATGAAATGGTGTCAATCTCCTCATCTAACTCTCAGCATGAGAATGAAACAGCATTTTTTTGTGAAAAAGGCTGAACCAGTTCTTTGCTGTCGACGCACCTTCACTGTCACAGGGTGGAAATACAAAGCTGCAATAAGTCTAAAGGACGTGGTGCCATTGTTTTTGTGCTTTAATTACAACTGCTACTATATTTTGAAGTAAATGTTTTGGCTGATCAGATCAGGGTGCCCTCAGGTGCACTCTCTACTTCAGTCAGACTGTACGCTGCCTCCACGTCTTCCCTTCCCATCTCCTCAACACACAGATGCACCAAAATGATTTTAAGGGCAATTGTGAGGCTTAAGCTTCCTTCTGACTTGCGACTTCAGCATTTTACTTTCCTTTACAATATGGGGACTTGTGGTAGAAATGGCAGCAGAACAAAGGGAGGGACTTTACACACAAAAAAAAAATTTGGACTTTATTCAATCAAAATCCTCAAACTGTTGAAGCCACATATTTTTCTTTCAGGATAATCTTTTGGATTCATTTTAATCTTTCCATGGCCCAACTTTGCGTACTAACCCAGACTGTGAAAAAGCACTGCCCTAGATGTGTCTCTCCTCCCCAGCAGTCATTTCTGTTATTTATCTCCTCCTGCTCTCTATCTGTCCATCTTGCCTACTCATAACTTATTCCATTATGTCTCTCCGATTTCCTCTCGCTCTAACTCCCTGAGCCCCTCCCGCCCTTTTTGCTGTCTTTGTCTTTTTTTTTTTTCCATTTTCTGACAGTTTCCCCTCCTTTAATCCTTCCTCTTGGTGTTACGATTTGAGGTTTCTCGGGTTCTAGCCTCAAGGTCAGTTTTCTGTTAAAATCACAGACAACTCCTGAGTGGCAGTGACCCGGCCTTGAGCGCAGCGGTGTGGTTACAGTCAGCAACACGCTGCAGAGGCTCACGCAGCTCAGGACTCTTGCCTTCTCCAAGTTTTGTGGGGGTCATTATTCTGATTTGGGCGCGTCAGTTTGTCTGTTTGTTTGCTAATCATCATTTGTCCTCTACTGTCACACCTCCTCGCCGACCCTCCCCCTCCTATTCCCCTCGAGGTTGTGTTCAAGGCCCTTCTGGCAATGACTGTTCTGACCCCGGCAACAGGACACTGACATGGGCAGCACAGCTGCACATACTCATCCGTCATCTACATGTGTGTACTCAACTGCACAGGCGAGGGATTTTGCGAGCTTGCAGAGAATTTTCGATGAATTCATGCATGCATGTAGGTTTGTGAATAGAGAGAATGAGGCCACCAGCGGGGTTGTATAGATTTTTTTTTCTCCCTCCTTCTCTGCAGATACTCCTCCAGTGCTCAGGGGAACACTGACCCTGGCAGTCTCCTGGCAAGCTTGGGCTGCCATTGATCACTTCTCACACTGTAAACAAACTAAGTCCCCCCCCCCATCATCCCTCACAGCATCTCTGAGCCAGCGATAGACTCCAGGGCGCATGCTGGCAGCGCTGGGCCATATTACCCGGCTGGGGTTTGCTCTGAACTGATAACACTTTACTACAGTATATAAATAAATCATATAAAGAATATTTATTAAATCCGAAGGCATTATCAGCACTGAGTACACACGGCTTCAGAATCCCAATAGAAGTTTTTGGCAATAGATGAGAAAAGATATTAGGTTAGAGGTAGAGTAGCGACGCTTTTTATTTATATATTTAAATAAATGTGGTCTGGTAAATGAAGATGAGAGTGTTAGACGCTGTTTACTTTCCGTGGGTTGCAGATCACGCCTCGCTCTCCAGAAAAGGTTGGATCTGGCGCTCGGAACTCATTTTTATCTGTTGTATCAGGTGCGATGAAAACCTTTGAATTTTAAAGAGCTCGCACTGTGGAGGGCCCGAGGAGAGACATCCACTGACCTCCCAGCTTCTCCTCCGCTGCTCCCATTGTTAAAAAGACCCGCCAGCCATTGATTCAGTCCTCCCACCTACGGGTAGGCGAACCCCTCCCTGAAGACCCCCGCGCTTTGTGCAAAACATAAATATTTAATTGCGCTGAGCTCAAAGGTAGAAACTCCAACACCAGCTTTGTATTCCGAACACCTCCACCCATGAGGACGAATTAGCATTAAAGTTTTGTGAAACTTGCTCAAAGATTGGAGAACTACTGATAAACAAAACACTCTGCATAATTAAACTCCAAGTCGCTGCACCGTAATTAAGACCTGTACTATCACTTTTCCTTACAACATGATGTAAACTGTTTCTTTTATAAAACCGAACAATAAAATAAAGGAAGCTACGTTCTCTTCGTGGAGCTCTATTTCTGGCACGGAGGAAAATATAGTTTCTTTATTTTCCACAGTTTCCTGATTGCAAATGATGTGACAATGTTCTTTGTATGCTCAGTTGCTTCCTGGGTTGCTTATTTTCTCCTCTCACAGTGATGTCTCCGGCACCATCGAGACGACTCAACCTTGCAGAGAGAGAGAGAGAAGGGGGAGAGAGAGAGAGAGAGAGAGAGCTGTACTATTCACATTATTTGCACTTGCTACTCTTTTGCGTTTGACAACATAATTTCCAAAGCCGGGGCCTCTGTGCAATTAAAAGCCAGAGACTGCTGACAGCAAAGGGGGGGGGGGAGGCTTGTGTCGTAGGGAACTCGGCAGGGAAGAGACAGGAGCTCAACAAAAGGTGTTGTTGGCAGTGGCAGCAGTGCAGGGCGGTTCGTGAAGATCAGGTAGTTTTGCCATCTCAGCAGAACTGAACAGAAATGACACGATCCTGAAATGATCCTTTCCACTACAAATCTCTTTGCATTAGTGGAGTGTTGAGAGTGGAGGCTGGAGGAACGGTGCAGTGTAGTTCTACATCTCCTCTCTCAGGCTTCTCTCATGCTCACCGACCTGTTGCTGCTAAAGCTCCAATCAGAAGAGAGGAGGCTCTGAACCTCTCCTCTGATTGGCTGACTGTTTTCTGAGTGATCGAATAAAAATATAGCATATTTCAGATAAACAGAGAAACCAATTCCTGCAAGGTTGGATGGCGGGTCCAGGTTGGCGAGGCCTGAGGGTGGTGACTCCTTTGTTGTGACATCACAAAGTTACAGAAGTCCTGACGTCTCGTTTTAAGGCTCAGTTTCTGAATTCTCTGTGGACTGAGCTATTACTATTACTATTACTTTTAATATAGAACCTGCTTTATAATCAAAAAAGACATAGAAATCTACCTTTAAACCTGTAAGTGTACCTGCTGGGGTACTAGCTGTGTCTCTGTTCTGGTTCTGGACCAGAGCACGCAGCCCACAAACGTCAGTCCTTCACAGGGCCAGACTGAAGGACTTGAGCTAGTTGCTCAAATCTCACAGAGACTAATGATGCTTTCAGGCGCCTCTCATTACCTTGTTCAGCATTTGTAAGTTTTTCACTTGAGAACGGCCCTCAAACATCGACTCACTGAGGAGATAAGGAGCGTCTGAAAGCTGCATGAAACAGCTTTACTTGTAATTACTACAAAGTCAAGTGGAAGTTGTCGGGTCCTGAGGTGGTTAACAGGATAAGACAGCATGAAAAAAAATCACTTCCATAAGATGCGTAGCTCACAAAGAATGTATGCACAGTTACTGCGTGGAGGACAACTAAAACCAAATATAGCTCGATCATGACAATACATGCATCTAACACTGTGGTGGTGATACCGTTGGTATCTACAGCGGGAAGACGTCAAACCCAGCTTCAGCCGTAGAGAAGGAGCCACGGAGAATCATCCTCTGACTCTGCAGTTATTCTCAGCTCTGTGCAGAGCTTTAGCGTCTTTCAGCTCATTATTTTGGGGTTTTTACGACATGGCAATTTAACTCACGCTGCTTTCATCAACTTTATTTCCAGAAGCAGCAGGAAGCTGTTTCCAGTAAAAAGAGAACCAACAAACCCGTCATACATCACAGGCCCAGCGCTAAACAACATGAGCTGCTGAACTTACTGGATCATTTAGCAGCTGAAGCTTGAGGTGGACCCTAAAGTACTGCTAAAAAGACAGTGTATTATAGGTTATATAATATTATTCTGTCTATAGAAATGTAATATCACATGTCTTCTTCCCCTGGATATAAGATAGAAGTTTTATGAAATAAAAATATCTGATGAATTTTTATATGCTGTGAGCATATATGTTAACAATATATATTTAATCTATATATGCAAGTTTATTAAAACAACATAAATATACAAATTCCATATGCTTATACTGTATATGTTTTTCTTATTACTTTCTAACAAATTTTAATGTCTGTCTTCCTGTCAGACTTACTGTGTATAATATCAACATAATTGACAGGCATTGGGATGGATATATATTTACATATGTCAATTCATATAAGCATACATTCCTATATGGGCTAGACATATATGTCAATAAAACAATGAATTAAATCGTTTCCATTTCTAATATGGTTCATTTTTACCTATGTTTTTATTTTATACGTTAGGCCTACATTTATTTCATATATGGAAATTCAATTTATGTACATATATATTACATCTGCGCACGTGTAGGTGGCTTTACCTACTTTACATACTCCAGCATACAGAAACAAGAAACACTGGAGAAGCATTGGAAATGGGGCAGACGTTGTTGACCCGCCAGGCTAGAGATGCACACTGAATACATCTCGACAGGGACGCAGCTAAAGACAAACTATAACACTGTGCAACAGCAGGTCGGTGGGATTCATTCTACAGGTCGGATGACTCAGTTATCAGCTGACAGCAACGTCCCCTGGGTGGGGGAGCTGCTTGCACACACACACACACACACACACACACACACACACACACACACACACTGAAACCTGTGAGCGTGCGACTGCATGGCCAGAGGGAAATAACTGTCACCTGCGATGCGTGTTTAGTCTGAATAATTGTCTCCCTGCATCTTTTTTTTTTTTTTTATGGTAATATGCGCGACCCTTCTGTGCGTTCAACATAAATCAAAAATATTATTTTCACTTTTTAATGAAGAAAAATTACCAACTTGTGGCTGCACAGCTTGTTAGACAAACAAAATGACTGGAGTTCCCGTTGGGCAACATGGCTCAGACCTTTCCAAATGAGCTCTCCATCACATGTAATCAATAATTGTCAGCCCTCGTTCCACCGTTAGAGCGCAGCGGCTTTCAGCTGGTTCAAACTTTGCACTGTTTTCTGCCAAGCCTGCTCGAACCCCTGCTACAGATGAGACCAGGTGTCGTGTGCCAAGAGTACTGCTCTTAACAGATTATTTAACTACACACTCTTTAGTCTGTTTTCCCCAGGATGAAATAATATCGGCTCCTTCACCACACTCAGCAAGATCCGTGCTGATGCTGCCAGACTCAGTGTGCATGAGATGCTAAAACCCTGCATCATTAACACTGTGCCTTTTCATATTCGGGATCTCTAAAGCAGGATTTATTTACTTCAGTGCGGATCCACACTCCTACAGTGTCACAACAACCCTGCACAAGACAGCCAGCACTGAGATAATATAAATTACAATACCCCCCCCCCCCCTTGAGCGCCGGCTCATGGTGAGAGGGAGAGGGAATGTAATAGCATTTTCATTAGTGAGTTTATTTGTTTATTGGCAGTTTTTGAAGATATACGATATTTATTTAATTACGAAAAGGCAGCGAACGGCAGTTTGGGCTGTAAAACAGCTCAAGAAATGAAAAGGGGAAGCAGCGAGGCATTAAAAACACAAAAAGTTCTGTATATCAAATCGGGCCACGGCGCTTAATCATCCTTGTGTCAATAGAGCAGCTTTTTTTTTTTGGTTGAGCCTGTTAACTGTTGTCTTTGCCTTTTATTATAGTTTTTTTTCTTTTCTAAAGCTGTCATGAATTTTCAAACTTTAGACCGAGGAAATAACTTTTAAGTACCTGTTTTCCTCAACACTTATAGAAGCAGTAAGGTGATGTCTGCTGCTGCTTAAAGCTGGCCCCCACACTAGAGGATAATTGGTCTGAATGTCATTATCTGCTAAAATGATCCTGAAGCCTTTCCCAAACTTAGGGTCAATCGTCCAGCGTGTGAGTTCTTATATTATTATTAATCTGTTGCTAAGTCTGTGGTCTTGTTTTGAAGATGTGAAACTCCTCCCATCTGCACCAGGCTTAACACAGTAGGAAAGTTTGTCGGTGTTGATTCCAGAAGAAGCAATAAACACGGCGGCTAATGACCTGCTCTGTGGAGTTAATAGAAATTGTCTTAGAGGTGATTGTGGTCGGCTGAGCTGTGTACAAAGGATTAATTGAAAATAATGAAAAGTCAGATAGGAACGGGGATATATTCATAACGAGATACAAGGGCACATTGCCTCTGTTAAGTTTGACCTACACTCCAATTACCTCCTTCTCACTTCACAGCTGTTTATTGCCAGAAATCATACACTTGTCCTTTGTTTTAACCTCTTTTTGTTCAGTGAAGTTTTACCCTGATCTCTCTCTCTCACACACACACACACACACACACACACACACACACGCTGTAAAGTACTACCAGTCTGAGCAGCTGGTTCATGGGAGAGACAGATTCTGAGTTAACAAATACACTTTCATTGCCATGTGCAAAACAAGAGAGGAAAAGTGAGGGATGTAAGAGTCTTTGGCGATTAGACCCCGTCGTGATGTCATCATACTTGAAAAGGGGGTGAGGCTGTGCGAAGTGTAGGAGAGTATAGGGGGTGGTGATTGGAAGAGGAGAGTGCTGGAGATGTGGCGGTGAGGAGTGGACTGTGATGACCTCCACCTGGTGCTGGACGTGAAGACTGGAGGCGGGTGGTGCGGAGGAGGGTCGCAACACTACGCACTGAAACGACGAAGTCAGCTGATCACAGAGAACTGTGAACGCACGAGGCGTAAAGACAGGTCAAGTCTTCCTGACTGAACTCATGCTCAGCTGCGTATCTGCTGCAGCGTTAGTAGGTTCAGAGCTTTGCTCAAGGGCACCTCAGTGGAAGTAATGAATTCTCTTTGTGCAGGGATTGAACTGGCGAACGTCCAGTCACACTGACGTTCTAACTTTTGGGCCACCACTTTCTTCCCCCTTACAAAGTAGGGAGTAAAACATTCACTGTGCTCCCTGGTAATTTAGCTCATTGACTCGGACGATATTTTAACTGGTGGGAAATTGCAGGATATGATCTGTAATGGACGAACCCAAAAGCCTAAAGGGGGAAAAGTCATAACTCAGCTCACAGCGTCAGATTTGAAGGGTTGTTGGACCTAAATGCAAATAACAAAAGGGGATCGGTGGAAATAAAAGTGATTTATTGACAAAAGATAACTCGCAAAACAAAAATCCCCCCAAAAAAACAAAAAACCCCCCAGAAAACCAGAAAACACTGGAGCACGACTGGAAACTGCAAAAAATCCAAACTGAGTGTGACCGTAGTGAAACAGGTTGACGACAGTAGGAGGAACAGACGGACTGACACAGACAAAGGGGAAGACAGAGACTTAAATACACAAGGGAGGCGAGGGTAATAGAGCACAGGTGGAACACATCAGGGCGGGGCAGATAATTAACCAGGAGGGAAACACGAGACAAAGACAGAAAGTAAACTAACATGAGACACACAAGTGACGTGGTGAAGAAATAAAACAGGAAATAAATTAAATCCAAAACGATCAAACATGAAGTGTCCAAAAGAACCCAAACACATCACCGAAGTCCAAACACAAAAGAGTCCAACAAAGTCCAGAAGTGTTCAAACACAGAGTGTCGTCTCAGGGCAAACCATTATCACAGGGAATAAACCTCCATAAATCTGCTGAGAAAAAAGATGCTTCACAACTTGCCTGACAATCACTTGGTTTTTAAGTTTTCTTCAGTATCCAGTGACAGATGTCCATGAGTGCACTGCAAACAGGAAACACTAATAGCTGCAGTAGGAAATAGGAAAAATCTGCCAAAATGTAAACAAATACACGTCAAAGAAAAATGGGGATGAAACGAGAATACCAGCACTGACTTGTAGCACATGTGATGACGTATGAGCCTGCTCTCCTTCTGTCATCAAATTCACTCCAAAAACATTTTTATATTCTATAAAATCAAATTTCACATCGACCTGATAAAAAAAGAAAAAGAAAAAAGACCAGCTCTTAATGTGGAAGAAGAGATGAAACGTGAGTACACATCATTCTGAAGGGGATGTGAATGTCTGCAACAAATGTCACGGCAATCCATCCGAGATTTCAAAACCACAAATGTCAACCTCATAGGGGCGTTAGAGGGAAAGTCACGGGTTCATCCTCTGTGGACCACGATCGTCTGTGAAAGGATTTCATGGAAATCGATCCAGCGACTCAGTGACACTGCAATTCCCCAGAGTCATGCTGCTCGGCTAGCAAGGCTAAAAGGTGGATTTCCCTTTAACAGCACGGCGCTCAGTATCTTCGACAGCAACAGCAGCGCAGCTCAAAAGTTTTCACTCCCCTCCTTTCACTTTTTTCCAACTGACTCATCACCTGAAGGCCACCTGCTCTCTCTCCAGGTTCTCCTGAGTCACTCCTTGTGTCAGCATTTTATCCCGACTTGTAGTGACCTTTGAAAGTCTCAGTCAAAGCACCAGATTGCTTTTTTTTTTTTTTAGATGGCTAACATCTGTGTCCTGGTGTGACAGATAAAGTTAAATGTATTTTTGCAATTTTCTCATTATCTTTTTCAATTCAAATCATATGGAATTGTTTAAGAACTGATTCTTAAATAACAGACGTTTTAATGCTAACGAGCCTGCCGACGTACTGGGCACAGTAAAATGCCTGCAGCAGCTATTGTGCACAGTATTTTTCATTCCTTCAGCCTGAAATTATCTTGTCGTTTGTGAAATGAAAGCACTTCAGAACAAAGGACTGCTGATGGAGTTACACCTAATGACGTATTGATTTTGAAAATTAAGATATGTGCTACTGTCGCTGTGTCATTTCATGGGAGGAAAATTGCAGCCGTTTTCCAACATGAGAAAAAATCACATGGCTAATTATTTTCTACAACTGCTGCCACAGTTTGTCTTCCCCTCTGCAGCTGCTATCTCTCCGTTTAGTAATCTTAACTTCTATTTTTAAAACAAGACACCTCCTCCTCTTCCTCCCGCTGCTCTCTTCTCTTCACTTCCTTGTGTTATCTCATCTCAAAAGAACAGAGTGGTTGAGAGATTGAAACCGGTCTCCATTTTTTTTTTTTTTTCCGTCAAAGGAGCCACTGCCCTCTGAAGCGAGGAGAGGAGAAAGGAGGGTGTGTGGCTGTGTGTGTGTGTGTGAAATTTATCTTTCTGCCACCCACTCATCAAATTGTCCTCTGCCTCCTATAGGCGACGGCGTCATCCCATTTGTCCCGAGCTACGAGAAGGTTTCGGTGCAATTTGTTTTTACATGATCCGGGGAAATGGTGGGTGGGAGAGGTGATGGTGGAGCTAAATGGGCCTGGATGTAGTGATAAATGTGACACATGCATGTC